>NW_003101681.1:6268814-6581828 GCF_000003855.2 Blastomyces gilchristii SLH14081 | reverse complement strand
GAGCAAGGGGAAGTTCCAGGGGATGATCTGGCCGCAGACACCAATGGGCTCGTGACGGGTATAGTTGAACGGACTCGGAGTCTGTGTCGATGACCTTGCCGTGAATCTTGTCCGCCCAGCCGCCATAGTATCTGATACAGCCAGCAGAGTTGGCGACGTCGATCTTGGCGATGGAGAAGGCCCTTGCCGTTGTCCAGGGCTTCGATAGCAGCCAGGGTATCACTGTGCTGTTCCATAAGCTCAGCCAGCTTGATGAGCATGCGGCCACGGTTTGTCGGGGTGACATGTTTCCAGGGCCCATTGAAGGCGGCACGGGCAGCGGCGACGGCGATATCGACATCTTTCTCTGTGGCCTCGTGGACGGCGGTGATGGGTTTTTCATTATGGGGGTTGATGGTCTCGAAAGTACGGCCCTCGACGCCCTTGACGAACTGGTTGTTGATGAAGCTGGATGGAGGTTAGTTAGAATGGGTATATATATATATTGCAATATTACAATATTACGAGGAGATTGGAGAGGGAAATTTGTGAAAAAAAAAAGGGGGGGGGGGTCGCTTACAGGCCGAGGGGCTGCTCGTATGTGCAGGTCGGGGTAGTGATTTTCTGAGAGAGAGCCATGATGGGCGGGCGGGATGAATAGCTGAGGAGAGTGGGATGAAGATTGATAGGGATGATGATGGAGATGATGAGAAGAAGAAGAAGATGATGATGATGATAGAGATAATGAAGAGATGATGGAGGGAAGAAGATGACGAGAGGAAGAAGGAAGGGTTGAAAAATGGTAGAAGAGAAGAGAAAGGAAAACCTGGGGTGATATAAAGGAGGTGGAAGGTGGAAGGTGGAAGGTGGAAGGTGGAACTGGTGGTGGTGGAGGAGGGAATGGAAGGGATGGAGGAGAAGATATAACGGCCGAAAGAGCAAGCCTGCTGGGGCAATGACGCCAGAACCGCCCAAGATAATAGATACCAGATACCAAGATACCAGATACCAGACACCAGACAAGATAGTCAATTAGGGATGAAATAGAAATACATCAATCAATAATACATTCATGCTAGCCGCGGTGTGGGCGGGCAAAGGGCAAAGGCGGGGGGGGGAAGTCTAATAATAACGAAGCTTCTGTTTAAGTTACTAGAGTATATATAAATAAATGGAACATATCAAAATGTTATTCTTGTTCAATTAATGTTAAATGAACCTCCGCATCTTGCCGTTGATGGCCGCAGCGCGGTTCTATTTTCCCCCCGCCTCCTCTCCAGCGACAAACCCCTAGTATTTTCATCATCATGATCATCATCATCATCATCATTCATCATCATCAATAATCATCATCTTGTTGATGATCATGACTACTTCGTTACTATTTTTACTATTATTATTTTTAGTATTATTGTTTTAGGCGAACTACCAACTAGTTAATAATTTCATCATTTGTAAACAAATGTTGTGTCTTGTCTTTCATCATGTCGATTTCTATTTCCCAATCACAGTTTATTCGTGCGGGGTAAATACGTAGTAGCCTCGGATAAAACACGGAAGAATGGAGGAAATAATAGCGGAAATTGGAAGGAAGGTGGATAAACCATGATAGGTAATAATATATACCAGATTAGCGCTGGATGAATTCCAATTATGGCTGTCGTGGTCGAATGGAGATCTCCCGCATCGGCTCTGTGTCTGTGGATTGGGTAACAAAACCCCCAACCAGCGGAACCGGGAACGGTTGCAAGGTGCCTGGTTCGAATCGCCGGGTCGCGAGAATTTATTAATTAGATTCTTCTCCCACACTCGTGCGAGTAATCCACGACTTGGCTGTTGGCGCGCTAAGCAATGGCCCGCATCCTCGAGGGAAGCAATTCTGCAGAGAACGGGCTCCCCGGCGATGGCGGCACCAGATCACACCGCCGCTGCACAGGCACGGACTCGAATGGGATGGTCGACTTTCTTTTTTTTTTCTTTTTTTTTTCTTTTTTTTTTTTAATTTAATTTAAATTTAATTTTGATTTTACCTGCTTCCCTTCTTTATGATCCCCAAATAAAAGAATATAATAATGGTGGCCTTCTTCGACTGCATCCCGCCCGACCTCCGCGACTGGCTGCTCCGCCAGCCTGTCTTCTTCGTCGCTTCCGCCCCCTCCACCGGCGCCCACATCAACCTCTCCCCCAAGGGCCTTCCCGCCGCCTCCCTCGCCGTCCTCTCCCCAACCAGGGTCGCCTATCTCGATGCCACAGGCTCCGGCAACGAGTCCATCAGCCACCTACGCGAGAATGGCCGCATGACCCTCATGTTCTGCTCCTTCAACGCCTCCCCGCGCATCCTGCGTCTCTTCTGCACGGGTTCCGTCATCGAGTGGAATGAGCCGCCCTTCCATCCCATGTTGGCCCAGATGCAGTTGGCCGACAAGTACGTCGAGAGTGCGCGGGCCGTCATGGTGCTCGACGTCTTCAAGGTGGTTTTTATCTTTTCTCCTTAAAAAGACTGTTTATTTGTTTTCTTACCTTCCTACCCTTCAATCTTATCTTACCACCATTGCCGGGGTTATATTGATAAATATATATATACATATATATAGGTTCAAACATCCTGCGGCTACGGCGTCCCCCGCCTCGCCCTCACCACGGACCCAACCACCAACGCCCCGAAGCCATACCTGCAGGACCGCGAGACAATGGGCCACTGGGCCTCCAACAAGATCGCTAAGAACGAACTGCACGCCTACCAGGTCAAGATGAACTCCGACAGCCTCGATGGCTTACCGGGCCTGCGGGCTGCCATGCGCGAGCGGGCTGCTGGGAATCTGCTGCGGACGATGTGGGTTGATGTGCGCATCTGGGGTTGTAGGAATCGGAGGGTGATTGAGATGGTGGGCGTGATGCTGATGTCTGTGTTAATGACTGTGGCTGTGATGAGAGAAGGTTTCTTGAGTGTTTAAGTGTTTTACAGCTGAATGAACATAATAACATGACATGACAATGACAATGATGATTGAATCTTCATATCTAGACTATTTCTACATCTGTCTCTGTTAGACTGGACTGCCCGCCGTATTTTTTTACCTTATTTACTTGCATTTTGTGTAAAAATGCGTAACTATGTCTATTACTAGTCACTTCTGTTATTTGAAGTTTCACTTGTATGAAGCAAAAGAATTCAAAATAGTTGGCGTTGAGGTTGTTACATATGCATACAGAGCAGGGACATATACTAGTGAATTCTAGCTTATGGATTGAGGCTCTTCCCTTTTTTCAAGCCTTTGATATGTTTCTTCAGTGTTATTGTATAACTGTTGAAAATGCAGGAATAGACACTCTGTGGTCGCCGCTTTCCAACCCTCTGATAGAAGAGATAACAAGAAACTACAAGTAAATAAATGAAGCCACGGGAGGCATATTCTCCATACAAGGACATAAGTATTTTCAGTATTTCCAGAAGATATAGCTTGCACGTTTCCTATATGACAACACATTCCAACTCTTTATAGAAAACACAAGGTTATATATACAAGCCCCGTAAGAAAATAACTAGATCCCCCCTTTTTAAGGAAAACAAAACAGTAAACAATGCTTAAAAAAAGAAAGGACTATTGCTTGTAAGAGAGAAAAAAAAAAAAACAAGGAAGGGGGAACTACGCCTGAAAGGAGCTGGGGGCCGCTGTGGCCATTCAATCCTTGGCTCCTTCATCTATACCCCTATTATCTATGCCTCCCCTTAGCTAGCTTTTCAATCAATGAAGCTTCTTTTCTATTTAACGGTAATGCTAACATATGGAAGGACTAAGGGAAAGAAACAAAAATAAGCAAAAACGGGGACAAGAGTAAAAAAGAATTTTCCGGGGCATAGCCACCAAAAAATTGAAAAAAAAAGGGCAAATCCGGAGCCTCCGATGGGAAGAGCACCAAATGGAATACCCCAGTTCACTTCCAACACCTAAAACACCGGATCTGGCACCGGTTTGCCCCGCTTGCCCACCCGGCACCAGGGCCGCCCAAGAACACATCCCCATCATCATCATTCATGCGCAAATTGCCAGCCCCGGCCCCGATGATGTTGCGCGAGCAGTTCGCGCACGTGCTTATATCGCCAGGGTAGAAATCAGATGGATTCAGCTGCCCCAGTGGTCGCCGGTATCTGTCCCCGCGCAGCCTTGACCTTCCTCCTTCAAGTGGTATGGTAGTGTCGGGAGGAATGTTTTCTTTGTTGCCGTCTTTGTCTTTGTTGTCGTTGACAGTTACAGAGTGGTCATTCCCTTTTTCATCACCGCATCGGCGATGTACGAGAGCCGGGGGTAACTGCTGTAACTTGTGATAAACCCTGACGGGTTCTTCTGCATCTGCGCCCGCGTCTGTGCTCGGATCTGTGTAGATTTCAAACAGCCGGCTGTTTAGATCCCGGAGTTGATTAGATTCTACGGTGAGTGAATTGCTATTATGTTCAAATGCCTTTGATTCTTGTACTGGTGACCCGAAATCCGTAGCACGGAATCGACGAGGTTGCGTATTCGCTGATGCTGAGGCTGTCTGGTTACGAGAGTTGCCAACGTCTGGGAACGCTGAAGTACGCGGAGAATAGTGAGTGGGAGACTGACTCCTGCTTAGCTCACCATACAGGTTGTGCTCGGGCTCCGAATCGGCATCGGGATCGTTGCTGTGGTTAGGTCCCTTAGGCCTGGAGGCTATATCATGGTTAATAAGAAATAGGGAGGAATATTTTAGAACTGAATTGTTGTTATTTCCAAATGGCAATGTGTATTTCGCTCACCAGTGCTTGACCTTGGGAGGATATCATGGCTAAGAGAGCTTCTGAGGACCGGATATGTATTCTTGTATGGGCTACCGGAATTAGGCGTTGGGCTTCGGGGACGGTTGTCCATAGTTAACCAACGGCAAAGTATGAAGGGAGGGCGGAATTCGAGAGTTTTCGAGGCAATTTGAATAGTAGAGGAAAAAGGGCGGTTGCTTGATGGTGATTTGATAGACATAATTGCCCATGCGGGAGTGAGGTTTTATAGGAACGTCGATGTTGGCCACGATCATTTTGCATTCATTCCATTCCCCTGAGTATTAGAAATGATATGGCTCGACTACTCCACATTTCGCTTTATGAAAGAAACAACTTCAATCGACAAGGCACAGCAGGTTCTGGCAGTAATCCTTCCGTGGACCTCGCGAAGAAGGATTTGACCAGCCCATTGTTGGGAGAATGAAAGGAGAAAAGACAAAAGCCTTGTATGCGTTGTTGATCAGGAGGAAATAGCTAGCAGCAACATGAATATTGTTTCAGTAACAGAATCATCATGGCCTGGAGATTCTTTCTGGAAAGGATACGAAAAATTGGCCTGATGACATGAAAGCCATGGCAAGCGATGAGCGTTGTCTGGAGGCTAGCGGCGTACTTTATTTTGTGCTATGCTGCTGAATATAACTCCAACTCTGGGGTCTTAGCCCTAGGAGAACAAGGGCATGCTTTGGCCGATTGAGCCTTTCGAGAGCTCACTCAAAGAAAAGACGTCATGAACATTCTCTCAAATTCAAAATTCCAATTGAAGACAAGACACACTGGGCCTTTGTGTATCTGGGGGTGACACCAAGCTTTGTTTGTATATTCATCAGAAGATCCCTTTTTTCCCTTTTTTCGCGTAAATATTCTGTCATCATACCTGCAGTACAATACACAATTGAAGTGATTGATAGCAGTACTCCTCCACCCGCCCGCAGGTAGTCTAGCCTTGACATGCTTGTGATTGGTTGGGCACTGAACACTGACCTGAGGAATGATATTGGTATCTTTCGTCCAGATCGATGTTGAAAACCCCATCAATGGAATCGGTAGTTAGGTTTTAAAGACATCTCAAAAGCAATTACTGGAAATCTTGAAAAATGAAATAAGGGAGTGGATGCGATAGACACGGACGGGGTAACAAATAAAACGGAAAGAAGAAAAATGGTATGGAAAAGAATGGTCTAATTTTGCCCGAGATGGAGCGAGAATTTTCCAAAGAAGAGTAGGAACTGTTAGGCTTGCCCTTCGCATTTGCCCGTGTTCTCAAAGGTGGGGAATTTATAGGTTTTCTTTTGAGAACAGGAATCAACAAAATAAAGAGAAATGCAAGGATGATTGAACGAGAATCAATAAAAAGAAAATCAAAGCAAGTGTATATAAATAATGGCACCGGTATCCACGCTAATTTCACATCTCACGATCTGAATCATGACATATAAGGAAAAGAAAAACATCAAAATGGAAAACCAAAACCAAAGGCAAGTAATCACTTGTGATCTTCGCGCTAGCAAGAGCAGGGAAATCATTGCACCTGAGTTGCTGGGCTTGGTCTACAGCCCGCGAATTTTAGTGGACGGCAGGAGGGACACAACAGCAGCAAAAGATAACTAGCAAGAACCGACATCATATAGAATGATTGGATGTGGATTTTGATCTCGAACAACGTAGACGTCGTCACCGGGATTCCCTATCTACCCTGTAGAAAAGGGTGTCAAGAAATGCGCCTATGCTTTTCATTCCTTGTTTATCCAGCTCCATCAACCGGAGTTGGCTGGTTTTCTGAATCGGCACCGTTCGTAAGAGCCGAAGAAGATCCATGGAGTTTTGCAATTCGCTCCTCCTCTGATTGATCTCGTAGGCGTTCGGTCTCTCTGCGCAACGATTCCATATTCCATTCATCTCCGTCGTCATCTCCATCGTCATCATCATCTTCACTTTCGGAGGCCTGCCAGTCACCGCTTTCAAACATGGCACGACCACTGGCATCCTTAGCTTTGCGGGCCTCTTCCTCTGCAGCCTTCTTGTCGAGACGTTCTTTCTTCCACTTCGCGAATGTTTCTGGGGTGACCGGTGTGAGGTTGCCTGTGAGCTTATGGCGTTCGGACTCCAGGAAATCTTCCAGAGTGAGAGTATTCAGGGGGGACTTGTCCATGAGAGCCTTTTCAGCGGCTCTTTGCTCTTTGGTTTTAAGCACGAATCTGTTGCGCGAGTTAGAGATCAGGGAACAACCAACATTCTGACTGAAAAAAGTGAGTTTAAACATACCCAGGTGGCAGACTGTGTTTGTACATGCACTTATCACCGCCATTAGGACAAATCCAAAACCAACCATATTTCTGATTCTCGACAGCCTCGATAAAGTACTTGCAGACCTTCTCCGTCGTCGTCTTGGGGTTACCATGTTTGCTCAACACGACCTTGCGCAGCTTCTCTTCGTCCCAATTATCCATCAAATCCTGCTTCTTGTCCTCTTCCGCATCTCTACTATCGGAATACAGATCTTTCTTCTGTGCCTTTCGCTCCACAGCTGGGTCATGGCTGAACTTGCATCGTTTGCCCTTCTCACAACTGCCCTTCTTGAAGAAGACGCAGAGGACAGTTTTGGGGTCGACGCCAAATGGGACCTTCTGGACTTGCACAGGCTTGAAGAGTTCTGCAGCTTCGCGCTTAGCTTGCTCTGCGGCTGCCTTATCCTTCTCGCGCTGCTGCCGTTGGGCTTCTTTCCTTTTTTCGTCCGCATTCTTGTTTGATTGGGCTTGCGCTTGAAGCTGAGCTATTTGTTTCTTTGCGCTACCTCCTTTTTTCTGTATTGATTCAAAAGTTAGTCATAAACCGCGGTAGATTCGGTTGCTTCTGCCGTGTGAAAATCTCGGGCGGCGTCCTAGATTCCCATCCCAATTTTTATTCCGTGAATGTGTGGGGTAATTATCTAACGGGAACTGAAACGTACATTTTTCATGCCAAAGGTCTAAAGGATCGATAGGTTAGCAATATTGCTCTGTAAACTTGACGAGAGAGATCAACAAGAGCAACTGATAATCGACAACTGACCTTATCTTCCACGGTAGCCCTCGTCTTCTTCGGCTGATCACCTCCTTTCTTGGGCGGCATTTTGGCGTTTGTAAGTGGTTGATGTGGTTTTATTGGGGGTCTTTTCACTTCAAAATTCGTAGGTACCGAGTTGTGATATACGATATGGCGCCAGGCGTTGAAGAGAGGAAAGGAGGGTCTCCGCTTGACAAGGGACCCTAGAGCAAGACGGTAAGTGTCACTATAATGTGGTATAGGCTAGATATGAAACGTAGCCACGACCAGCCCTAGGGATAGATGGCGGGAGTATGGTATACAGGAAAGAAGGCGGGTGTAGTTGGATAGCTGTGACTGATATCCGTTCGTTGTTCGTGTGCTGTTTTTCTGGGCTGTGGAGCAAAGAAAGAGGGTGCTAGAAAGAAGACTTCTCCCTGGTTGGGGGGGCAAAAACGCAGGCTTGGCAAATGTTACAATAGTACAGGGATGTGGCTATAGGCGGTCAACCTCTAGGTGAGGTGTCAACTTGCATCCAAATGTACTGTACAAGGAGACAATAGATATATTACGGGCAAAACTGAGAGTGCACCCGACGGATTGACGCTGCTGCCAGCTGTGGAATCATAGCTCTGAAGTTACGTGGTACAAGAACTGCTCGAATATCAGGTATGTATTCAGCCTTACGAATACATCCATTGGCAATGCATTCCTCGTCCCCATATCAATATATCCATCTATCTGGCCAAAGGCTAACGCACCCCAACTGCAAAGGACAAAGCAAAGCCTCAAAGATGATCTCAGACGAACAACTCTACCAGCTCGCCATCTTCCTTGGCTCTTGCGCTATGCTCCTTATCGTCCTCTACCACTACCTCGAAGTCAACTCCAAAGACCTCTCCGCCGCATCCTCCTCCATCTCGTCCTCCCACAGCCAGTCCGTACAATCTCGCGCGTCAGCAAGTTCGCCCAAGCATGCCGTTCCCCCTACATCAATTAAACAAGATGCGCCGGGTGGAGGGTCATCGGGGTAGGAGAGGATGGACGGGAAATTTGGGGGTAAACTGCGTGCCCGGAGGTGGAGTGGGCAGATGTTGACTGGGGTTGATTATTTACGAACTCATGGGATCGTATGGCGGGACTTGATTTTTCCTTCTCTAATGGATGGGCACGCAGCCTGGCAAGGATGGTAGTGCGGCCTTACGCAATCTATGCAGCACATGTACGAAATGGATTAGCCTAGCATCCATTGTCGCGGATATCATCTGTACATGAACAAGGGCGCAAAACCCGATTTCCCAGGTATTACCGAGCGTTCTCTCGCGAAACCTAAGAGATCTGATTCGGTTTGAAATCCATTGGCATTGTTAAGGGGAATCTTGCGCATGTCTTGCATGTTCGAATGTACATCCATGGGCCTAGTTTCCCAAACGTCCCTGCTCAGAGCTCACATTAGGTACAAAGAAACAAAAGACGACCTGTTTCCCATCCCCTATAAAAAAAAAATAAAAAAAAATGAAAAAAAGAGCCTTTCCTGGACCTGTCGCTGGAAATATAACATCTGTTGGCAAGCATTAGATATGCCGAACAGGACTTGAGAGAACAAAGCAGGAATAGTAAAAATCCCGCAAGAGATGCCCTTAACTTAGATCCATGTATTCTAAAGACCGTCATCATCCTCAGCCACAATCTCAAAAATGCTCTCGAACGCCACGACTGTCTCCTGCCTCTTCTCATTCATAAATGTACACCCGCCGCGGCCCAGCCCCGTTCCTACCCTCACTTGTTTCATCTCTAGTGCCCGTAGCACCTCCAACGCTTTCGCCTTGTCACTCTCGTTTCCGTACATTTTATTAAAGGATCGGATTGACCTGTATGCTGCGGGGAGGATCAGGGTAGGCCGTATGCCCTTCGCACTTGCCCTGGCGATGACGGCGCGCCCGTTGCTATCATTTAAGCAGTCGTCGATGTTGTAATCTCGATGTCCTAGAAGTGGGAAAAGAGAGAGAGAGAAAAATGAGAATTTCCTGTCCTTTTTATTTACTTGGGTATTTCTGTTTTCCCCTTCTTCTTCTTCTTCTAATTTAAGAAAGAACAATTGGGTCGCTAAATAGCTTTCCTATCTCACCAGATCTTACAGACCCGGGGCCTTCCCCGAGCGTCCATGCAAGGGCGCTTAAATGTTTATTCTCCAGATGATCGGCTAGGCTATCACGCGTAAACTTATTCCTGCCGTCACGGCAACCAGCCCATAAGCAAGGCGCTTCCATCTTCGTGTCTCTAGGGACGTGGAGGCGAGTGGCGTGTTTTCGGAGGGTTTGCAAATTGTGAAGTTGTGCATCGCAGCCTTTCCATTCACATTTATACATGTGGAATGGAGTTCGGGGAGTGTTTGGCGATGAACTGATCGGGATCGCGATCTCGACTCGGTCTGCGAATCTAGGCTTGCTCTTCGCGCCTAGTGGCCGTCCGCGTCGACGAGTCCCGGGCATTTGTGGCGTTGAACTCATCACGGAGCTTTCAGTATTGATATTACTATTACTCTCTTGCCGAAGGTGAGGTGACGAGTCATCACTCTTGTTGATCGTTTCAGAGATGTGTAGTTGTGAAGGTGTCTGAGGAGGCTGAGAACCAGTAGTGCCTTTCGCTGAGTCACGTGAATGAGGATTAGGTAAGCGGTCAGCCACTCCAGGCCTTGTGTATTCGCGGACTGTGATTAAGGGAGGTTTGGAGACTGCAGTAACTAGCGGGACTTCAGGTGGTGGCGGTCCTCCAGGATCGACAATGTCCCAGCGGAACGTTCGTAGATCAGATGAGTTATCAACCGCAGGAAAATTATCACGTAGTCTTGAAAGATGCTGGTTCAATGCACGCTCTGTCGGGTGGCGGCCGGTTGCAATCAAAAGATCTCTCGCAATAGTCTTCGGATCATAGTAGCGCGTTTTCACGGCCTCTGTCTTATTTAGCGGCTTTACGATATCGCTACGCCCCCGTAGCGTTTCATTGCTTGTTGAAGAATCAGCATCTGGCATTCTGAATTGCGATAAATCGAGCGTGTTTGCTGGGGCGCTATGTGCCTCAGGAGTTTCTGGCGCAGGTGCTGGCACTTCAACATCCACATCCGTATTTGTATCGCTCTGGGGTGGTACGTCCTGTAAGCGCGGTGCTTTTGAAGGTGGTGAATCATCATCGTCATCATCACTTGGAAGCTGGGTAAAATCCACAATCTCCGCGAACGTGCGTTTTTTAGCCAATGCCTCTTTGGAACCAGGTGCGGGTATATGGGCAGGTGGCGCAGGAACACGGAATTTAGGTTTCAGCTTGCCTCCGATTGGACTTGGAACTAGGCCACCTATAGTGTGTCGAATCGGTGCTAGCCTTTCAGGGAGTGAATGCGGCCCTGCTGATCTAGACGCTTGGGTGCCGTTCGAAAATCCAACTTGACGAGGAGGAGATCCTATAAACCCTGGAACTCGATTTTCTGAAGGAACTGACGGTGGAAGCTGATACGGTACGAAATATCCAGGGTCTCTGTTTGTTGGAGGTGGCATGGGTGTTGATGATGGAGCCGGCTGCGCCGTTTTGCTTCCAACCACCTGAGGTCCACCTGATCTTGCTGTGGATCCTAGAGGAATGGGCGTGGAATTATTTCCCGCGCGGACTCCGGTATATTGAATCGGTGGCGACATAGATGCTGTACTCGGAGGAGGCTGCATTTGCCCCTTTCTAGGGGTGGAAGATGGCCCATTTGCCACTGTGTTCGGGCCAGCAGCAGGGCTGGAACCTGCTGTTAACTCCGGCATAGCTTTGAGTAGATGTTTTGCGAAATGAACGCGATTCAAATGGTAGCCTCGAGATTCTAACATCCCGCAGAGTTCAATGTAGCTCGGATTCCGATCTATCAACGATAATACCATCTCTGGAGGACATTTGTTGCCCTTGTTGCGATTGCTAATGACATCATCTATGTATCTTGAAGCTGCCTGGGCCAGAGCTAATCGCTTCGGTTCCGGCCAGATTGTAGCAGCTCTTAGGTTTTCTTCTTTTGTTTGCTTAGCCCCAGTTGCAGGTTCTGGCACAGGCTGGTTGGGGGGCGCTGCAGCTTGAACTTGGGCTGGCAATGATGCAGGTTGAGATTGCTTAGCCTCAGTCGCAGGTTCTGGCACAGGCTGGTTGGGCGGCGCTGCAGCTTGAACTTGGGCTGGCAATGATGCAGGTTGAGATTGCTTAGCCTCAGCCGCAGGTTCTGGCACAGGCTGGTTGGGCGGCGCTGCAGCTTGAACTTGGGCTGGCAATGATGCAGGTTGAGATTGCTTAGCCTCAGCCGCAGGTTCTGGTACAGGGTGGGCGGGCGGCGCTGCAGCTTGAACTGGGGCTGGCAATGGTGAGGGCTGAGATTCATCGGAATCTATAAGCTTCTCAATTTCCATACGCCCACCCATTTGTGTAGGTTGGTCTTTCTCATTTGTTTCGGGTTGTGAAGCTGCAGCGGGTGGAGGTTGCGGGGGATGCCCGTTATCATGTCGAGTAGGTGAAGATTGAGCTCCATGACCCGCTAGATTTACAGGCTTCGACCTTCGTTTTCGCCGAGCTGCGGGGAATTTGCCACGATCATGCATTGAATTGGTCTCTTCGGTGGGATTCATAGAAGCCGAAGTTGGTGGTGGTGATGATACTAGAACTCCGGATGTCCGTCGTTCTTCTACAGCTTGAGGAGGGGCGGCGACAGGTGCCGACTATTGATGGTATAAATGTTAGCTGACATTTGTAGTATGAAAGCTGAATGAGAAAAAAAATATATTAAAAAAAAAATACCAGAGCTCACTCACCACTTCCAGTCCACCTAGTAACTTCGCGAATTTATTCGGATACTTTGATTTTAGTTCTTTCATTTTCTCCAACATCAACTTCACCTCTAGGTCTTCATCTTCATCAGGTTGCCCTTCAACTGGGGTTTGGACCATCGTTGAAAGCGCCTGTCTCTGGTCCTCGTTAGGTTGAGCAGTGGGCACAGATTGTGTTTGATGGGTGATCCCCGAGGATTCGTCGGGCGCAGCAAGAGCGGGAGCTTCCACCTGCGGTTTCCGTGCGCGGCGCTGTTGCTTTTTTTGGGTCCCTCCGGACTTTCCCTGTGCCGAATCTGTGGGATTGGGAGCTTGTACCCTAGGTTTTGGACCGGGTTTACGACCTGGTTTAGGCTTCTCCGCAGTTTGTGAATTAGCTGCTCGGACGCTGGCCGCAATCTCCCTCGCAGCAGCTAGTTTTTGTGAGATTTCAGCCTGAGCAGCTCGTTTCAAGTTCTCTTTCTTCATCTCCTCAAGCTCTCTCGCGGACCGCTTCCGTCTCTCTGGCTCGTTTTGTTTCTCTATATCTTTCTGCCTCTCGACTTCTCTCTGTTTCTCCACTTCCTTTTGTTTCTCTGCCTCTGGATGTTTTAGCCGTTCTGCTTCCGCTTCTGCCTCTGCAACTCTAGTTTTCTGATACTCCTGGTAGTATGGGTTGTAGATTTGACTGGGGTCGATAAACCCTGGCGTTGCGGGCTGGTACGATTGCGATTGACTTGTGTTTACCGGTTGATACTCGGAGGTAGAATTTATGTAGGAGGGATTTGAAGCTGTGTTTTGGGCATGTGATGTAGTAGGGGGTTGATGAGGAGTGTTGGTATTGTCGTATCCTGTCATGCGGTGTTGTTGCGAAGCTGAAGGTTCAGAGTACATTGATGACGAGGATGGTGTCGCGGCAGACAGGGTAGAAGAATACGTGTTGCGGTGCTGGGATATGGACTGTTGGTTTCTAGATATATTTGACTGAGCTGATCCCGTAGACGCTCTACTATATTGCGACCTCGCATTTTGGTGACGATATGGCTGTCCAGGATCGGCTGATGATGGGGGCTGTGCTGTGGGGTTTGGTGCTATTAAATTGGATAGCGGAGTGCCATAGCTTGGAGCATAAGAATGAGATGTTGAGGATGAGCCAGCCGGACCGGTTGACAGTCTCTGTGAAGCAGCGCGGGGTGCGGGAACGTTGGAAGAGAGGGCAGTCATGGCTGAAGCAGCCACGGTTCTCGAGCGTTGAGCAGAGGTTGGACGATCAATTGGCAGAGAAACATTTGCCGGTAATCTATTTTGCGCTGGAGGATCTATCTGGTAGCTCATGTTTGTAGAGATGGAAGTGGTCGAGCGCGGATCCGTCGCGGAGTTGTGCATAGCCATAGATTCCACTGTGGGAGAACCATACTGGATATTTTTTAGAGTTGGTGAAATGAGTGGATTATGTGTCTGCTGGGACTGCTGGGCTTGCTGCGACGACAGTGATGATGATATTGATGGCGCAGCGTTGGACGTACTATAGCTCGATTGTTGTTGATGCTGATAGCGGTAACTTTGGGATGATGGGTTGGTTGAGGACTGCCAGCTCTCCCGCTCCGGCTGCTGCTGGGGAGTTTGACCCGATATATCTGTATTGTTCTGGCCCTGCCACTCATAACTCTGCTGTCCGTAGCTTCGGTTTGCCGTTTGCTGGGTATTTGGAGTTTCTGAAGCTGAAGTGACTTGGATCTGAGGCAAGGAGTTGTATGAGGGTTGAGCATTCTGCCCACCAGAGAGATACTGGTAAGGAGAGTAACCGAATCCTGGGTACGACATATCTAAAGCATACAAGTGGATTTTCTATTACAGAATCCCACCCCCCACGTTATAGCTCGCACTTGCGCGGAGTATGGCATAGGGAAGAAGGGAGCGGCGGTTGAAGCGGTGGAGTGCGAGGGGGTTGTAGCATAGGCGGCGATTGTATGGCGGAGAGGTAGTGTTCACCCGGTAAAGTGAAAAGGGCGCAGTCCGCAATGAACAACACTAAGAATGAGGAACAAAATACAGGTTAAAGCCCGTTCCTGAGCTTCTTTTCACTTCGTCGTCTCTTATTGTTGACGTTTTCACTGCCGCCGTTCATTTGTCACGGGTGTACCCGCCAGACGCGGCTGGAAAGAATGCTGAGTCAGTCAACCCTAGCTGGTTGGTTGATAGCTAGATCGCGCTAATACATATATGGATGTGTGGGGG
Source organism: Blastomyces gilchristii SLH14081 (assembly GCF_000003855.2). Lineage (NCBI taxonomy): Eukaryota > Fungi > Ascomycota > Eurotiomycetes > Onygenales > Ajellomycetaceae > Blastomyces > Blastomyces gilchristii. The sequence goes on along the minus strand of NW_003101681.1, from coordinate 6,566,963 downwards.
GTCACGTGGGATAGGGCTTGTGTACCCGTTGAACCTACCTAGGTAGGCCGTGGACACTAGTCCAGGTCAGCTGACCCACAGTCTCTTTGCACACTTTCGGCTAATTATTGTGAAGGAAATATTGACGACGACGACGACGACGACGACAACAATTGAACACCCCCATTTCCTTCCCACCCCCTCTCGGAGCCAGATCTCATTTTCCCCTTCAGATCTGCACAAATGGCAAAGGTCAACGGAGGTACGTATGCCTATTTATGTTAACGCGCGATTTATGGGGCGGTTTACGGTCAATTGACCTCATGTTGGACGCACATTTTTCATGTGTTATATCTACGAGGCACTGACGATTTTTTTCTTATTGATAGAACTCGCCTCTTCACGGCGGAAGTCGCGGAAGGCGCACTTCAGCGCCTCTTCCGGCGAACGGCGAGTCATCATGAGCGCCCCGTTGAGCAAGGAACTGAGAGAGAAGCACAATGTACGAGACCCTAGAATCTTGAAAGGACTCTAAAATAATACCACCATTTTCACATGCATAAAGTGTCACATTGGAGAAGAAAACGAAGAAGAATCAGATGGAAACAGTGGAACAAAGAAAAAGGAGAAAGAGGGCATGGCTGATTGTGTTTAAAAAACATCCAGGTCCGCTCGATACCCATCCGCAAAGACGACGAAGTCACCATCGTCCGGGGCTCTAACAAGGGCCGCGAGGGCAAAATCACCAGCGTCTACCGCCTCAAGTACGTCGTACACGTCGAGCGAGTCACCCGCGACAAGTCCAACGGCCAGAGCGTCCCCATCGGCATCCACCCATCCAAGGTTGTTATCACGAAGCTGAAGATCGACAAGGACCGCGAGAGCATGCTCGAGCGAATGGGTAAGGGTCGGGAAGTGAAGGTGGCAAAGGGAAATTAAATTAAAAAAAAAAAAGTAACATTTTTTTAAACTTGTTTTATTCTTTTTTTTTTGTTTTTTTTTTTTTTTTCACCTTGTCTCTACCTTTTTCCACTTTGCTTTGCATGCCTTTGAGGGATTGTGTGTAGAGGGACTCGGGTATTTTACGCAACGTACTGGTCGGATAGGTTTCCCCCCAGTTCGTGGATTGGACGGCGACCACATTTATGGACTAAACGAAAAATGAAAAAAGAGAAAACATACTATATGACTTTTAATTGTCTGTAGTTTCATGCTTGACCTGGCTGGTGGATTTCACATACCACTACCTCTTCTTTGAGCATACTCCCTTTCTCCCTTTCACTACACCCAAGCATTTTCTCACCCCATCGTTCGATGGGCTACGCGATCAACAAAAGGAGATACCATTCCAGAGCTTCAACGATCAGACATTGCGAAAGCAACGGGTCTCAAGAAATTAACGACGTGAGAAACGATATCCTTTTCCCATTTCCCGTCCTTTCCCCTCTACTACGCCCATCCCTTTTCATCGTGACAACACCGAGACATGCAAGACTTTTTGCCAGTATTATCTCCTCGCAAACCATAAGATATACATCTTTATTCGGTGGTTTAGCGAGGTATACGCCTGGCGCACATGGAGCGACCTTTACAACACCAAACATCAAACTCGCCTTTTTTATATTCTATAAATATAAAATTGTGAAGTGTGCGATGGTTGTGGGTAAGTCTCGCCTGCAGACTTGTCCCTATGCTTGATATCGATGATGGAAACAAGTTTGATGGCGAGGGACATCACTTTTTATGTTTATATTATGCTTGTGCATCGAGCTGTTTTTTGAATAGACAATTCATATCATTTTTATTTTCATTGCAAAAGTGGTCGAGCCGGTGAAAGAGAGTATAGATATATTTTCCCGCATCAGTTGATCGAATAAACAAATGATGGAACATCTTTGATTCTGCATGAGAAATACTATATATAGATAGCATGGTAGCACGGTGGTATTAATGCAGAGGGGAAAGGCCTAAACAAGACGAATCAGGGCAGAACTTGCGCTCTCGACGAGATATAAATAAAACACACCGCTCTGTAAACTGGAAATCAGAAAGATTGAAGACGTAAGAAATAAAATGCAAAGTCCAGAAATCAAAACCAGACAAAAGGGAAATTAAGAAAAAGGCCTCCATCCTTCCAAAAAAAAAAAAAAAAAAAAAAAAAAAAGACAAGAAAGATCTCATGATATCAATTTCCCCCGATTTATGCACACTCCCTGGAAATAAAGAAACGATTCTTTACCGCCCAAAACACCTGCCCCACGAAGGCAATCCACACCCCATCCCGACGAAGAGATATACCAAGAACACGACGACGACGACCAGCAGGGCCATCACTTTCACATTCTTCCACCACATCTGCCGCCTCAATCCACGGCTCCGCACGCGGAAATCCCGGGAGCTACCCCCGAGCCGGTCCGTCTTGTCAACCAGCAGATCGATCCGCTCCCCACGCTCCAGCACCCGCTCGATGTTCTCCGTCATGATTCCGCGCACGCTGTCAATCTCCTTGCGCGCAGAGGCCAGCGAATCGGCTGGTGGGGCCGTGTTGTAGGTCTGCAGCAGCTCGCGAAGGGTTGTGTTGAAGGCGGCGCAGCCGTAGGCGGGCATGGCGCTGAAATCGGTGCTGTCCGGGTTGTAGACCGTGAGGAATTTGCGGCGAATCTCGAGCAGGAAGGCGAAGGGGATGCGTCGGCCGAGCTCTGCGGTGGCTACGACGAGGTAGCTGAGCGGGGCGTAGGAGGTGAGTTCGCCATTTTCGGCCGCGGCGGTGGGAGAGTCGGCGATGTAATGGACGAAGAGGCGGTCGTGTGTGTAGGTGAGCTTTTGCGGGGTTTCGTGAGAGATTTTGGGGAGAATGATAGAGGCGAGGGAGGAGGCGGAAGTGGAGGACGTGCCGGGGGAGGAGTGTTCGGCTAGAATTGTAGTTCTATGCGCAATGCAGGCACTGGGAGACTGTTTAGCGAGGGTTCCCTCTGAATTTCACGGGAGAGAGTGAGTGATAGAGAGAGATACTAACTATAGGAAAGGGCTATGAGCTTTCGATGAAGAAGCCATCTTCGTCCGTTTTTCTTTGGTTGTGCCAGTAATGGAGAGAGAGAGGTTTGGAGGTTGGAGACTGGAAGAGGCAAAAATGAGATGGATTACAGTGAAATGCTTCCTAGCTAGTTAAATAGGTAATTTAACAGCTTTCTGTAGTCTTTGTTTGCAAATGGTTTCAGTGTCAGTCAGTGACTAATTATGGTTCAGGTGATGAGTATGATGTGATAAATAAACCTCTTCTACTACTCTTCTGGTCCTGGGAAATAACCTGGAATGGATCTAAATATTCCAGTGCCGTCTTGGCGCCATCTGCCGCTGGTGGCGCGTCTCTCTCTAGTTAACCTTAGCATAAGAGTATAGAGTATTTCAGCAGCCAACGCAGTCTCAACAACTATCTCTACAGCTTACAGTCGTGGAAAGTGGTTGAAAAGATGTTTTGGCCCTTCAAAAATCCAGGCTGCGAATGTAAATAACTCTCGATCCAATTGTTGGTAACTGTGAAGCTGCGTGGTTGATTCCTGCGAATAAAACACCCTCCTCGTCCAGCGGATACATATTGATTTTTATCTATGGCCTGCCCACGGCCATAATTTCACATATTTAAACACAGAAATTTTACGGGAACAGTTCAGTTCGAGTGTCACTTTGACTCTGCGATGTGCAAGGGCTTTTTTCAATGCATTTTTCCCCATCAGTCAACTGTCTAAACTGGAGCAATTTGAAAGACGTCTCTCCAGTTATAGTCCGTATATACCTACCTATCTTTAATATATATATACAATTGCAGCATCAAAACCAATGTCACCAGGAACACTGAGGATGATTTGTGAAAAAGCACACTTACATTCAATCACGGCCAAGTGGACTTGCTTAGAAAACTGCCAATAGAAATTGGATATTACTTAGAATCCCCATTATCGAGGAACCCGCATTCCACCTCAAGATAATAAAAAAAAAAAAAAAGGGCCAACAGGCTAGGATATGTATGTGTGTCAAAGGAGGCTCAGTAATGGGCTGCCCAGACACTACCTAGACTATCTATACTCATAGCATTGAAGTACATGGATGTACTTATACATTACACAGGTATGTACTTGTGGGGAATAAATTGCATCTCTGCGAAATTGATGGCGAGCTTGGGATTTGCCTCGAATCCGGCCTCATCGCAGTAGATGGTGTAGGACTGAAAGAAATAGATTGAAGCCAGCGCAGCACTGCCTATTCAAGGGCTCTGATGGCTGCTTGGACGGGCAAGGATGCTATATTTATTTAATATAGCCTTGTTGTCTTCGTTGGGCCTTCGTTGGGAGAATAATCAGTTAGAAAAACAATGACATCTGTTGAGGGGGAAAGAAAGAAAAGAAAAAGAAAAAAGGCATTCATTGTACGTCAATCTCATAGATGTCTCATGGTATTAGCTATTTTATTATTATCAAGCCTACGCCTGGCTTGATAGTTTCACCAGTTAAGGTAGTTAAACTAACTATCAACTAACTATCAACTACTGTGACTAACTATCAACTAGAAACCTTCATGGCCACTGACCTAAATATTTAAACTGATCCGTACATCGCCAGCATCAATTGATCGTCCGCCATCACCACCCGCACCATCCCGTCAAATCCCCCCGCGTTCAATTCCCCATACCCCACACCGTGTCTGTCCACGGCTAAAGAGACCTAACCTTACCTGCCATTCAATGTCCGCCGCACGCCCTCCCCCAGCGCCCCGTGGGCCCCCACAACAGCTGTTCACGTAAGTCTCGCGGAAAGACTGGCTCCAAACACGCTTTCCCGTCCCCCCCCGGGGGGCAACCTTGGACCATGCACTAACACGATCCCGTAGTGGTCGCCACTTCTTATACGCTATGGTCGCCTCCGTTGGCGCGGGCCTGTTTACCATGTCCCTCTATCGCATGAGGCAGCAGAAGCTGGCGGAGGCGAAGAGGCGGTACGATGAGCAGCAGCGGTCGGGGTAAGTGGATGTGGACGCGAGTTGTTTAAATAAAAGAGAGAGTGAAGGAGACGGAGGGAGAGAGGGAGAAGAGAGGGAGCGAGGGATATGATATCTAGCGCGAGACGTGGGGGATGGATGTTGGGGGATTCACACCTGTCGTGAGGATACGATATCATCTGTACTATATATATATATATACACGGCATGCATTGCCTTTATGGAACGAGGGAGGTTCCAGAGGATCGTTTGCCCGTTAATACCCCCAATGATTTTGTATAAAAGACAACTTTGCCTAATAGAGCACTTGTACAACTGGAGTTTGGATGTGATATACGGGAACATTGCAAGAGAACGGGATATGAGGGTGTGATAGACCGAGAGTGGCCGCCGCTATCTCATGTCCGATTTTTGACAGGATGGACTTGAGACATTATACACCATATTATACTATGCTATGCTACGCTACGCGATGTGATGCAACGGGATGTGTGTAATAAAAACGGTTAGAATGGCAAATGTGGTGAAATATACCAAACCACCCGCATTGTCAAGTCTCTTAGATCTATAAAAATGAAATCCCGATTCCTTAGTTATTTATTAACATGTCATGTCTAAACCCTCATTAAAATATATAACCAATACAAAACAATACCCGCAACAAACTAGGCAACACTAGACCATACACGATGCCGCGAACCGCCCAATTAACTAATTACAAACGAACCACCGCAGCCCCTGAATAATCCCGCTCGACTACCTTCCTCCTCCCCTCCTCCTTCTCCAGGTTTCATCGTTCCCGGGTAAGACTATTACGGCCGTCTTCATTACCAGAATCGGACTCAATCTCCGTATTTGCCCTGCTCTTCTTCCGCTCCTGCCGCGCCTTCCCCCCCTTCTTCAAAAAATTCCCTTCGTTCGTCTTTCTCCTGTCCCATTCACGTTCACGCTCGCGTTCACCCGCCCGTCTCAATTCCTTGACTTCCCAAATGACTTCTCGAAATCCCTCCTCGAGTGTCCTCATCCGCGCCAACACCAATTTGCTCAACATATCCTGGGTCTCACTACTCGTCAGCGGCGGTGCGGGCCGTCGTAACCCGCTAGTCGCATATGCCATCTGCGTCGCGAAGCTGGATGGGATCGCCCCGACGAAGCCGCCGCCGACGGCGTTGTTGTCGCCAAGATCGGACCCGAGGTCCATGGTTAGAGTCGAGGAAGGCTTTTGGTCATGGTGTTGAGGGGGAAGAAGGCTGGTGTCGTGTCGGGCTGCTGTGCTGGCGGCCCATCCAAGACCCGTATCGTCGGGGAGGGACATGAATTTTGTCTTGCTTGGAGGGATGATGGGGCAGGGTACGGCGGGTTGTTGGGTTTTGGGTGAGCGTTTACGATGATGTTGGTTATTTTCAATATTTGGGGCACTGGTTCTTCCGTAAGGATCTTTGGTAGGGGAGTTTGCGGTGATATTTCCATTTTCTCCACTGTCGCCTTCCGCTCCCTGCTTATCGTCCGGTTGGGGATGCGTGGGCTTGTAGAGAATTGTCGCCCCAGATGCATTTCGGAAATGATGCCGCTGCGGAGTTTTCAGGCGGCGGGAAGGGCTATTCCTACGCGATAGTAGTTTGGCTGTGGATGGCCTGGAGGATTTCTTTCGGGGGCTGACCATACCCCAGGTACTGGATTTTGAGGACGATTGGTTGCCTCCCTGGACGTTCCCGTTACTATTTTGCATTGACGGGCGTCCAGGGCCATCAGAAGTCCCTTGCTCATTGTCACTGCTTGTAAGCTCATCATCACCCTCCATGTCTGTTTGCTGTGGAAGGTGCCGGCTTTGAGGGTGGATCGATATATTATACGGGAATCTGCGGTGGCGGACGGCGCTATTTCTCAAATCCTCTGGATCTGAAGCGATCGACTGAGTAGTATTCGTAAGGTTCCGCACTATCCCATGTACATGATCACGATACCTCCGTGCATTGTGCCTCCAGAGACGCTGTTTCTCCAACCGTTCTACCGTACTCATATCCTGCTCTTCAGGTGAAGCGATCCCGGTTCCAGGCTCGATATTCTGCATCCAGGAGTCAACAAGATTGCTAGATTGTTGTTGTCGCTGATTTTGGTGGTGGATATTTTGCATCGGCGTTCCACGATAGCTTGCGTTTTGGTGGTTGAAAGGACGCCGAAATACCTCCTCAAGAGCACGGTCCTTCTGCTGTGTGGCAATCGATGGTTCCCGTACGCGGACCGAGCCCCGTCGCGTAAACGCATCGAAGTGGCTGTGACGATTATTATATTTTCTCGACCTCGCAGGATAATTGTCGACAGGAACAGTCAGTTCAAACACGCTTGATCTTAAAATTGTCTTTTCATAGAGGTAGATTGTAAATAGGATCGGCATATGAGTAATTTTAATTACCGTTCGGTTCAATTGAATGAATTTTGGAAACGGCATTGTGAATCGAAGTGGTGCTATAATCCACGCAAGGACATTGGCAGGCGCGACGTAAGAGAAAAGAGCATCTGACTTAACCATCGAAAGAGTGTTGACTGCAAACACAAATTGGTGCTCTTCGTTGGCATTTTGAACAATTGCCATAAACGAGTTGGTTAGCACTGTGATGAGTATTGTAACGACAAGAAAATGGCATATAAATAGGAAAAGGGTAAGTATTGCTTTCCCGATTGGGTTGTATTTATCCCAGAGTTGCCAAGCCGCAGGTGTAAAGCCCATCAACATTTGAAACAGCGCGTATATCACGGTCCCCGGCGAGTCCCCATTGCCGAATGAGAACGTAAAAGCAACAAAAAAACCGCTACACGCAATGACTATAAGCGTGAAAACAGCAACGAGGTCAGCAGCCATCATGCGGAAGGCGATTAGAAGCTGAGAGAAATAGCGGTAGTGGTCGAGTACGGAGAAGAGGCGTGGGAGGAGCAGAACGGCATTGGCGGCTAAAATATCGTACGCATTATTTGCAATGATTCGCCTGAGAGGGCCAGGCGCGACAACGCCGTATATTCTCAAGCAATAATAGCAAAACAGTAAGAGCAATATGCCCACATCGAAAGTGTTCCAGAAGCTCATCAAATAGAGGCTAAATCCTTGCTCGTTGAACCCTACAAGTTCATCGAGCATAAACCCTGCACTCCAAAACCAGAACACAAGTTCAAGGGTAGTAATTTTGGGAGACCGCCTTTGAATAACTGCAAGAAAAAGCCCAAGTAAAATTGCGAAGGACATTGTGGAGAGCACCTGTCGATAACGAGGAACTCTAAGTCGGGAGAGTTTAAAAAGAGAAGCATCTCGGGGGTTATAGAGAGTTACGGAACGACGAGTTCCGATCCCAACGCTCTGGTTGGGCCTCACATCATGACTGCGTTTCCCGGGGCTATAGCTGTTATTAGTTTGGGAGAACGACCCATACCCCTGAGGAGGTGATTCTGTGCTTGTTGTGACTGGTTGGCGATGTAAACTATCTGCAGCAAAGTGGAAAACAATGTTACCTGCCCAAATAGCTTCGAGTTGTTGGACTACAAGCGGATGCGCGAGGAAACGTTTTGCCTGTGCGCGGACGGCAATTTCGAGGCAAGAAATTCGGACTGCCCCTGGAGACACCAGTTTCGAACGTTGGTTTGTATCCCAACTGGATGGCCTGAGGGTGCTGCTAGACAAGGGAGGAGGCTGTCCCTGCAGTGGATAGAAGTCGTATGAAAGAGCATCAATCAACTCTCTAGTAGTGTATTCCTTTAACAGCTTGATGGCAAGCAATTCGCATACCATGGCTCTGGTATTGCTGGCACCACTATTTTCCGGATGGAAATCCACTTCCTTTTTGAATTGAAGGCAATTGGCCATCAACGCATAGAGAGTGGCTCTGGAGAAATGAGAGCCGCGAATCTGCAGTTGAATTGGCTTGAGCAGGAACTGGGAGACCTGGGGTGATCTGAGTTGATCCCAGGACAGAGTAGTTTCGCAACGAGTAGTTATCAACAAACGAATTGCATGCGTTAAAGGATATGTCGGAAGGGAGTCTAACTTTTATTAGATATCTATGAAACAGAATGAATAGCCCAGCTGGTCATGGCATTCATAACCCTACCTAGAATGGATGCTGAGAAGATAGGAAGAAGAGGAGATGCCTCCGTTGGACCGTCCTCGTCATCATCATAACCATTATCATAGGCGAAGTCTCCTTGTTCTTCTGCTTCTTCTTCCTCATCTTCCTCTGCCTCCTCCGCTTCATCTTCTATTGCTTCTTCTATATCATCGCCATTGCGGGTAAACGTGTTTAGCTGTTCAAGATCCTGCTCGGGATCGTGTTGCCTAAGCCGCCTGGGACTCAGAGGGCGGGGGGAAGATGACAATGGGGTATTAAAAGGAGAAGAAAATATGGGAATCGGAGTATTTGAGAGTGGGGATATCATGTTTGGACCGCTGCCAGAAAGAGGTGTTCGGTCGGGAAGTAAATAAGCAAAGAGCACAACGAATACGGAGCAGAGATACCGCCAGAAAGACATCAACGCCAAACAAGACACATCACACTGATCTCCCGCTTGACACCAACGAGTGTCAAGAGTGTCAATTGCAGAGAGAAGGGACATATTCGCAGGAAGCAAAAAAGTACTCGACGATATGAGAAAAGAGCTACGCTGTAGAGAGCAGGTGCCGGATGCGGTTAGTCATTGCGTCACGTGAGTTTGTTTTCGCCTCTAGTTTCTATGGAAGAATACTTTGGATAGACGGGCTGATCCTTGCGGAGGACATTTTGATAGGGAATTATCTGAACTCTGTGTTTCGTTGACTTAGAATGGTGGAAGATGGTGGTTATTAGGAGGGGAACAAAAAAAAAAAAAACCTAGAGGTTGAGTGGCGTGGGGAACTTTAACGCTACGCGCGCTATGGTATTGTAGACCAAGGGCTGGAGGTAACCTGAGCCTCGGTTTAGATAGATCTTCTCTGACCCTTGTTGAGGAGGTTGAAGAGACATAGGTATCGTCTATCTGTCCTGTCTATCTGTCTATCTGTAGCAACTCTTTGTCAAAGGAGAAACCCGTTGAACCTTTCGTACGCCCCAGAGGCTCTTTAATGCCAAGAACGGCTAAACTTACAGCCAATGGGAAGCCCGGAACAGCGCCAAGCCAAGCCTTCAGCGTCTCCGATTGGTCCGCTCCTCGGCCACTCATGGAGCGGAAAGAATCTGACTAAGACCACTGGGCGTCACCATTTATTTTTTCACCCACTTCAAAATCACACACTCGCTCTCCCCCTTCCCCCCTTCCCCCCTTCCAGAACCTCCTCTCTCTTTTTACATTCCTCTAATACTCCAATTGCTTCCTGTCATCTGCCATTTCACCCTGTCCCGTGCTCCTTCACGCTGATGCTCCGCTAAACATCACCCCGCTTTTGGCTTACCGTCCCTCACAGGACATCTCCCCCAACAATGCCGCTTCTCAATGCCGCTGGGGATGCCAAAAGCTCTCCTGGCCAGTCTCATTCCGTCAGGAGCAGACGACTAACCGATACTACTGTTACTCCGTCCAGCCCTGCTTCTGGTGGCGTCGTCGCATACACCACCCAGAATAAAGACCTGCCTTCCCTCGCTCCCCAAACGGCATATTCCCTCAATGGCGGTGCTATCCCCCCCGCCTCTGCCCCAATGGCTGGCGAAGGGGGAGATGGGAGCAAGTGGTATGCCCTAGAGCTGGAGGATGGCACCGTCTACCAGGGTTACAGTTTTGGTGCCGAAGCGAGCATTGCTGGCGAGTTGGTTTTTCAAACTGGCATGGTGGGCTACCCAGAATCAATCACAGATCCTTCCTACCGTGGCCAGATCTTGATCATCACCTTCCCGCTGGTAGGCAACTATGGCGTCCCTTCGCGAGAAACGGTTGATGAGCTCCTCGGGCAAGATATGCCCAAATATTTCGAGTCCAGTGAGATCCATGTTGCTGGTCTTGTAGTGGCCAATTACTGCGGAGAGGACTACTCGCACTTCTTGGCCGAGTCGTCTCTCGGGAAGTGGTTGAAGGAACAAGGAGTTCCTGCCATGTATGGTGTTGATACCCGCGCCCTCACAAAGAGAATTCGAGAGAAGGGAAGCATGCTTGGCCGCATGCTTTTGCAGAAACCCGGTGTGAGTGTTGAAACCTTGAATAGCGACGCGCCGAAAAACGGCTCGACTACTGCTGTTGTTGATGACGAAGAGAAATCCGATCTTTGGAGAGCATCCTTTGAACAAATTGAATGGATGGACCCTGATAAGAGGAACCTGGTCAACGATGGTGAGATTAATACGCCACCCACCCGTGGTATAAGGCTCCGTCCTCTGACTTGGTATATTCTACAGTCTCTATTAGGAAACCCCAGCTGTTCTCCCCACCAAAGGATTCGGTCCTTTCTCACCCCTGTGGTCGCCCGATCAGAGTTGTGTGCGTTGACGTTGGTATGAAATATAACCAACTACGGTGCCTTCTCGCTCGCGGCGTCGAGCTCCTTGTTGTACCATGGGATTATGATTTCCCCAGCTTGGCAGGAAAGGAATATGACGGCCTTTTCCTTTCCAACGGCCCGGGCAACCCCGCCACCCTGTCCAAAACAGTGGAGAATATTAGAACCGCCATCAAGGACTCGCGCACTCCAATCTTTGGTATTTGTCTTGGACACCAGTTACTTGCCCGGGCTGCGGGTGCGTCTACCATTAAGATGAAGTTCGGTAACCGAGGACAAAATATCCCCTGTACCAGCCTTATCTCCGGTCGCTGTTACATTACTTCGCAAAACCACGGATATGCAGTTGATTCTATGACATTGCCAGAGGGATGGGAGGAGCTCTTTGTCAACGCTAATGATGGAAGCAACGAAGGTATCAGACACGTTAGCCGCCCATTTTTCAGTGTCCAATTCCACCCAGAGAGCGCCCCAGGACCCCAGGACACAGAGTTCCTATTCGATGTCTTCATCGATGCTATTAAAACGAACGTGGCATTCCCTAGTGCCTTAGAGAAGCCCGTTAGCTTCCCTGGCGCCACCGCTAAAGAGAACGAGCTTGCAAACCCGAGAGTGAGCGCTAAGAAAGCCCTTATCCTAGGTAGCGGTGGTCTCAGTATCGGACAAGCTGGAGAGTTTGACTATTCTGGAAGTCAAGCCATAAAGGCTTTGAAAGAAGAAGGAATTTACACCGTCCTTATTAACCCCAATATCGCGACGATTCAGACTTCCAAGGGCCTTGCAGATAAGGTCTATTTCTTACCAGTCAACGCAGACTTTGTCCGCAAGGTTATCAAACACGAACGGCCAGATGCCATCTATGTAACATTTGGCGGCCAAACTGCGCTCCAGGTTGGTATTCAGCTCAAAGATGAGTTCGAGGAACTTGGCGTTCGAGTTCTTGGTACTCCGATAGACACCATCATTACGACAGAAGACCGCGAGTTATTCGCGAGAAGCATGGAAGCCCTTGGTGAGAAGTGCGCCAAATCCGCCTCTGCTTCCACGCTCGAGGAAGCCATGGAAGTTGTCAAGGATATTGGATTTCCCGTCATTGTCCGTGCTGCGTACGCTCTTGGTGGCCTTGGAAGCGGTTTCGCCGAGGATCCTGAGCAGCTGCGGGAGCTGTGCACAAAAGCCTTCGCTGCAAGCCCACAGGTTCTTATTGAGAGGAGTATGAAAGGGTGGAAGGAGATTGAATATGAAGTGGTCCGCGATGCTCGTGATAACTGCATCACTGTGTGTAACATGGAGAATTTTGATCCGCTTGGTATCCACACTGGCGATTCTATTGTCGTCGCCCCGTCGCAAACCCTTTCTGATGAGGACTACAATATGCTTCGAACGACTGCTATCAATGTCATCCGCCATCTGGGTGTGGTGGGTGAATGTAACATTCAATATGCATTGAACCCATTCTCAAAAGAGTATTGCATTATTGAGGTCAATGCTCGCCTGTCAAGATCATCTGCACTCGCATCTAAAGCAACAGGCTATCCCCTCGCTTTCGTCGCGGCTAAACTTGGCCTCGGAATCCCGCTGAATGAGATTTCAAACTCAGTCACCAAAGTCACATGTGCCTGCTTTGAACCTTCTCTTGATTATGTCGTCGTTAAGATTCCCCGCTGGGATCTCAAGAAGTTTACCCGTGTCTCCACGCAGCTCGGGTCTTCAATGAAGAGTGTTGGGGAGGTTATGAGCATTGGACGGACTTTTGAGGAGGCCATTCAGAAAGCCATACGTTCTGTCGACTTTCACAATCTTGGGTTCAACGAGACCAACGCACTCATGTCGATTAAGGCTGAGCTTCAAACACCTTCCGATCAGCGACTGTTCGCTATCGCCAACGCCATGCATTCGGGCTACACTGTCGACGATATCTGGGAATTGACCAAAATCGACAAGTGGTTCCTCCGAAAATTGAAAGGCCTCAGCGATTTTGGAAAACTAATGTCTGGTTACAACGCCACTACAGCACCCATTTCTCTCATTCGACAGGCGAAGCAGCTCGGTTTCTCGGACCGGCAACTGGCGAAGTTTTTGAGCTCCAATGAGTTGGCTATCAGGCGACTGAGAGTGGAAGCAGGCATTGTGCCCGTGGTCAAACAAATTGATACCGTCGCTGCTGAATTCCCGGCATTCACGAACTACTTGTATCTGACATACAACGGCTCCGAAAACGATGTGGACTTTAACGACCAAGGTGTTATGGTTCTTGGCTCTGGTGTCTACAGAATTGGATCCTCTGTCGAGTTTGATTGGTGTTCTGTGCGAGCCATTCGAACTCTTCGAGAGCAGGGTTTTAAGACGGTGATGGTGAATGTAAGTCGCATCACGTCGTTCCTCCCTTTTTGGACAACCCTACTTTTCGCCTCCCCTTCCCCCTTTTTTCCCACCTCGACAATTGTCTTTTCCCTCATCTTCCCACGCCTTCACACCATCTTCCAGGTTCACAATCTCCTAGATTTCACCATCTCCTATATTTCTCAAAAGCTCTGCAAGATTTCCCAAAAGCTCCCCAAGGTCCTCTGCTGCTCTGCCTCCACCAGTTTGTTTCCTGGTTGCTTGCTCCTGAGACGATTCGATTTCTATGGCTTCTCCTGTGTTCTCTGCTCCGACGGTATTCAAGCTCATCAGCTTGTTGCTTGGAAATGCCTTTGTGATCCCCGTCCACGCTTCAAACATCCTCTATTTGCAACTTCTATAGCCAGGAAGAGCTGGAGGCAATTGCTGAGGGGATCTCTCTCTCTCTCCTTTGTCTCCGGCATTTTTGACCTGCTGAAAGCCCCAAACCCCGCCCTTCGAGTACTCTCGGTCCCTCTTTCCTGATCCCATCCTCTCCTGGGTTATCTACGCTATTACAATGGAAAATCCCGGAAAGCGCCCTCGACTTTACTAGGGCCCGCAACGCCAACTGGGACGCCCACATACTTTGGGGTACGCTCTCGCCTCAAGCAATACGATGATGGTGTCTTTCTTCCCAATTTGGTCAAATCTGCATTGGACGAGGGATATTCCATCACCAACAAGGGGCTACTCTGCTGACTCTGTGACCACCCGAATCTCTGCAACCTGCCAGCCGCCTGATGTTTCTAATTCTCGAAGCCACCCTTGCACATATTCTGGGCGATGAGTGCGAAAATGGAAACTACAGGATGGGCCATATCTGTTTTTGGGATCGCGAAAAACTCGAATATGACGGCGTCTGCAGTCATTGTGCTTTGGACGAAGGCATTCGCGGCGAGTTCGACCTGTCTCCTGAGGAATATGAAATATATGCAAAAGAACGCGAAATCAAGCATCGTGAAATCCACCGGGACGGCAATTCAAGCTGGCATTATAAGCAGATGGCAGGGAACTATCCGGATTATATTGAGGCAGCCCATGAGCGAGTGAAGCGATCCAGAGCGAACAACCCAGATAGACACTTGGAGACAGGGCAAGCGGAGGAAAGTTTAAGTGGAGCAGCAGACATATCATTGCAAGCTCTGCGACCTTTCCTTTACATGCAGAAATTGGCTGAATAAGCATGATAAAACTGCGAAGCATCTCCGGAAATCCAAGGAGCACCTGAACCCCTTTGTTTGCAAACCATGTAACGTTGGCTTCCACAATAAGAGCAATCTTACCCGTCATGAAAAGACCAATCGGTATCAGAGGAGCTTGGAAAAGCAGAATTCTATGAGCAACCTCGCTCTTGAGAATGCCGACGGTGTTCAGAATACCCCTGGGGAGCCCCAAGAGAAGACCAATACCCCTGAAGAGCCCAAGATTACCCAAGAGAGGATCAAGTCGCCTCAAAACCCAACCCCCTAAAAAAACCCAATTTTACTCAAAAACGCACCCTTTTCCAAATAACCCCTGTCAAGCCCAAAGAAAATAAAATGACCCTGGACAAGTATTTTGCTAACTGAATTGATCGTCAAGTCCAACCCCGAGACTCTCAGCACAGATTACGACGAAGCAGACCGACTGTATTTTGAAAATATCGATTTGGAGTCCGTCCTTGATGTCTACCAACTTGAGTCTGCAAGCGGGGTTATTGTATCTATGGGAGGACAGGCACCGAGCAACATCGCTCTTCCCTTACACAGACTCCATGTTAATGTCCTTGGTACATCTCCGGAGATGATTGATACAGCTGAGAATCGGTACAAATTTTCGCGACTCCTTGACCATATTGAGGTCGATCAGCCAGCTTGGAAGGAATTGACCAGTATCGAGGAGGCCACCGAATTCTGTGCGAAGGTTGGATACCCAGTACTGGTGCGGCCTTCGTACGTGCTCTCTGGTGCTGCCATGAACACGGTTTATTCTTTGGATGATCTTGCAAGCTACCTCAACCAGGCTGTTGAGGTCTCCCGTGATCACCCTGTGGTGATTACCAAATACATAGAGAACGCCAAGGAAATTGAAATGGACGCAGTTGCCAAGAATGGTGTTATGGTCGGCCATTTTATTTCAGAACATGTTGAGAATGCGGGTGTCCATTCTGGCGATGCTACTTTGATTCTTCCGCCCCAGGACTTGGACCCGGAAACCGTCCGGCGAATCGAGGAAGCGACCCGCAAGATCGGCAATGCCCTGAACGTCACTGGACCTTTCAATATCCAGTTCATCGCCAAAGATAACGACATTAAAGTTATCGAGTGCAATGTCAGAGCATCTCGATCCTTCCCGTTCGTTTCCAAAGTCATGGGAGTTGACTTGATCGAAATGGCAACGATGGCAATGATTGGCAAGCCGTTCACTGAGTACCCGCCGGTAACCATTCCCAAGAACTACGTCGGTGTCAAGGTTCCGCAATTCTCATTCTCCCGCCTCTCTGGTGCTGACCCCGTGCTCGGAGTGGAGATGGCTTCTACCGGTGAAGTTGCTTGCTTCGGTCGTGACAGGTATGAGGCATATCTCAAAGCTCTGATTTCGACTGGCTTCAAGCTTCCGAAAAAGAACGTCCTGTTCTCCATCGGTTCCTTCAAGGAGAAGGTAGAGATGTTGCCGTCTATCAGAAAGCTGCACGCGCTTGGCTACAACCTTTTTGCCACGGCGGGCACTGCGGACTATCTCAAAGAGCACGGACTTCCGGTCAAATACCTCGAAGTTCTTGCGGGAGAGGAGGAGGACCTTAAGTCTGAATATTCTCTTACGCAGCATTTGGCCAACAATCTGATTGATCTTTACATCAATCTTCCCTCCAGCAATAGGTTCCGGCGGCCTGCAAACTACATGAGCAAGGGCTATCGAACACGGCGAATGGCAGTCGACTACCAGACCCCGCTAGTCACCAACGTTAAGAACGCGAAAATCCTGATCGAAGCGATTGCACGCCATTACACTATGAACGTGATGAGCATTGATTGCCAAACGAGCTATCGCGCTGTTACTATCCCCGGCCTAATCAACGTCGCAGCGTTCGTGCCAGGACTCGCTAACCCAGATTCTCCAGATTTCCAGGTGGTGACTAAGGCTTCCATTGCGAACGGTTTTAGCATGGTCCGCATCATGCCCGTGGGCGTGGATAGCTTCGTTACTGACTCTCAGGCGTTGAGAACGGCCCAACATAATTCGTCAAAGGGATCGTACTGCGATTTCAACCTCTCTGTCACGGCAACATCTAATAATTCAGATAAGCTCGGCCTAGTCACCAGTGAAGTCGGTTCGTTATTTATCCCATTCAACCACCTATCAGGCAACATCAACAAGGTGGCAACGGTTACTTCGCACTTTGCATCATGGCCGACCAATAAACCTATAATCACCGATGCCAAAGCTACGGACCTGGCTTCCATTTTGCTGCTTGCCAGTCTTCACAATCGCAATATCCACGTCATGAGCGTTACTAGCAAAGAGGACATGGGCCTGATTGCGCTTAGCAAGGAAAAGGGTCTGAAAGTGACTTGCGATGTTGCAATCTACTCCCTTTTCCTGTCTACCGATGATTACCCTGGTTGCGCATGCCTTCCTTCGAAGAAAGACCAAGAAGTGCTCTGGGAGCACTTGGATACGATTGATATATTTTCTATCGGTAGTCTTCCATACCAGGTTGCGGGTAGCGATGCTTCTCCCGCTGTTGGGATCCAGGATGCGCTTCCTCTGCTCTTCACAGCAGTTTCTGACAGGCGACTAACTATCGAGGATGTTACCGCCAGACTCCACGATAACCCGAAGAGGATCTTTGAACTTCATGACCAGCCAGATGCCTCCGTGGAGATCGAGTTTGACAGGCCATATGTATTCCAGAGCCATGATGTCTGGTCACCATTTGCCGGTAAGACTCTAAAGGCATCCGTCCGACGAGTTACATTCCAGGGGAAGACCTCTTGCTTGGACGGTGAAATGATGCTGGATGCACCGAAGGGGGCCGACATGTCCTCTCATCGGTTAGCGCCACCGGCTCCAGCATCGCCGGCAGTCAAAGACATTCTTCCCACCTCTCCTCGATCGGAAAGTGCCTTTGGGAGACGTTTGTCTTTCTCGGCCACACCGCTTCAGCGCCCGTCGAGATTCAAACCTGCTGCTCCTGATGGATATGCTCCATCTGTCTCAGGAGACGACTTTGTGCCTGCCGCTCCGATTTACCCATATCCGTCCCGGATTTCACCCTCATTGCAACAGCTGCTTTCACAATCGTCTTTCAAGCAGAAGCATATCCTATCTGTCAGCCAGTTCACCCGCCCAGATCTTCACCTTCTATTCACGGTTGCGCAAGAGATGAGGCTGGGTGTCCAACGCCATGGTGTCCTTGACATCCTGAAGGGCCGCGTCCTCACAACCCTCTTCTTCGAGCCCTCCACTCGTACGTCTGCTTCGTTCAATGCCGCTATGCAACGACTGGGTGGCCGCACCATCCCCGTCGCGACTGAGCATTCGTCCACTCAAAAGGGCGAAACCCTTCAGGACACTGTACGCACCCTGGGCTGCTACAGCGACGCGATCGTCCTCCGTCATCCGGATGACAGCAGCGCTGCCACCGCCGCCAAATTCTCTCCAGTTCCCATCATCAACGGCGGAAACGGAGCCATGGAACACCCCACCCAAGCCTTCCTCGACCTCTTCACCATCCGCGAGGAACTCGGCACCGTCAACGACATCACAATTACCTTTACCGGCGATTTAAAATACGGCCGCACCGTGCACTCCCTCGTCAAACTCCTCCAATTCTACGAAGTTCGCGTCCAGCTCGTCTCGCCCAAGGCGCTCGCTGTCCCCGAGGAGGTCCGTCAACAGCTCGTCTCGTCCGGCCAGCTGATCCTGGAGTCGACGGAGCTTACTCCGCAGATCATCGCACGGTCGGATGTGCTGTACTGCACCCGGGTGCAGAAGGAGCGGTTCGAGGACTTGGGCGAGTATGAGCGGTTGAAGAATGCATTCGTCATCGATAACACAGTCCTTAAGCATGCGAAGAGCCAGATGATCGTTATGCATCCTCTGCCGCGCAACCAGGAGGTCTGCGAGGAGGTCGATTTTGACCAGCGCGCGGCTTATTTCCGACAGGTGAGTTTTGTTTTCTTTTTCTTTTTCTGATAGAAAAAAAAAAAAAAAAAAAAAAAAAAAAAGATTAGCATCTTTGTATTTTGTAAAATCTTTTTTCGCTCTTACTAACTGTTCCTTCTTTTTCTACTGTTACAGATGAAATATGGGCTCTACTGTCGCATGGCATTACTGGCATTGGTCATGGCATCGTGACAGGGGGTTCAAGTGACCGGTTACTGGTCGGTTTAACCCACTTTCTATACGGATTTGTTTACACTTCGTGGACTTATCTCCGAGGGAAAAGCAAAAGCCGATCAAGAATAGTTTTTCCTTTTTGTTCGTTGGCGAACGCACCCAAAAGTTTTCTGCTTTTCCCATTTGTTTCCATTTATTTTCTTTTTTTCACTTGCTTTCTTTTTATAAAGGCGAAGCGACCTTAGCAATGCAGAGCAGACACTTAATACATAAATAGTAGGAGTAGTTTTTCAGCTATATATGATTGTGGTATGATGTATATCTTTTTAATTTCCGTGTGTGTTTTTATGGATTTCATGATATATCCGTGATGTGCTTGACGTGATTTCTGTTTCTGTTTTTTCCCTTTCTCTCTCTTTTGTTTTTATTTGTGACTCTCCCGTGGGGGTTTCTCTTACCTCTGGGATGCATTTGCCTGGCGTCTGTCTCATCTCTTTTCTGTGATCTCTTCTGAGTTGGGTTGTTCCATGTACCGATAGAGTTGAAAGGTTACAATTAGAATATGAGGACCCGTGAAAATGACGCTGAAAATGACCACTTTTGGCGCCAGAAACGGCTGTCTTTCCACCTGTAACTTTGGAGGGCGAGTCCACGCCGCACCGCCCACCGCCGCCCATGATGTTTCACACCTGTTCAACAGCCATTGTGAGATGAGAATGAACATTGTGAAGAACTAATAGCATATCATAGATAATAAATAAGAGATATAGGGCCTGTTCGGTGCGGAGGTGTGTACTCATTCTTTTTGTACAGATCTGCACTTTTTTTAAAAAAGAACATACTCATATGCAAGCAGAGCTTATGATGAGTCCTTGTGTGATGTTAAATACAGGCCAAGAGTTAGTTATACAAGAGATCAAGAAATGCTATGCTTCATTCATCTTCATTCAGTTATAAAAAGCTGCTACTTCATTCTCTTCATGCTTCTGATACTGCATGAGAAGATTGTCACACTGAGCTCTGTAGCAGACTTCTGAATCTTGGCTCAGAGATAATTTAAGAGAGTCAACATTTTTACAGCAAGAGAGACAGATGATATTATGTAAAAATAGAAAAGCAAAATTAAAATCAGGAGAGAGATAGAATAGATGTATTCAATACAAAGTCAATAGACTTAAGAAATGAAAATATATTCAGAGAAAGAAACAATTCTTATATTCAAGAGCTGCTAACAATGTCAAAGAAAACAGTTTCAATTCAGTATTTTGAAGAATCTGAAAATAGAAACAAAGAAAATCATGTATACAAAGAATGTATAAAGAATGCAAAAAGAAAAAAAAAGAAATCAAAAATAGAAACAAAGAAAATTATGTATAAAGAAAAGTAACAGTTAGATAATAACTGTGAAGTCTTTACTATGAGAAATATATAACTGTAACTTGTAAGTCATTCTCACTCTCTCCTACATTTCTTTCTCTTTCATCAATATTGTTGTAATGAGTCTACACCGAATTAGATATAGAACTTATATAATAAAAATAGAAAACATTAGAGAAGGAAAAGAAGAGAAGATGTAAGAATCAGTAATAAGAGTAAATATTTATACATGTACAAGATAAAGCTCTGAGATAAGAGAATAGAAGCTCTGTAAGTTTCTCAGCTAAGAATCAGTGACTGAGAATCAGAGCTTTCAGCAGGAATCTATGAAGTGTAATAAAATAATCTATTAATCAGATATAGCTCACTACATTAGTCTTCTCTTTCTAAAAGTGAGGTTTGAGTGATAGAGCTGCAGACATCTAGTTCTTATCAGTTAAAAGCTGCTATTTTAGATAGTGTAAAGCTTGAGATTTACATCAGATAATTATAACTAACTTATTTCACAAGATATTATCAGCTACAGCTGCAGAGTCTTTTATTAAAAATATTCTCAATCTCTTATTTAAGTTTATTATCTTCTTCTATAATCTCTGACAGTTGTCAGTTGATTATTATTATTATTCTTCTTCTTTCATTAGACTTATATGCAAGCGGAGCTTATAATGAGTCCTTGCATGATGTTAAATACAGGTTAAGTGTTGATTATATAGAAGGAAATACAGGTGATGAGATCACATCAAGATAATAAGAACATAAGATATATAAAGAAGTGATAATTAGATACATGCAATAATAACTTCTAAGCTCAGAAACATCGAGTGATTTATTGAAGTGATTTGTACATCTCTGTATTTATTAGAAATCTGAGATGCTTAGATTTCAGATTTAATGTATTCTCTGCAGGTTTTGAACTTACATGCCTTGATTTCCCATGTCAAGATGCTACTGAGTGACTGTATTAATCATTCAGCCATCAGAGAAGTTATCAGTTGAAAGTCAGTTAAGAAGAGAATGAATTAGTAATAGTATAGTTAGACTGATCACTGAGATTATGAATTTTACATTTAATTTCATTTGATCTGATCTTATACATTTCTTGATATGAATTCTACTGAGACTAATTATTAAAAAAACATGTAAAGTAACTATATATCAGATCTCAAAATGAGATCATAACTTAGAAAAAATAAGAAAGTGATCTCATTTAATCTCATTTAGTTTCATTCTTAGTATAAAGTTACTATTTTTAGACATTTTAAGGTTTTTTTAGGCTATTTTTAATTTTTTTAAAAAGTAATACTTTTTGATAATACTTAAATAAGATTTAAAGTTATTTAAAGTAATAAAAATAATTTAAATTAAGCAGTAAAAATTATAATCTCATTTAAAAAATGTAATAAAAGTAGATAGTAAGTCTTACTGAGACTAGACTGACTGTGTGACTGTGTCTGAGATCAGAACCAGAATTTTTAATAGTTCTATTACTAATTTGACAGATCTCATTACACAGTTCTAATATTAGATAGTAGTCTCATTAGACTGGCCGCTGGGACCATGAATTTCATGTTTGGTCTCATTTGGTCTGGTCCCATACATTTCTTGGCGTGAATCCCGCTGGGACTGGCTATCAAAAAAACAGGTAAAGTGACTATATATCAGATCTTAAAATGGAACCATGACTTGAAAAAAATGAGAAAGTGGTCTCATTTGGTTCCATTTAGTTTCATTCTTAACATAAAGTTACTATTTTTAGACATTTTAAGGTTTTTTTTAGACTATTTTTAATTTTTTAAAAAGTAATGCTTTTTAATAATACTCAAATGAGATTTAAAGTCATTTAAAGCAATAAAAATAATTTAAATTGAGAAGTGAAAATCATAATCTCATTTGAAAAATGTAATAAGAGTAGACAGTAAGTCTCACTGAGACAGTATGAGACTACTATCTAATGTTAAAACTGTGTAATGAGATCAGTTAAATTGATAATAAAACTATCAAAAAATCTGGTTCTGGTCTCAGACATGATGACACAGTCAGTCTAGTCTCAACACCTGTATTTTCACCTGTATAACTAATACTTAATCTGTATTTAACATCATGTAAGAACTCATCATAAGCTCTGCTTGTATATAAGCATAATAAAAGAATAATAATAATAATAATAATAATAATCACATGATCAGTCTAAGTATAGTAGAGTAACTTGTAAGCTTATATAAAAGATATTATAAATCTTGAACAGAATGTTAAGATAGTAGTTATAACTGTCTAGAACTTCTATTACTTTGAATTTAATATAATAATAGTTTAGTATATAAGAGAGGTATATAGTCTATATATTTTTAAGATTCAATTATATAAAATCTTCTATCTTATATTACTCAGTGAGATCTTATCAGACATTAACTTAATTCTTTTAATTTTATTTAATACTTATTATAAAGACTTCTGCTCAGTCATAGATAGACTGACTATATAACCGTGTCTGAGATCATGATCAGAATATTTGATAATTTCATTATCAATTCAACTGATCTCATTACACTGTTTTAACATTAAATAGTAGTCTTATACTGTCTCAGTGAAACTTACTGTCTACTCTTATCACATTTGTCAAATAAGATCATGATTTTTACTTCTCAATTTAAATTATTTTTATTGCTTTAAATGACTTTAAATCTTATTTGAGTGTTATCAAAAAGTGTTACTTTTTAAAAAATTAAAAATAGTCTAAAAAAAAACTTAAAATATCTAAAAATAGTAACTTTATATTAAGAATGAAACTAAATGAGATTAAATAAGATTACTTTCTTATTTTTTCTAAGTCATGATCTCATTTTAAGATCTGATATATAGTCACTTTGCATGTTTTTTTAATAATTAGTCTCAGTGGAATTCATGCTAAGAAATGTATAAGATCAGATCAAATGAGATCAAATATGAAATTCATGATCTCAGCGGTCAGTCTAGTCACAGATGTCTTAGAGCTTTATTACTATATTATCTATAATCTGAATTAAGCTGTGAGAGTTCAGTGTGAACTGTATAATTTCTAAAAAATTTAATATCTTCATGTAATAATTATATATAAGAAAGAACAGACTTATATCTGTTAAAACAGTATCTCAGTTATACAGCTGTCTTATCAGTACTGTTCTCAAGCTTTAGAGAATTCTAATTCTCTGCAGTTAGCTTCTTCTGCAGTAATAGCAGAGATTTTTTTATAGAATTCTTCTTCACATTAATGATATTATAATCAGATTATTTAAATAGTATATTAGTGAGATTAAGTTAATCTGAACAGAATCAGATATAGAAATCATACTCTGAAAGCAGCTTTACTCATCTGACTTGATGTTCTGTCAAGCTCTTTGTTTTTAAGAAGTAACACAGATTTGTATAATTAGTGAGAACTTACACTGAGAACTTACTACTCTAAAGATAATATTGTTAGATCTTAAAGAATTCAATAATTACTAATATCTCTTAATTATAAGTATTATATCTTCTCTGTATAAGTAATAACTTCTTAAAGAAGAAAATCACTGATCTTTATTCACAGTGTCTTATAGACTCTATGAAAAAGTCTTCTCTTACAGATATTTCATTATCTATATTCTCAGAGATGATTATTCTCTGATTCTTTCAATATTAAAAGATCTTCAGTATCAACTGTGAAAAGATTTCACAGATCTCATTCTCAGATGTATCAGTCTCACACTGACTGAGTAAGTCAGAGTTAAAGTGATTCAGTATTGTAATATCTGTAAAAGTCTGTTTCAATTCTATAAATATCTGCACAGTATCTTGAATGAGAATAAACAGTCTTATTTTTCTGTCTTTCACACTTTTCTTTAATAGATCTGTAAGAGAGACAGTAATCTGTGACTATGTATAGATGAATCATCTGTAGAAGTTCACAAATTCTAGAAACATCTGCATCTCACAGTATATTCACAGTATTAGTCAGTTCTTAATAGTAGAGATCTGACTTCTGTTCATTGAAATGTCTTTCATCTTAATAATATAATCTAAGAAATCAATCTTTTACATGTAGAACAAGCATTTTTCAGTGTTTATATAGAGTTGATACTGTCTTAAGTAACTTAACACTTCTTGAACATGAGTATCATGTTCTTTCTTCATTTTCAAGAAGATTAGAATGTCATTCAGATATACTATGTAGAAGATGTTAACAAGACTCTGCAGTGTCTTATTTATATAGATCTGAAAGATGACTGAAGTGTTATAAAGATTAAAGATAAAACAAGATATTTAAAATTGCTGTACTTAGTATAAAAAATTATTTTTCAAATGTTGTCTTTATTAACTCTGATTCTATGATAGATATTCTGTATATCAATCTTTAAGAAAATCTTTGCTGCAGATAATTGATTGATTATCTCATTAATTAATAATAATGAATAGTAATTTTTAACTGTCATCTTATTAAGGTCTCTGTAGTCTATACATAGATGTAGTCTATTATTCTTCTTAAGTATAAAGAGTATAGACATCTCTGCTAAACTCTTTGATAAGTATATTCAGTTCTTTGATTATACTTTCTCAAGATATTTGTACAGAATATTCAATTTCTTTACAGATAAGTTATAAAGAGATCTGTACAGCACTGTTACATCATCTTCAAGATGAATCTTATATTATATCTTGATATCAGAAAACTTCACTGCTTCTCTTTCTGAAAAGACATTCTTATAATCTGTAAAGAAATATTATATATATTCATCTTTAATGATTAATACTGCTGCTAATCTTGCAGCAAGAGTGATAACTTCTTCATCTATTCTCAAGTCTCAGTTATCTGCTATATAGTATATCAACTCTATCTTTTTCTCAAGATTCTTTTAATGAAACTCTTCAGATTTCTCTATGACTGTGTCACGCCCCTGGCCGCGCCAAGGCCCCGCTGCGGTTCCACACGGCTCATCGCTTCCATGCGGATGATTCCATCCCGTCTGAACCGGTTTCCAACTGCTCTATGACATCATTCGGATATATCATAGAAAGATCCGATTGATGAATATGAGAACCCCACTTCTATACAAGATCAGCAGATTACTTTTCCTTGGCAGTGAGACACTGCTGAGGTATCACTCCAGCTATTCTCACTTATGAAATAAGAGAAGGTATTCACTCATTATCTATATAGAATAGCTAGATGCTGGCTTCTCATGAAAGAAGTTAGTAATTTGTTTAACTTCTACTGAAATATACACAAGAGTTACTGCATGTCTTATACAATCTTCTTAGTATACTAAGTATCATATCTGTGATATTCTCACAATAACTCTGTAGCATACAAGCTCACTATTTAAGCAAGATAGTCAAGCTCACTCATACAGCTTCTCAAACAACTATCTCTACATATCATCACTGACTAGCTATTGCTTCAATTCTGTTATGTTACAATTTGAATCACTCAATCTGATTATAAGTTTGAATCAGTTAAGCTCTAACAGACTGATATGACCTCATACACTCATGCTGAGATCAACCTGACCTCACTCTCTGAAGGAAACACTACATCATTTTCTAGAGTGTATACATCTCTACTCTGACAGGAATCCAAGATTCCTGAATCTGCTGTGTATTTTGACATGAGCTCTTCAATCACTCTGTCACTGCTGCAGCCTCTACACACCTACATCTATCATGAAGATAGAGAGATTAAGATTGAAGATTCACTAAGATACAAGAGAAACATCTTGTCTGAATTCCACAGCTTTATTCATACTCTTGAACAGAAATTCTGCCTTAATCTGAGCCAGTATAATACTTATGAGATATGAGTAATATATATCATCAATCTTCTTGAAGGCATCTCTGCAATTACTTAAGTTATTAAGAAGAGAGAGCTTGAGTGTATCAATACTGTTATAACTTGAGAAGAATTCAAGAACTTTCTACTGAATTAAATCAAAGATCACTGCAACTGCAGCTTCACAGCAGCACAGCAGTTTAACTCATTATATTAATAAGATGATGAAAATCCTTCTGATTTCAATGCAAGATTCAAAGAATATTAAGAGAAATTAACTGATGATTTGAATCAATTAAAAACACAGCTTTATCTCACAAAGCTGACTCACAAGGTGCAGACAATGATATCATAATATCAGAGTTCATTAATCAATCATACTGAGCTTATCAACCTGGCTTCTCAGATCTATTTGAATAATCAATTCTTTAAGAAAAAGATCAACAAGATCTCTTCTAAGTAATCAATAACAGAATCTAAACAGCACTATGACAGCTTCAGTGTGAAGAAAGTAAAGAAGAATTTCAAGTATTCTGATTCTTCACTCACTGTGAAGAAATGTTAAAAAAGATTTGATAAGAATCTCTGTTTCAACTGTGAAGCTGATGATCACTATGTCAGTGATTGTAAGAAGCTGAAGAAGAGAAGAAACTGAGAAGATATCTTCTCAAAGTTGACTTCTCTTCTGACAAATGTATCCGCGGAAGATAAAGAAGAGAAAGAAAAGAATTAATAATTCTCATATCTCTGAGTTCATGTTACAATCATAATACATACTCTGAATAAGAAGATATCAGTGAGATATCTATTTAACTCTGAAGTGAATACTAACTTCATATTCTATTTCTTTTCTTTAATGAAGAGTTGAAAGAAGATAGATCTGTCAGATTATATGAAATTTACTGATGAAATGAAATGTCACTGTTTTAGCATAATTCAAGCAAAGTGTGTGATCACAGACTCAGAAGAAATCTTTAAGAAGAGCAGTCTGCTTCTTCACACAGTCAATATTATAGATAAGAATATCATTCTAAATCTTCTGTAATTGAGAGAAAACAATTCTCTCATTGACTGAGTCACTCAGATGTGATGATACTATCTTACTAATGAAGAGACAGTGATAGAGAAATCTGAAGAGTTTCATTGAAAGAATCTTGAGAAAAAGATTGAGTCAATATACTGTGTAGTAGATGATTGAGACTTGAGAATAGGTGAAGAAGTCATCATTCTCACTGCAAGATTAGCAGCAGTATCTGTTATTAAAGATGAATATACATGATGTCTCTTTACAGATTTTAAGAATGTCTTTTTAAAAAGAGAAGCAGCAAAGTTTTCTGACACTAAGATGTGATATAAGATTTATCTTGAAGATGATGTAACAGTACTGTACAGGTCTCTTTATAACTTGTCTGTAAAGAAGTTGAATGTTCTGTGCAAATATCTTGAAGAAGCATAATCAAAGAACTGAATATATTTATCAAAGAGTTCAGCAGAGACATCTATACTCTTTATACTCAAGAAGAATGATAGACTATGTCTATGTATAGACTACAGAGGCCTTAATAAGATGACAGTTAAGAATCACTATTTATTACTGTTAATTAATGAGATGATCAATCAATTATCTGAAGCAAAGATATTCTCAAAGATTGATATATAAGATGTCTATCATAGAATCAGAGTTAATAAAGATGATGTTTGAAAAATAGCTTTTTATACTAAGTACAGCAATTTTAAATATCTTGTTTTATCTTTTGATCTTTATAATGCTTCAGTCATCTTTCAGATCTATATAAATGAGATGCTGTGAGGCCTTGTTAACATCTTCTGTATAGTATATCTGAATGACATTTTAATCTTCTTGAAATCAGAGAAAGAATATGATACTCATGTTTAAGAAGTGTTAAGTCACTTGAGACAGTATCAACTCTATACAAATACTGAAAAATACTCATTCTATATATAGAAGATTGATTTCTTAGATTATATTATTGAGATGAATAGCATTTCAATGAACAGGAGCTGAGTCTCTGTCATTGAGAACTGACCAGTGCCGCGGATGTACCGCGAGATACAGGTGTTTCTAGAATTTATGAATTTCTACAGATGATTTATCTATGCATATTCACAGATTACTGTCTCTCTTACAGATCTGTTGAAGAGAAGTGTGAAAGACAGGAAAATGAGATTGTTTACTCTCATTCAAGACACTGTGTAGATGTTTACAGAATTAAAACAAGCTTTCACAGATGTTATAATACTGAATCATTTTAACTCTGACTTACTCAGTCAGTGTGAGACTGATGTATTCAGAAATGAGATCTATGAAATCTTTTCACAGTTGACATTAAAGGCCTTTCAATATTGAAAGAATCAGAGAATAATCATCTCTGAAGAAACAGGTAATGAATTGTCTATAAGAGAAGACTTTTTCACAGAGTTTATAAGACACTGTGAATGAAGATCAGTGATCTTCTTCTTCAAGAAGTTATCACTCATGCAGAGAAGATATGATACTCATAATCAGAAGATGTTAGTAATTATTAAATTCTTTAAGATCTGATAACATTATCTTCAGAATAGTAAGTACTCAGTGTAAGTTCTCACTAATTATACAAATCTGTGTTACTTCTTAACAATAAAGAGCTTGATAGAATATTAAGTCAGATAAGTGAAGCTGCTTTCAGAGTATAATTTCTATATTCAATACTGTTCAGATCAGCTTAATCTCACTGACACACTGTCTAGACAGCTTAATTATAATATTATTAATGTGAAGAAGAATTCTATAAAAGAATCTCTGTCATTACTGCAGAAGAAGCTGGCTGCAGAGAATTAAGGTTCTCTAAAGCTCAGAAACAGCACTGAAGAGGCAGCTGCATGACTCAGTATAGAAGATGAAAGAGAATCTGAGTCTCTGCAGAGAACTGATACTGAAGATCATGAGCTTCTTATGTCATATCTTATAATTATTGAATTGATAAAGAATGAAACAGTCTACAATCTTTTAATCTGACTACTTTTGAAATTCATTGATAAATTACAGAAGAAGAACATCTCTACTGCAGCTTGAATTCAAAAGTTGAAGAAGAAAGAATTCAGTTTGAACTTGAAAGAGACAGACTCTAAGTGAGATAGTACTGCTAAGAAATCAAGTCACTGATAACTAGAAGAATATGAACTTCTACTGCTGAATAGTTCAGTCTTTATCTCTTATAGCAGAGCAGTGTGTCAGAAGTTATTGAGAATTCATTATAATAATTCTCATACAGAACACTTCAGATTAGAGAAGACTGAGAAGCTTCTAAAATATAAATATACTTAAGACAAACTTCAGACAGATGTTAAAGAGTATATTGAAACTTATAATATCTGTTAAAGAATAAAGATTCTGCAGTATAAGTAATACAGTGAGTTAATATTACTGTCTATTTCAAAGAGCTTATAACAGAATCTATTGATGAATTTCATAGTTGACCTGCTGAAGTCAACAAGAGTCAAAGAATATAACTTAATTTTAGTCATTATTGATCACTTTATAAAGATGATCAGATATATTTCTACTCATAAAAAGATTAAAGCCTCTGAATTGACTGATCTATTTTTAGATATTATCATTTATAATCACAGTGCTCTGAAATCATTGATAACAGATCAAGAATCTCTCTTCATTAGCAAATACTGATTAGCTTTTTACTATTATCTTATAATAAGATATCTTCTCAGTATCACATTTCATCTGCAGATCAATGATCAGACTGAATATCAGAATCAGACACTAGAACAGCATCTTTAAGTATTCTATTCATATTATCAGAATGATTGACTCAAACATCTTCTGATCACTGAATTCATATATAATAATACAAAGAATACAATCTTAAAGATATCTTCTTTCTATGCTTATTATAAATATAATTCTTCATTATTCAGAGATATCATGAACAACATTTCAAAGAGAGAAATAGACAGTCAGAATGTTGAACAGATATAGAGAATGAAGTATTTCTCAGTGTTAGAAGTAAAAGTAAGATTGAAACTTTTAAACAAAATTTATAAGAAGACAGTGAAAAGTATTCATTATATTCAGAAATAGCAGATAAAATACTATAATTAAAAACATCTTTTAATGAAGTTCTTAATAGAGAATTAAGTACTACTTTCAGCAAAGAATATCAAGATAATAAGACTATATAAGAAGCTCAGTGAGTGATGACTAGAATCTTTTCTAATAATAAAAGTAATGAATAAGTAGATATATGAGTTGAAATTACTCACAGAATTGAAATCAATTCATTCTGTTTTTCACATTTTCTATTTAAAGCTCTATAAGTAACACTCTGAAGTAAAGTCATCTCAGCTGAATAATATTAAGATTGAGAGTGATACTGAATATCTTATGAAGAAAATATTAAATAAGTGAATATATTACAGTAAGCTTCAATATCTTATTAAATGAGAAGATTATTTATTATCAGAGAATTCATGAGAACTGCTTGAGCATTTGAAAAATACTGAGAAAGAGATTATAAGCTATGAGATGACTAGTAGAGATTACTCTGTTATATATCAGAGATATTGAGTAAGAAATACTACTTAAGACTTCTTATTTTTTTCAAAGAGTTTTTTAGAGATAATCTTATAATAATGAGTCAGTGTCTTATAGACTCTGTAGTACTCTTCTTCTATTTTCTCTTAAAGAGTTTTTAGAAGTTTAATGAGACTATATAAGTGTAAAATTTCTGAAGTAGTTAGAGAGAAGAGATATTTAAAATTAATAAAAAAGATTAATATTAATTAACTCACAGATCACTGCTATCTGAGTGAGGTCACAGCCTGTTGAAAAAGTAAAAAGAAGGAATCTCAGAGTCTACTCATTAATAATCATATTCTTATCAAACTCATTCTTCACTGTTAAAGTCTTCAGTATCAGTATCTTTATCTGCTGAGAAGTTAGTACTGCAGCACTGCAGAAGAGCATGAGAAATATATAAAATATTAACTTATTAACTTATAAAATATCTCAGTTATCTGCTTCAGTTGAAGTGAGATTCTCTTTAATCAGTGATTGATCTCTGTAATATTTCTAACAGCAGTATCAGCTGATCTCTTCTTAGAATCAGTCATTCTGAGGTGTTTTTTTATCTTGAAGACTCATACTTTCATCTTCTTTTACAGATAAGTAAGAGAGATCTTCTCAGTCTTGATAAAATCTATCAATACTTAAAGCTCTGAGACTCTTACTCTGTACTGCTTAAGTATCTGAGCTTCTTGTCAGAGCTGATATAACATCTTCTTGTAGAATAGATAATACTTACAGAAAGATAGAAGTCATTATTACAGATACAACAGAAATAACAGAAGTGAAAGAAGAGATAGATACATAGAATTTTCTTCTTCTTCAGCTGCTTAATGCAGTGCAGATAAGTAGTAATACTGATCAGAGACTGTATTAGAGCCTTCTCACAGAGAGAAGATGAAGGAACTGCAGAACTCTGTGAACTCAACTCAGCAGTATTCTGAGCAGGGCTTAGATGTGCTGTGGGAGAGAAACTACAGATTGAGCTTCTCAGAGTCACTGTCTCTGAAATCAAGCTCTCTTCAGGTTCCTCTCTGAATGATCACACAGGGTTATATATCACTGTATTTGCTGAGAGGGGGGGCAGTGTTGCAACAGTGATGAGAGGGGCAGAGAATGAACTGAACACAGATGAATCAACTGACAGAAGGGATGACATCTCACTGCAAGGCACAGCAACTATCACTGCAGCTGCAAAAGAAGCAGGAGAAGAAGGAGATGTGACAATGAGAGCAGTGCTCCCGCGGCTCATTGACACTGCCATCTCTGCCTTCAACCTGGCTTTCTTGGTGGCCACGGAGGCCACCGCCGCACCACAAAGACATTTATTACTCACTAGAAAATGTCAGAATAAGTCCTTGATTGTTCTTCAAGAATGATACTCTCATGCACTCACTGTTGCAATTGAGAGAGAGGAAAGAAAAATGTTTCACAGAAGAGAAGATCTTTTCAAAAAATCCTGTCACTACTGTTAGCTTTGTCTCTAAAATACACCACTTTTGCAGGGAATTTCATATATAGAATGAAATATATTGAGAGATCTGTAAGTCACTTATTAACTATGTTTTTCACATTTTAAATCAATATATAAGGAACTCACTTATCATGCATTTGATTTGAATGAAGATGGGAAAAGAAAGATCTACACAGTCAGTAGAAAAACTCATCTATTTCTTTATATCACACACAGCACATGCACTGTCAATCAGTTGACAACTGTTGTTATACAAGAAAGATAATTTCTAATTCAGTAATCTTGAGAGCATAGAAACTATGCCTTTAAAGAGAAGGGCATTGTCACACCTCTGACCGTGCCAAGGCCCTGCTGCGGTTTCACACGGCTCATCACTTTCATGTGAATGATGTTAGAGCTGTGTCACTGGTGAATATCAGAGTGAAACTGCAGCTATACAACAGGTTATGATATTACTGATTCTTGAGTAGGAGAACTAGCTATGAAAGAAGAGCAGGGGTATAAGGTTGCCACAGTCTGTGTGAGTCACATGATGATCATGTGACAGTGCTCTAAGCTCTAGTGATCTTACACTCTGCCTCTTCACCTCCCTCACACCTCTTGAGATGAATGTAATGTATATTAAAAGGATATGATTACATAGACAATATGCATGAAGAAAGGAATATATAAAGCAACAATGAGACTGAGCTGCATGGTACTCAATTTGGTTCTAGCTCTGCAGACATGAAAAAAAAGAACTTGAATGAGATCAACAGAACATGTTCTGTCTTGAGTCTTAAGCTGATGAGACAGGCTCTGCCCCAGTTACTGAACTAGTGAGACACACTCTGCTCTAGATGTCTATGTGTAGCAGGACACACTCTGCTCTACAGAAAATGAAGAGACTTGTCAGAGGTCATCAGCACTGTAATGATCAGCTCTGTGATATTGTAGTTAAAAGGGGTTGAGAGTGTCTGCATGAAAGAGATCAACTTGCAGTACATCAGACACTGAGTTTATTGATAGTGATGAGCAGAGCTGTGTTGAATGATATGTATAGAAGATGTCAAGATGCAGCTGAGAGTTTGAAAGATAGTTAAGATTAACTCATTCATTAAATTGAGATCTGCGGCCTATTCAGTGTACTAAGTATTTGATTTTATTCTCACAGGTGAGTTTGATGTTGAGTATTTCTTAAATATCATCATCACTGTCATCAAGGTCTGAATGAAGAACCTCAGAAGAGATGTGATTATTATTGAGAGTGAAGAGATGATGTGACTCAGGTAGAAATACATGAAAGACATCATATATATGATAGAAGAATGAAAGATTGAGCTGATAAGCTTAAGTGTCTACATGAGTGTGTATGAGAAAGAGATCAAGGAACTTGTAATCTAGCTTACAGTTGAGATGACATGTTTTGACATTTTTCACATTGAGAAAGACAAGATCATCTACTTGAAATTCATAGAACTTATCATAAGTGTAGCACTATATGAGATTCTGAGAGTGAAGAAGACAGTTATACATCTCTTATTAAGCTTCTTTAATAAGAATAGTGTGTTGTTCAGCTGCAGCATTATCAACTTCTAAGTGAAGAAAGTCAGAAATAATGAGAGATACTGAGTGATAGTCAAGATTCATGAAAAATGAAATAACACTGTGAGTGAAGTGAATAGAGTTGCTATAGATAAATTCAGCTAGAATAAGCAAGTCTACTCAGTCATTCTGTAGATATGTAGTATATAAGTGTATATATATCTCAAGTTGATGATTTTATCACTCTGTCTGATCATCTGTTTGTGCATGATAGACAGTGAAGAGGCAGTGATCTGTGTCTAGAAGGCTTGAAAGAGAATGCCAGAATCTCAAGATAAAGAGATAATTATGATCTGAAATTATAACAGCAGGCATTTCATGAAGATGAATGATATTATTAGTAAAAAGCTGGGCAAACACCTCTGAGAGCAGGTCAGATGTGATGAGAATGTAGTGAGGTTGTTTAAATCTCTTACAGATAATCACAAGAACAGTGTCAAAGATGATACTTGTCACAGAGCAAGTTGATTTGAGAAGATCTACTATGAAGTCAAGAGTGACTGTGTGCCAGTTTGTGTCAGAGACAGATATGAACATGAGCTCTCTATATATGTGATAAGTAATGAGCTTGAATCAGCAGCATGCTTTACAGCTGTGAATGTAGTCATCAATGTCATGCTATATAATTGATCAATAGAATCATTAGCTTATCAGAGAGTAGATGTAGCAGAAGCTGAAGTGCTCAGCTGTAGAAGAGTTATAAAAGTTTTGAAGAATTAGTGCACAGATAGAAGTGTGATCTGAGACAAAGATTCAGTCTTTGTAGAATAGCAGATCATCTTCTATGACTCAGTTTTCCAGATTGTTATAATCTATTGAGAGTATGAGAGATTTGAGGCTTTCTGAGAGATTCTTGCAAATGACTTGCAGCAGTGAACTCTCTTCACATAGAGATAGAGGGGTGAGTACAGCTGTTTGCTGATGAAGATTGAGAATGAGAGTCTGTGCTATAGTGAGAACAGTGAGGCGGGTGTTGTGAAGATGATTGCAGAATGTGTCAAGAAATCAGTGAAAGGTGTTGATAAGCTCTGTAAGGTCATCTGAATGTGATCTGTAGTCAGGTTGATGACTTAAGATGTCAGTGAGGTTCTTACAGCCCTTCTTATATTTTATAGTGATATCAAGCTCACTGAGATGTTGAGCTCATCTGATCTGTCAATGACTGAGAACTTTAGTTGAGAGAAAGAAAAGAAGATTGTTATAATCACTATAGATGATTATACTGTGCCTGTTACTGTGAATAAAGTGACTTCAGTGCTTTGTAAACTTGATAATTGTAAGCATCTCTTGATTATATATATTATAGTTGTGTTCAGCATTTGTCATCTTGCAGCTGTAAAAAGCAACTGAGTGAAGATGATTATCAGACAATTGTATGAGAATGCTGCTGATTGCATATTCACTGACATTATAGAAGATAAAGATGACTAGATCATCTGAGTAGAAGATTAAGAGAGAGGCCTTGATGAAGATGTTCTTTAAGTGTAGAAAGCTACTGTTTTAAGTATCAGTTCAAGTGAATACTGTGTTAACTTTGAGAGCTGTTATCATTGACAAGACAATCTTACTGTAATGATGTATAAAGTATTGATAGAAATTGCAGAAGCTCAAGAATTCACAGATATTGTAGATGAATTTGAAGGTGAATCAGAATAATATAGTGTCAACACAAGCAGGATTCATGCATGTCTCATTACATTCTATTATATAGCTGACAAAGTCAATCTCTTCTTGAAGAAATTTGCATTTGCTGATGTTGTATATGAGACAAGAGTCACAGAATTTTTGAAGAACTAGATGAACATGTTGTCAATACACATCTGAGCTGTCATCACAGGTATAAATAACTACATCATTGATGTAGACAATAGTGAATTTGTCAATATAGAGTAGAAGAGCTGTTTGAATATACTATTGAAAATGACTAGATGCATTGCAGAGGCTGAAGAGAACTACTAGATATTCATAGTTTTTATATTAAGTCTTAAAGACTGTCAGAGCCTCATATTCTTCTGCAATGCAAATGAGATGAAAGATATGAACAAGATCTAGCTTAATGACTTAGTGTAGATCTGTGAAGTGTTCAAGAAGCTCAGAGATTAAAGATATTATATATTGATTTTTCACTGTGATGATATTGAGGTTGTGATAGTCTACACAGAATTGCTTAGTATCATTCTTTTTCTCAGTGAAAAGAACAGAAGAGACATGAGCTGATTTACTTAAGTGTATGAATTCTTATTCTAAGTTCTCATTAATATACTTTTTCAGGAGCTGTAGCTCTGATTCACTCATATTATAGAGAGGGCTCTTTTTCAGAGATTTGTCATCAATAAGAGTGATCTTCATGTCAGAGTTGAAATGAAGAGCAAGAGTGTTAACTGTAGACAGGTGAAAAACATTCTGAAAGTTGTGTAGTTCTGATGACAAGATTGTGACAGAGACAGTGTCTTAGTGAGCTTACAGTCAGGTGATGATGAGAGATATATCATCTGAATAGAGATCAGATGTGGTGTTTTTTTCTCATAATAGATGTTAACAGTCAAGTTGTCATGTGTGGAACCTGTTGAACAGGCAGTCTGAGTCTCAGTGTATGTTCAGGTTAGTGTATCAGAGCCAGAGCATTCTGAGTATGAGAGGCCTGAACATGAGCATGAGCAGGAAGTAGTGATTGATTGTCTGATCATTGAGATTGAGAAGGGCTATTTTATAGATGTATAAAGAGATTGAGTACAGACAGCATTGAAGATCTTCTAGAGAAATGTAAGAGATGAGAACTTTTGTGATATTAAGAGCT
The DNA here is from genome assembly GCF_000003855.2 of Blastomyces gilchristii SLH14081. Lineage (NCBI taxonomy): Eukaryota > Fungi > Ascomycota > Eurotiomycetes > Onygenales > Ajellomycetaceae > Blastomyces > Blastomyces gilchristii. The sequence continues at coordinate 6,530,247 of NW_003101681.1, read as the reverse complement.
TCAGTGACTTATGAAGTGATGACATTGAATTCAGCTCTGAAATCTATCATAACTGAAAGAATGAATATATCAGTGCACTGAAGAAGCTGAATAATGTTATTAAGAGCAGATGCTGTCTGTGATATGAGAATGTTGTATTATATGACTCAAACAGATAGAGCATAGCTGTCAATTGACTGAGAGAATGAATTGACTTAGGACTTCTGTTTGCATGTTGCCGCCCCTAGCAATGTGCTGGTTCATTTTTTGACTTTGAAGACATGAAACAGCCGCGTGGAGAGACAGTGTGTGAAAGCATTTTATCATCAGAGACAGTGACTAGGAGCAGGGTGCTTTGACAGATAAGTGTGAAAGTCATGAACACTAGACAAGTGTGACAGTCATTGACTCAGTGTTTCATGCAGCTGCATCAGGTGCAGAAGCTCTTGTGCTGACATTTTCAGTATTCAGTGTCAGTGATATTGAGGTTCTTGTTGATGCTGCGGGGGGACCTGTTAAGAGAGTGAGAGTGTGCTCAGTTAGATATGGGATTATTGTGTTCATATGTGTCACATGTTAGATCAAATCTAATGTGCTTATTATTGTAGTTATTGAGGATGAGTTGCTTAGACATGATAATATAGCTTTCTACAGTGATCACAGCCTTCTTCCAGTCAGCAAAAGTGACAGGCCAGGCATTGAAATATGCCTGATTGATCTGGTGCAGAATTGATGCAGTCAGTTTGATATGAAACATGAAGCAGATGACAGAATCATTTCAATGTAGATCAGCTATCAGTGTTTCAAAGTCAGTGATAAAGTTAATTGTATGTTAATTGTATTGCATGCATAGACTATTCATACACAGCTCTGCAGTCAGAGCTGCATTTATTTCACAATAGTTATTACAAAGTCATATCTTGAGCACTTCTCAGATTATGACATGCATGTCATGATTGATTTGCATGTATTAAATGCATTAACAGATCTTGAGGGCTAGGTAACTGATAATGAAGGCTATTTTGAATGTGTCAGTGATGATAAGACACTCGCGTATATTGTCATTCATATCAAGAAGTCAGAAGTGTATGTCAGTAGAGTCATTAAAGACATCAGGCTCGCGGAGCTTAATCTTTGTCTGAAGAGCAGGGTTTGAGGTTACAGATGATGAAATGAGATCTATGAAATGTCTCTTGAGAGTGTTGAGATGTTGAATAAGCTGAGTATTAGTTTCTTCAATGACCTGGTTCTGATTGATCAGCTCAGTAACTTGATTAATGAGATGTTGAATTTACTGAGTCTGATTAAGTGTCATTCTGTGAAAATTTTCAGGGATTTTTTTTAATATTTGCAGCTGCAGGGCTGTGACTGATATCATGAAGAAGAAGAATCAGTGTGTTAGAGCTGTGTCACTGATGAATATCAGGGTGGAACTGCAGCTATACAACAGGTCATGATATTACTGATTCTTGAGTAGAAGAACTAGCTATGGAAGAAGAGCAGGGGTATAAGGTTGCCACGGCCTGTGTGGGTCACATGATGACCACGTGACGGTGCTCTAAGCTCTAGCGGCCTTACAAATGATTTCATCCTGTCTGAACCAGTTTTCAACCGCTCTATGACATCATTCAGATATATCATAGAAAGATCTGATTGATGAATATAAGAACCTCACTTCTATATGAGGTTAGCAGATTACTTTTTCTTGGCAGTGAGGCCCTGCTGAGGTATTGCTTCAGCTATTCTCACTCATGAAATGAAAGAAGGTATTCACTCATTGTCTATATAGAATAGCTAGATACTGGCTTCTTATGAAAGAAGTCAGTGATTTGTTTGACTTCTACTGAAATATACACAAGAGTTACTGTGTGTCTCATACAATCTTCTTAGTATACTAAGTATCATATCTGTGATATTCTCACAATAACTCTGTAGCATACAAGCTCACTATTCAAGCAAGATAATCAAGCTCACTTATACAGCTTCTCAAACAACTACCTCTATATGTCGCCGCTGACTAGCCACCGCTTCGGTTCCGCCACGTTACAGACTGTCTCTTTATCAGTAAGACAGTACTATTATATCTGAGTAACTTAGTTAATGAGAGAATTGTTTTCTCTCAATTATAAGAGATGTAGAGTGATATTCTCATCTATAATATTAACTGTATAAAGAAGCAGACTGCTCTTCTTGAAGATTTCTTCTGAGTCTGTAATCACACACTTCACTTGAATTATAGTAAAACAGTGATACTTTATTTCATCAGTAAATTTCATATAGTCTGACAGATCTATCTTCTTTCAATTCTTTATTAAGAAAAAGAAATAGAATATGAAGTTAGTATTCAGTCTGAAGTTGAGTAGATATCTTATTAATATCTTTTCATTCAGAGTATACATTGTAATTATAATATAAACTCAGAGATATAAGAATTATCAATTCTTCATTTCTTTCTCTTCTTTATCTTCTGTGAATATATTTATTAGAAGAGAAATTAACTTTAAGAAAATATCTTCTCAGTTTCTTCTCTTCTGCAGCTTTTTATAATTACTAGTATAGTACTCATCAGCTCTACAGTTGAAATAGAGATCTTTGTCAAATCTTTTTTAATATTTTTTCACAGTGAGTAAAGAATTAGAATACTTAAAATTCTTCTTTACTTTCTTCACACTGAAGCTATCACAGCACTGTTTAAATCTTATCATTGATTACTTAGAAGAGATCTTATTAATCTTTTTCTCAGAGAATTAGTTATTCAAATAGATTCAGAAAGTCAGATTAACAAGCTCAGTATAATTAATTAATGAACTCTAATACTATGATATTATTATTCATATCTTATGAGTCAGCTTTATAAGATAAAGCTGTGTCTTTAATTAATGCAAATTATCAGTTAATTTCTCTTAATATTCTTCAAATCTTGTATTGAAATTAGAAGAATTCTCATTATTCTGTTAATATAATGAGTTAAATTACTGTACTACTGTGAAGCTGTAGTTACAGTAATCTTTAATTTAATTCAGTAGAAAGTCTTTGAATTCTTTTTAAGTTATAATAGTATTAATACACTCAAGCTCTCTCTTCTTAATAACTTAAGTAATTGCAGAGATATCTTCAAGAAGAATAACAGTGTATATTACTCATATCTCATGAGTATTAAACTAGCTCAGATTAAGGCAGAATTTTCATTCAAGAGTATAAGTGAAGCTGTGAAATTCAGATAATATGTTTTTCTTATATCTCAGAGAATCTCTGATCTTAATCTCTCTATCTTTATAATAAATGTAGATGTATAGAGGCTGCAGCAGTGATAGAGCAGTTAAAGAGCTTATATTAAAATATACAGCAGATTCAGAAATCTCAGATTTCTGCTGAAATAGAGATGTATACACTCTAGAAAATAATATAAAGTTTCTCTCAGAGAATGAGATGTAAGAAATCCCGCTTCTCGCGGATTCTTTACCTCTATTCCTATCTCTCACGTAATCAATAGGGCTAGCGGCCCTTGGCTACACACAACTATATAGACTGGAGTTCGCGAATACTATTCACAACTCAGCTTGAATACTATTATACATTTGATCTCTACATTTTATCTTTCTACTGTGAATACTTCTAGTAGTTAACAGTACATATCATGTCAAGCTGCAAACATCTGAATAATCATCTATGAGCACTTATTCTTACATTTCAAGCTCAGTCAGTCAGTAATCACCTGTTATGACTGAAAGAACTAGAAACTTGTATGCTCTCACCTCTGTGAACCCTACTGCAGATACTCAGAAGCAGTTATCTGAATCATGAATAATTCTCATGAAAGAAGTCTCAGAGAACTCATCAATCACTTACAGAACATCATTCTCTACATCTCAGACAGAGAAACCCTCTGAACTCATGAATAAATCAATCTCAGTGAAGAACATTCTTAAGCATCTTTCACAGAATCAAGCTATTTTTCTATAAGAAATACTTACTGTCTGCAAACACTCTCAAACTGAGTCTCTAGACATGATCTTCAGAGACACCTGTGAATTGAAAAGAAACTTTCTTAAGTTATAATCACTTAAGATTATCTATCAAATCACAATCTATAAAAGCTTTTATGAGTTTGTATTTGAAATTGACTTGCAAGCCTGACTGTGTGATATGAAAGATGAAGAAGCTGTTATCTATGTGATGACAGACCTCTATTACACTGAAGTCAAGAACTGGCTGAACTATCTAGAGAATGATTATGAGAGATTCTGCTGATCTGTTCTCAAGACCTATCTAGAGAACAAGTTGAGAGACTCTGTGAGCTGAACAGAGAACATCTGAGTCATGATTATCAACATTAGAAAATGTAAGAAATCCCGCTTCTTGCGAATTCTTTACCTCTATTCCTATCTCTCGTGTAATCAATAGGGCTAGCGGCCCTTGGCTACACACAACTATATAGACTGGAGTTCACAAATACTATTCATAACTCAGCTTGAATACTATTATACATTTGACTTCTACATTTTATCTTTCTACTGCAAATACTTCTAGTAGTTAATAGTACATATCACATCAAGCTGCAAATATCTGAATAATTGTCTGTGAGCACTTATTCTTACATTTCAAGCTCAGTCAGTCAGCAATCATCTGTTATAACTGAAAGAACTAGAAACTTGCATGCTCTCATCTCTGTGAACTCTACTGCAGACACTCAGAAGCAGTCACTTGAATTATGAATAACTCTCATGAAAGAAGTCTCAGAGAACTTATTAATCACTTATGAGACATCATTCTCTATATCTGTAACAGAGGAACTCTCTGAACTCATAAACAAATCAATCTCAGTGAAGAACATTCTTGAGCATCTCTCACAGAATCAAGCTATTTTTCTATAAAAAATGCTTACTGCTTACAAACATTCTCAAACTGAGTCTCTAGATATGATCTTCAGAGACATCTGTGAACTGAAAAGAAACTTTCTTAAGCTGTGATCACTTAAGGTCATCTATTGAATTACAATCTATAAAAGCTTTTATGAGTTTGCATTTGAAATTGACTTACAAGCCTGACTATGTGATATGAAAGATGAAGAAGCTGTCATCTATGCAATAACAGGCCTCTATTACACTGAAGTCAAGAACTGACTAAATCATCTAGAGAATGATCATGAGAGATTCTGCTAATCTGTTCTCAAGACCTATCTAGAGAACAAGTTAAGAGACTTCATAAGCTGAACAGAGAACACCTGAGCTGCAATTATCAATATTAGAAAAAGAGATGAGAAATCTGATGAAGACTACTCACAGTGCTTCATAGAATTATGATGTGAATTGAGATCTGTGAAAACAGGGCTCTGAAACAAGACCTGAATGATGATATTCATAAAGAGACTGAATAAAGACATGCAGAACAAGCTCATTGAGTAAGACTCTAAGTTCTTAACTCTGAAGAAACTAATAACTCTCATTCACTATTTATAAATCACTGTGAGAGTCACAGACCTGTGAAGAGCAGATCACTGACTGGCTCTGCAAGGACCAGAACAACAGAGAACAGATTTGTTAGAAAAAGATGACAAGATACAGAGAGATTTGCATCTGACTGCTGAGCAGAGAGAGAGAGCTTCATAAGCTTCTGTAAACAGAGTGTATAACAGAAAGATCAAGAAAAAGAGACTCTGCTTCATCTGTTCTAAATCAGAACATCTCTGTGCAAACTGTTCAGACAAATCAAAATAGAAATTTGAGAAGTTATAGACAGAGTCAGCAACAGCCTTCTTAAGAGTCTTGAAGCTGATACCTGAATCTGTTACTTCTCTGATGAAAATGCTTGCTTGTGAGAAGAGACTGTGTCACAGTACTGCTGTCTCACAAGTATGAAAAGCATTGATGAACTCAGAATCTCAGGTCACTGTAATGTCTCTAAAGCTTATAGAGTGAATGAGCTGAAAGATGAAGACTGAGAATCTGCTCTTATAATAAGCAGAGTGTGAGAACTCAGATCTGAGAACTGAGAGACTTATAAGAGTCATCTTTGAATTGCAAGATCTCTCTGAAATCTGAAGAAGATTTGCAGAAACTGTGATTATCATGAACATTGCAGATGACATGTACTTGAGACTTGTATGACTTCAAAGACACAATTCACACATAGCTGTTCATGAGTCAGGTTTATACTTCTGATCAGTGTTGACAGACTCACTTATAAAGATAGAATTAGTTGATACTGCAGAGTTAATTAGAGAGAGTAAGCTCATCTATATAATGACTTTGTGAGTGTCTGAGAATCTCACAGTTATGAAAACTGAGCTTCAGATATCAGAGAAATACTGAGATCTTGCAGAGATATTCAGCTCAGTAAAGACAGCTGAGCTTCTTTCTCATCACAAGAAGAATCTGATAATAGATTTGATAGAAGAGTAGAAACTCTTCTGAGAACTAATCTATAAGCTCTTTCATCACAAGACAGAGGTTATACAGACCTATATGAAGAAGAATCTGAAGAATGACTTTATCTGATCTTCACAGGTCTTCATGAAAGCCTCTGTGATATTCATGAAGAAGAAGGATGAAGATCTCAGATTATATATAGACTACTGTGATCTGAACTCTAAGATAATAAAGAGTCACTATTCTCTGTCTCTGATTGAGAATGTGATCAACTGTCTCATGAGAGCTGTCATATTCACACAACTGAATGTGATCAATGTATATACACAGCTGTAAATACAGTCTGAGAATGAATGAAAGACTGTCTTTAGAACTGCACTGAAATTGTTTGAATATCTAGTGATGTCTTTTGATCTGACTAATACTCTCACAGCATTCCAGTCTTTCATCAATAAAACACTTCATATATATCTGAATGTCTTTATAATAATATATCTGAATAATGTGATAGTGTACTCTGTGAAGAAGAAAGAACACACTGAGCATGTGTGAAGTGTATTAAAGGTCTTAGATAAGACAGAACTATATATTAAGCTTATAAAGTACAACTTCAGTGCTCACTGAATTAATTTCCTAGAATATATAATCACTGCAGATAATATTCAGATGAAATCTTCATAAGTTAAGACTATTCTATCATAGCTGAAGTCAACTAGTATTCATAAGATTCAGATCTTTCTGAGCTTTGTGAATTTCTATAGACAGTTTATCTTTACATTCATGAGAATCTTCTTGACTCTTACAGATATACTGAAGAATGAAAATAAGAAGAAGTCATCCTGTAAACAGAGAATGAAAAGATTGTTGAGAAGAGAGAACTGTGAGAACTTTCTTATCTCAGAAGCTCACAGAGTCTTTGCAAGATTGAAACAGATATTTATGAACACAGTGATACTGTTTCACTTTGATTTCTTACTCTTAATCAGATTAGAGACAGATGTCTTCTTCTTTATAATTTCAGAAATAGTCTTATAACTACAGTTAAATGAGAACTGAGTTTCAGTGACCTTTTTCTCACAGAAGATGTAACTCACAGAGATCAACTATAATATTTATAATCAGAAGCTTCTTATAATAGTGAAATTCTTTCATCACTGATGTCACTACTTTGAGAGTCTTGTAACAGTGATTACTATTAGAACTGATCATGACAGCTTGTAACAGTTTACTTTAATCAAGAAACTCTCACAGTGACAGGTTCACTGAACTCAGAGACTGAGTGAGTTCTGATTCAAGATAGAATATATCAAGGAAACTAAGAACTCAGCAAATGAACCCTCTCACAGGTCAGACTATATTAAGAAGACCAGGATAACAGACACAGAGAGACTAGAGAAGACAGAAAAGCTTCACAGAATGCTCAGACTAAGTGTTGTGAAGAGATTGACTGAAGAGTCTCTCAATCTCTTATAAGAGAAGAGAGAGAAGAGAGGAAAGAAGCCTGCATAACTACTTCTCATAACACTGAGAGTCAACACTCTGAGAATCTCTGTGAGAATTCTTGAAGAGAGTATCTATAATCTGAAGAGTTTGTGAGCTTTGAGAAGTGCTGTAGAAGACCTGATGTAAGAAGAAACAGAGTATAAGTCTTTATAAGATCTTCTATTCAGATTATCTGAACTGCAACTGAAGAATGAATATGCTCAGTATATTCAGAAACTGCTTATAACAGAGATCAATCCTGCAGAAATAAAGAATTGAAGAGACTTAAATAACCTCTTGTAAAGAGAGAGCTGAATTTATATACCTGTGAATGAGTTTCTATATATAGAACTTATCAAAAGATATCATGACTCTTCTCTAGTAGGTCATTTTACAGATACTAGAACTCATGAGTTACTTATAAGAAAATACTTCTGACTGAAGATATAAGGACTTATAAAGAAGATAGTGAATTCTTGTACTATTTATCAGAATTTGCAGATAGTGCAGTTCAGATCATATAAAGAACTTACTTCTCTACTCATCTCACAGAAATCTTGAGAACAGCTAGAAATGAATACTCTTGTAAGTCTCTCTGAAAGTAAGAACATATATAATGTCTGCTTTGACAGTGTACTGATGATAGTGAATTACTTTATCAAGATAACATACTTTATACTCATCTGTAAGAACTTGAAGTCAAAGAATTTGACTTATATCTTCATCTGTGATGTGATTCAGTTGCATGAATTGTCTGTGAACATTGTCTCAGATAGAGAATCAATCTTTGTAGAAAAGTTCTGATCTGACCTGATAACTATACTGAAGATCTTATGAGATCTAAGCATAGCTTTTCATCAACAGACAGATAATCAGACAGAATATCTAATAAGTATATTGAAACAGTATCTGCAGTGCTTTGTCAATTATAATCAGAATGACTGAGTGTATTGATTATCACTCACAGAGTTTATATATAATAACTCAAAGTATGTTAGTACAGATAAAACTCTCTTTGAGATACTCACTGAGACTTATCTGCAGATAATCTTGATGAATCTGTGAGAGTATACTATAGAGTGTGACAATACCTGTGAATAAGCTGAGAGAATTCAGAAGATTCAGAAGAAAGCCTGTGAATTCTTGAGAAAGGCTTAAGAGTATTAGAAGAGATACTATGACTTCAAGCATATTATAAAGAGTTTCAAGAAAGATGATAGAGTCTGACTAAGTCTAGAAAACATCATTATGCAGAGATCTAGTAAGAAGCTGAATCTCTTATGAACAGAGTCTTATAAGATTATGAAGAAAGTTAGCTTGCAGTTCTACAGATTGAAACTGTCATCTGAGTTACAGATACACAATGTTTTTCATATCTCTTTACTTCATAAATATAAGAAATTCTCAGAAGAGAATCCTGTGACTCATCACTCTATCTGCAGAGTACTAGAGAGTGAAAGAGAATATCAGGTCAAAGAAATTATTAACTCAGAGAAGTGAGATTGCAAGCTCTGATTCAAGATTCAGTGACAAGAGTATTCTGACAAGATGAATGAGTTTACTTGAGAATCATCTGAGTAGATAAGACATCTGCAGAAGCTGAGACATGACTTTCATACTGTAAATTCTGATAAGTCAGAATGATGTGATCTTCACTAAGAACCTGATTGTGATAAAGACATTAACACTGTCATTTATAAACTCTAGTCTATAAAATGATGAGTTTCTACTGAGATGAACAGTCTGCAGTGTATACAAGAGAAGAAGAAATCATGTTCTTATTAAAGTTAAAAAATAAGAAAATAAACAGAACTGTGAACACAATTTGAAGATCAATAAAGAAAAAACAAAGAAAACTCAAACTCACATTCTCAATACTTATAACACTCAATTCTCTCACAACTATCAATTTTTTTCTTCAAAGAAGTAGAGAGTATTATACCTGCAGTACAGACAATTGTTGCATTTGATATAAAGATTATCAGAAATGTACAGACTTCAGAGAAGCTGAACATCAGAGTATACACAGTTGCAGCAGAGTCTTGAGAACTGACTGTCTATGTATGTGATCAGATACTTCTCACAAAGCTGTATTCACTCTCTCAGTTATGCTGAAGTATTCAGCCTGAAAATAATTAAGATGTGAAGAGAGAACTCATCTGCTCAGGTTAACTCTCATCATAAATTCATAGCATTCACATTGTCTTGATTACCTGGATTTTGTGAGTACTCAGAAACTCATCTCTCATTGACAATGAGATTGTGAAAATGCACTGCAGTGTGAGAATCATTGATAGAGAATCTAGACATATTTATATATACCTGGTCAGAGATTGTGCAGACAGAGAGAAGGTGATTATAGATCTGTGAGATCACAGAAGACACTGACAACATCAGAAGCTTCACAAGAACTGTCAGCTAAAATCTGTAAGAAATTACTTATGAGAAGACTTACAGTAAAGAGAGGGACTATGCTGCTTAAAGCCAGAAGCTGGCCTGAGAGAGGCAGGGGGTTGGCTGCTGGTCTGAAGATTGAGTGCAGTGACAGGGCTGAGAGAAGTGAAGACATGATTGTGAGCAGCAGCATCTCTGCTTCATCAGTCAGTAAAAAGTGATTAGAGAAGTCACAGAAACACTCACAAGAAGCTCAGCAGTGATCAGACATTGTTGTGAAGATATTGAAATTGAAAAATTTTTATTCTTGAGAAGTTCTTGAATCAATATATAAATATTGTCAGAAACACTCTCTCTCTATCATCTGAGTGAAAACACTTTACAGATGAATGAAGATACTCACAGTTTATAAGAATGAGAGCTGTTACAGAAAAAGAGAAAAGAAGATGAGATTTCATGAACAGATCTGAAATATTTATACTACTCTAGAGAGATTTGCTTACACTGTGAGTGATTCTGTGAAACAGTCAGATCACTCTAGTAAATAAGAGTGATTATGAATTACAGACCTGAATCTTTCTATATGACTATAAAGAGTGATTGCAGATCATGAATATCTTGATTCTACAATTCTATAGAGTTAGTGAAAGAATGAAAAATTCCTCACAATTCTACAGTGTCAAAGAACAATGATTTATAAGAATAAGTGAAAGATCAACTTACAAATGTTTCTCTTTGATAAGAGTGATCTCACAGAGAGTAATTCATCTGTAAGATGAATTTGTGTGATGATTACATAAGAATCTTATGAAAATGATTGAGAGTCAACCAGAACTCTTCTGTATAAAAGATATGAGATGAATCTGTGTGATAGTCAGAGAAGAATCTGTAGACTACAAAGAATCTCACAGAACAAGAAACTGAGTGACAGACTCTTTTCTCTTCATAGTAACAAGGGATTTTTCCTCACTGAGATTTTTTATAGATGTGAAGGGTTTTTAGTGAGTATCACTGCAGTGCTGAGCTGATTCAATGAAGTCACTCAGTGAAAGACTTCACAGATGAAGCCTTAGAGAGAGAGGAATATGTAAGAAATCTCACTTCTTGCAGATTCTTTACTTCTATTTCTATCTCTCATGTAATTAATAGGACTAGCGGCCCTTGGCTACACACAACTATATAGACTGGAGTTCATGAATACTATTCATAACTCAGCTTGAATACTATTATACATTTGACCTCTATATTTTATCTTCCTACCATGAATACTTCTAGTAGTTAACAGTACATATCACGCCAAGCTGCAAACACCCGAATAATCGCCTGCGAGCACTTATTCTTACAGAAAAAGAGGTGAGAAATCTGATGAAGACTACTCACAGTGCTTCATGAAATTGTGATGTGAATTGAGACCTGTGAAAACAGGGCCCTGAAACAAGACCTGAATAATGATGTTTGTAAAGAGACTGAATAAAGACATGCAGAACAAGCTTATTAAGCAAGACTCTAAGTTCTTAACTCTGAAGAAACTAATAACTCTCATTCATCACTTACAGATCACTGTGAGAGTCACAGACCTGTGAAGAGTGAATCATCAAGCAGCCCTGCAAGAGCCAGAACAACAGAGGACAGATTTGTCAGAAAAAGATGATAAAATACAGAGAGATTTGTGTCTGACTGCTGAGCAGAGAGAAAGAGCTTTACAAGCTTCTGTGAACAGAGTGTATAACAGAGAGATTAAGAAAAAGAAACTCTGCTTCATCTATTCTAAATCAGAACATCTTCACACAAACTATTCAGATAAATTAAAATAGGAATTTGAGAAGTTACAGACAGAGTCAGCAACAGCCTTCTTAAGAGTCTTGAAGCTGACATCTGAATCTGTTGCTTCTCTGATGAAAATGCTTGCTCATAGAAAAAGACTGTGCTGTGATACTGCTGCTCTGCAAGCATAGAAAGCATTGATAAACTCAGGATCTCAGGTCACTGTGATGTTTCTAAAGCTCACAGAGTGAATGAGCTGAAAGATGAAGACTGAGAACCTGCTCTTGTAATAAGCAGAATGTGAGAACTCAGATCTGAGAACTAAGAGACTTATGAGAGTCATCTTTGAATTACAAGATCTCTCTGAAACCTGGAGAAGATTTACAGAAACTGTGATTATCACAGACATTGCAGATGACATGTACTTGAGACTTGTATAACTTCAAAGACACAATTCACATATAGCTGTCTGTGAGTCAGGTTTATACTTCTGATCAGTGTTAACAGACTCACTTATAAAGATAGAATCAGTTGATGCTGTAGAGTTGATTAGAGAAGATAAGCTCATCTATATAATGACTTTATAAGTGTCTGAGAACCTTGCAGTCATGAAAACTGAGCTTCAGATATCAGAGAAATACTGAGATCTCACAGAGATATTTAACTCAGCAAAGACAGCTGAGCTTCTCTCTCACTGTAAGAAGAATCTGATAATAGATTTGATAGAAGAGTAGAAACTCTTCTGAGAACTAATCTATAAGCTCTTTCATCATGAGACAGAGGTCTTACAGACCTATGTGAAGAAGAATCTGAAGAATGACTTTATTTAATCTTCACAGATCTTCATGAGAGTCTCTGTGATATTCATAAAGAAGAAGAATGAAGATCTCAGATTATGTGTAGATTATCACAACCTGAACTTCAAGATAATAAAGAGTCACTATTCTCTATCTCTAATTGAGAATATGATCAACTGTCTTACAGAAGCTGTCATATTCATACAACTGAATGTGATTAATATATATACACAGCTGTGAATACAGTCTGAGAATGAATGAAAGACTGTCTTTAGAACTGCACTGAGATTGTTTGAATATCTAGTGATGTCTTTTGATCTGACTAATATCTCTGTGATATTCCAGTCTTTCATCAATAAAACACTTCATGTATATCTGAATATCTTCATGATAATATATCTGAATGATGTGATAATATACTCTGTGAAGAAGAAAGAATATACTGAGCATATGTGAAGTGTGCTGAAGACCTTAGATAAGACAAAACTGTATGTTAAGCTTACAAAGTACAACTTCAGTGTCTGCTGAATTAATTTCCTAGAATATGTAATCACTGTAGATGATATTCAGATAAAATCTTCATGAGTTGAGACTATTCTATCATGATTAGAGCTAATTAGTATTCATAAGATTCAGATCTTTCTGAGCTTTGTGAATTTCTATAGATGATTTATCTTTGCATTCATAAGAATCTTCTTGACTCTTACAGACATACTGAAGAATGAAAATAAGAAGAAGTCATTCTGTGAATGAAGAATGAAAAGATTGTTAAGAAGAGAGAACTGTGAGAACTTTCTTATCTCAGAAGCTCACAGAGTCTTTACAAGATTAAAACAGATATTTACAGACACAGTGATGCTGTTTCACTTTGATCTCTTACTTTTAATCAGATTAAAGACAGATATCTTCTTCTTTATGATTTCAGAAATAGTCTCACAACTACAGTCAAATGAGAACTGAGTTTCAGTGGTCTTTTTCTCATGAAAGATGCAACCTGCAGAGATCAACTATAGCATTCATGATCAGAAGCTTCTTATGATAGTGAAATTCTTTCATCACTGATATCACTACTTTGAGAGTCTTATAACAGTGATTACTGTTAGAACTGATCATGACAGCTTGTAACAGTTTACTTTAATCAAGAAACTCTTATAACAGCAGGTTCACTGAGCTCAGAGACTGAGTGAGTTCTGATTCAAGATAGAACATATCAAGAAAACTAAGAACTCAGTAGATAAACCCTCTCACAGGTCAGACTATGTTAAGAAGACCAGGATGACAGATACAGAGAGACTAGAGAAGACAGAAAAGCTTCACAGAATGCTCAGACTGAGTGTTGTGAAGAGATTGACTGAAGAGTCTTTCAATTCTCTATGAGAGAAGAAAGAAGAGAGAGGAAAGAAACCTGTACAACTACTCTCTATAATACTGAGAGTTAACACTCTGAAAATCTCTGTGAGAATTCTTGAAGAGAGTATCTATAATCTGAAGAGTTTGCAGGCTTTGAGAAACACTGTGAAAGACCTGATATAAGAAGAAACAGAGTATAAGTCTTTATAAGATCTTCTATTCAGATTGTCTGAACTGTAACTGAAGAATGAATATACTCAGTATATTCAGAAACTACTTGCAGCAGGGATCAACCCTGCAGAAATAAAGAATTGAAGAGACTTAAATAGTCTCTTGCAAAGAGAGAGCTGGATTTATATACTCATGAATGAGTTTCTATATATAGAACTCATTAAAAGATATCATGACTCTTCTTTAGCAGGTCATTTTACAGATACTAGAACTCATGAGTTGTTTATAAGAAAATACTTCTGACTGAAGATGTGAGAACTTGTGAAGAAGATAGTGAATTCTTACACTATTTATCAGAGTTCACAGATAGTGCAGTTCAGATTATATAAAGAACTTACTTCTCTACTCATTCTGTGAGAACCTTGAAAACAGCTAGAAATGAATACTCTTATAAGTCTCTCTGAAAGCAAGAATATATATAATGTCTGCTTTGACAGTATGCTAATGATAGTAAATTACTTTATCAAGATAGCACACTTTATACTCATCTGTAAGAACTTAAAGTCAAAGAATTTAACTCATATCTTTATCTGTGATGTGATCTGATTTTATGAATTGTCTGTAAACATTGTCTTAGACAGAGAATTAATCTTCACAGAAGAGTTCTAATCTGATCTGATAACTATATTAAAGATCTTATAAGATCTAAGCATGACTTTTCATCAACAGACAGATGATCAGACAGAATATCTGATAAGTATATTAAAACAGTATCTGTGATACTTTGTCAATTACAATCAGAATGACTGAGTGCATTGATTATTACTTACAGAGTTTATATACAATAACTCAAAGCATGTCAGCACAGATAAAACCCTCTTTAAGATACTCACTGAAACTCATCTGCAGATGATCTTGATGAACTTATAAGAGTACACTATAGAGTGTGACAATGTCTGTGAACAGGCTGAGAGAATTCAGAAGATCTGGGAGAAAGCTCATGAATTCTTGAGAAAGACTCAAGAGTATTAGAAGAGATACTATAACTTCAAGCATATTATAAAGAGTTTTAAGAAAGATAATAGAGTCTGACTGAGTCTAGAAAACATCACTATATAGAGATCTAGTAAGAAGCTGAATCTCTTGCAGACAGAGTCTTGTAAAATTATGAAGAAAGTTAGTTCACAATTCTACAGATTGAAACTGTTATCTAAGTTACAGATATATAATATTTTTCATATCTCTTTACTCTGTGAATATAAGAAATTCTTAGAAGAGAACTCTGTGACTCATCACTCTATCTATGAAGCACTAGAGAGTGAAAGAGAATATCAGATTAAAGAGATTGTTAACTCAGAGAAGTGAGATTATAAGCTCTGATTCAAGATTCAGTGATAAGAGTATTCTGATAAGATGAATAAGTTTACTTGAGAATTATTCAGATAGATAAGACATCTACAGAGACTGAGACATGACTTTTATACTATAAATTCTGACAAGTCAGAATGACACAGTCTTTGCTAAGAATCTGATTATGATAAAGATATTAACACTGTCATTTATAAATTCTAGTCTATAAGATAATGAGTTTCTACTGAGATGAACAGTCTGCAGTATATATAAGAAAAGAAGAAATCATATTCTTATTAAAGCTAAAAAAACAGAAAATAAACAGAGCTGTGAACATAATTTAGAGACTAATAAAGAAAAAATAAAGAAAACTCACATTCACACTCTTAATATCTGTGACACTTAATTCTCTCATAACTATTAATTTTTCTCTTCAAAGAAGCAGAGAGTATTATATCTGTGATACAGACAATTATTACATTTGATACAAAGATTATCTGAAATACACAGACTTCAGAGAAGCTGAACATCAGAACATGCACAGTTGTGACAGAGTCTTGAGAGCTGGCTGTCTGTGTGTGTGATCAGATACTTCTCATGAAGCTGTGTTCACTCTCTCAGTTATGCTGAAGTATTCAGTCTGAAAACAATTGAGATGCAGAGAGAGAGCTCATCTGTTCAGATCAACTTCTGTTACAAATTCATGATATTTACATTGCCTTGATTACTCAGATTTTACAGATACTCAGGGACTCATCTCTCATTGATAATGAAATTGTGGAAATGCGCCGCGGCGCGAGAACCATTGATAGGAAACCTAGATATATTTGCATATACCTGGTCAGAGATTGTGCGGGCAGGAAAGAAGTGATTATAGGCCTGTGAGACTGCAGAAGACACTGACAACACTGAGAGCTTTGCAAGAACTGTTAGCTAGAATCTGTAAGGAATTACTTATGAGAAGACTTACAGTAAAGAGAGAGACTGTGCTACTTGAAGTCAGAGACTGATCTGAGAGAGACAGAGAATTGACTGCTGATCTGAAGATCAGATGCAGTGACAGAGCTGAGAGAAGTGAAGACATAGTTGTAAGCAGCAGCATCTCTGCTTCATCAGTCAGTAAAAAGTGATCAGAGAAGTTATAAAGATGCTCATGAGAAGCTTAGCAGCAATCAGACATTGTTTATAAAGAGATTAAAATTGAAAAAATTTTTATTCTTGAGAAGTTCTTGAATCAATACACAGACATTATTAGAAATACTCTCTCTCTATTATCTGAGTGAAAACACTTCACAGATGAATGAAGATACTCACAGTTTATAAGAATGAAAGCTGTTACAGAAAAAGAAAAAAGAAGATAAGATTTTATAGACAGATCTGAGATATTTATACTACTCTAGAGAGGTTTGCTTATACTGTGAGTGATTTCACAGAACAGTCAGATCACTCTAATAAATAAGAGTAATTATGAATCACAGGCCTGAATCTTTCTATATAACTATAAAGAGTGATTACAGATTATAGATATCTTGATTCTACAATTCTACAGAGTTGATGAAAGAATGAAAAATTCCTCACAATTTTACAGTGTCAAAGAACAATGATTCATAAGAATAAGTGAAAGATTAACTCATAAATGTTTCTCTTTAATAAGAATAATCTCACAGAGAGTGATTCACCTGCAAGATGAATCTGTGTAATAATCACACAAGAATCTCATAAAAATGATTGAGAGTTAACTAGAATTCTTCTGTATGAAAGATGTAAGATAGATCTGTGTGATAGTCAGAGAAGAATCTGTAGATTATAAAGAATCTCATGAAACAAGAAACTGAGTGACAGACTCTTTTCTTTTCATAGTAATAAGGGATTTTTCCTCACTGAGGTTTTTTATAGATGTGAAGGATTTTTAGTGAGTATCACTGCAGTGCTGAGCTGATTCAATGAAGTCACTCAGTAAAAGGCTTTGTGAATGAAGCCTTAGAGAGAGAGAAGTATGTAAGAAATTCTGCTTCTCACAGATTCTTTATCTCTATTTCTATCTCTTGCATAATCAATAGAGCTAGCGGCTCTTGACTACACACAACTATATAGACTGAAGTTCATGAATACTATTCACAACTCAGCTTGAATGCTATTATACATTTGATTTCTACATTTTATCTTTCTATCATGAATACTTCTAGTAGTTAACAGTACATATCACGCCAAGCTGCAAACACCCGAATAATCGCCTGCGAGTACTTATTCTTACATGAGATCAGATCAGTCTCAGTATAAATACATGAAATTATATTAGTCTATTAGAGCTTGACTGATTTAAACTTATAATCAGATTAAGTAATTTAAATTGTAATATAATAGAATTAAAGTAATAACTAGTTAGCAGTATTATATAGAGATAGTTATTTAATTATTATTATTATTATTATTATTCTTCAATTATAGATGTATACAGTCAGAGACTATGACATCTACCTGAGAACTTTAGTTCTCAGGGTTTTTTCTATGTCTGTAAAGTTAACTATTGTACATTCATCAATTTCAGATATGCAAAATCAGAAAATTCCAGCTCAGAATACAAAAACTGTTTACAAATTGCAGTGTTTTAACATCTTTTGATACTTTGAAACCATTTGACAATATCATGACAAAAGAAAAGAGAGAAAGAACACAGTCTCAAAGATAGACACATTAAATAGATAGATAGAAAGAAATTGAAAGGAAAAGATACAGAAAAAGATAAAGTAAAGAGAGACTATAACAAAACAAATTATTAAAAGAGAGTGTATAGCTGTTTTAACAGACTATATCTGATTAATTTCCTCCTCTTCATATTCAGATAGTTCTGAATTTAGCCATTTTCTTGTAGCTGCTTGAGTTTCTGATAGAAAGTCTATTAAGTATTTAATTCCTGTCTCAGTTGAGAATAAGAATCTCATATTTAATTGATTTAGATCATACTTCTCTTTCAATCTGGCTCTGAGACTATTGTATAATGCACAGTGCATTATAATGTGCTCAGAATTCTCATTTGTATTGCAGAATGAGCATTCTATTGAGTCAAATCTATCATCAAATCTTTGTATATAAGATTTGAAATAGCCATGTCCTAGTTTCAGCTGTATTATAGATGAGAATATTTTCTTTTTACATTTAATTGAACAAGATTTCCACTTGGGTTTTGTTTCAAATCTTGAATAATGTATACTCTTCTTTTGTTTCTGCCAGCTTTCATTTCACTTGTCTAAACAAGATTCTTTTATTTTTCTCTTTATAAAAGACCAGGATATAATTTTTTGAATAGATCTGCTTAATTCTGCACTCTTTTTTGCAGCTGAATCAGTCAATTCATTGCTATGAATATTCATATGAGCAGGAACCCAGTGCAGATGAATTCTCAGCTTTGATGTTCTTCTCTTTTGAATTTTTAAAACAGAGTTTAAGATCAGTTCAAGATTCATTTGATCATTATGAATCTGACTATTTCTAAGTCTTTTTAAAGCAGCTTGACTATCAGAGAATATCCATGCCTCTTTCAAACAATTTCCTCTTTTATAAGATTTTATTTCAATGAGTTTGAAAGCTTTCACTATTGCAAATAGTTCAGCATCAAAGACTTCACATTCAGAGTCTAGATTCCAGAAATCTGAGATAAAATTAATATTATCTTCAGTAAAAGCAATGCCTGCACCTAATCTATTCAAGTTCTCATTTTTTAAGTCATCTGAATAAATCAGAATAGAGTCTTTTACATTGATTGTAGAAATTCTCTTCAAATGCTGTTCATATTCTTTCTCTTTTGATAGTTCACTTATTTGTAAGTCTATAAGAGATTCAAGCTTTTTTCTCCAGAGAGATAACTTCTCATGATCAACTTTTTCAACATTTAAAGAAGAAAATTGATTTTTGATCAGAGAGCATAGTCTGTACAGTTGAGAAGGCATTTTCTTTGAAGAATTATTTTCATTTCAATCAAGAAATCTATTCCAATCCAGTTCATTTCCAGAGTTAATTGATGAAAATGAAGAAGAGACTCTTTCTCTGATTATATGATTTGAGCTCATCTTTACAACTCTCAGAGCATAGTTCATACAGGCCTTTTCAAATCTAATAGTAGGAGGAGGAATTGAAGCTTCAATTTCCATTGCTTTAATAGGAGATGATTTGAATGCTCTCAGAATTCTTCTCAAGGCTCTGTTTTGCAGACTTTGAAAGAGTTCAGTGAAATTCCCTTGATTATTTCATCAAACTTGAACTTCATAATCAGCTACTGATGTAATACAGGCTATATATAACTGTCTCATAGCCTGGAAGGATAGACCCCTCTCTGTATTTGATAGTCTGATTATGTTATTCAATAGTCTTTCTGCCTTGACAGTTCTTTGTTGAATGTGATATTTAAAATTCAACTTGGAGTTTAACCATACTCCTAATCATTTGACATTTACACTGGGTTTAATCTCTCTATTTAAAAGAGTTAGAGATAGTTCTTTCTCATTGAATCTAGGAAAGAAATGAATTAACTCAGTTTTATCCATATCAAATTGAATTTGATTGATATCTGCTCTAACAAAGATTTCCTTTGCAGCTTCTTCAATTACTTTCAAATTCTCTTTGATAGTTTTTGAGCTGTAGACTAGACCAATATCATCCACATAACTCAGAGATCACACTATTCTCATATTTCTATTTTTGAATAGATATGCAGTGTATATTGCAAATAAAATGAGTGAGATTGAAGACCCCTGTGATACTCCTATTTTTATCTCAGTCTTGTCTTGTTTCATTCCATCAAAGAAGAGTTGTATAATTCTTTTAGACATAAAACAGTTAACTCATTTTATTAGAGAAAGTGGCAGTTTTAATATCTTCAATGTCTGAATTAACTTTGACTTTGAAACATGATCAAATGCTTCTTTTATATCAATAAAAACTGCAGTTGAGACCAGATCCTCATGCTTTGCTATTTGAATATCATGAACAACTGAGAGAACAGTGTCAATTGCAGAACACTGTTTTCTACCTCTCATTTGTTCACTGAATAAAAGAGAATCATCTATAGAGCTTATAAAAGATAGTTAAGTAGCTATTATCTTTTCTAAAACCTTTCCTAGGCAGTTCAATAGAGATATTACTCTATATGACTTAGGAATTGAAGTTTTTCTATTAGGTTTTGCAAGAATCACTCCAGTGGCTTCTCTCCAGCATTCAGGATGATATCCATTTTTCAAGAGATTAAAAAAGAGCTCAAAATATTCATTCTTTAAGTAGGAATATGTATTTTGAATAATCAAGTGATTAATTGAATCAGGATCTGCAGCAGTTTTAACAGAACTTGAGAAGATAGCTGACTCTAATTCATCTTGTGTAAGATCAGACCATTCTCAGTCATTTTCATCAATGTAGTTGAGAAGTGATATATTCTCTTCCTCTGAATCTGAATCTGAATCTGGTGAGTTCTGAAAGAGAATTCTCATGAAAGCTTGACATTTTTCCTCAAAAGAGTTTGCTGTATATGATTCATTCTGAAACTCATATTCTAGAGCTGGAAGTTTTACTACACTTCTTATTTTAGTATAGTTAAAAGCTTTAAAAACTTCCTTCTCTTGTGCTTCTTCAAGAAATTTATTCCAGCAGTCTGTTTTAGCTCTTTTAATATCTGAAAAATATTCATTTCTGATAGCTTTGAACTCTTCATCAGATATTACATCATTCTTTCAATCTCTTCTAGCAGTAGCTAATTCTTTCCTTTTAGATGAGATATTCTCATTCCACCAAGGTTTTGAATACTCAGAAGATTTTCTTTTTGGAATATTATCTCTAACACTTGTTAGAATAATAGATGTAATAAGCTTCACTCTATTCTCAAGCATTTCATTTGAGATATCTTGACCAGAATTCCAATATAGCTCGAGATAGTTATTTAAGAAGCTGTATAAGTAAGCTTGACTATCTTGCTTAAATAGCAAGCTTATAGACTACAGAGTTATTATGAGAATATCACAGATATAATACTAAGTATACTAAGAAGATTATATAAGAAATACAGTAACTCTTATATATATTTCAGTAGAAGAAAAACAAATCACTGACTTCTTTGATAGAGAGTCAGCATCTAGCTATTCTATATAGATAATGAGTAAATACTCTTCTCTCATTTCATAAGTAAGAATAGCTAGAGTGATACCTCAGCAGTGTCTCACTATTAAGAAAGAGTAATCTGCTGACCTTGTATAGAAGTGAGATTCTTATATTTATCAATCAGATCTTTCTATAATATATCTGAATAATGTTATAAAGTGATTGAAAACCTGTTCAGACAGTCTGTGAGATGAATGAAATCATCCGTATGAAAGTAATGAGCTGTGTGAAATCATAGTGAGGTCTTGACATGGTCAGAAGTGTAACAACTTCTCACAGAATTTAATAATTCAAAGAACATTTATACTCACTACATGATGAAGTTGATCATAGATGTGAGAGAACATCAATATAAAAATGCCTATATATATAAAGTTAATAATCTTGATTACAATCTTATATTAGAACTTATCTGACTATCTGAACAAGATATCTTATTAAACACTTAAAATAGAAGCTTGATATTCTCTAATAATAATAGAATTCACAAAGATAATATTCACAAGATTATGAATCTGACACAGATCTCTGTTTACACTTACAAGATGCTCTGAAAAAGAAGTTATTATTAAAACTGCTGACAGAGTCACTAATAAAGTC
Organism: Blastomyces gilchristii SLH14081; assembly: GCF_000003855.2. Taxonomy (NCBI): domain Eukaryota; kingdom Fungi; phylum Ascomycota; class Eurotiomycetes; order Onygenales; family Ajellomycetaceae; genus Blastomyces; species Blastomyces gilchristii. The sequence goes on along the minus strand of NW_003101681.1, from coordinate 6,507,848 downwards.
AATAAGAGTAGAATTATGTATTAATCTATTCTATCAGTCTGATCAATATTAAGAAAGCTCTAGAAAAGTTATTCTGTACTATAATAACAGATTCTTACACAAAACTCTCTTAATAATATTATAAATATCTAGATGTCTTCTGATAAGATAATATTATAAATATATCTTCTTTATAAGACTTAGAAGTCAATCACAGTATTAAGTTAAAAAAGAAGAATAATAAGAACTCTGAGTTATCATGAGACTCTCTTTATAATATATCTTGAGATGAACTTCTTCTTCTTCAGAAAACACTTAATAATCTATTAAATAAGAGATTCTGTGATAAGCTGCATCTGATTAATTATATAGACTATTTCATTACACTTCATAGATTCTTTCACTTCATTCTTGAATGTGTACACTCTGATTCTCAGTCATTCTCAATCACTGATTCTCAGCTGTTATAAACATGTATAGATTCTTCTGCTCTGAAGCTTCACTACTTACATTATTATATATATGTATAAATATTCACTCTGATCACTGATTCTTATACTTTCTCTTTCTTTTCTTCTCTAATATTTTTCTCTTTGTTATATAAGATCTATCAATATTATATTGATCTATTCAGCATAGGCCTCTTATACTAGAAAAATGTTCATTATCTTCTTATTAGAAATGTGGCGGGCTGCGCCCGATCAATCATATAGACTATTCCGTTACACTCCACAGATTCCACGTACGCTCCGATCCTCGGCCATTCTCGATCGCCGATCCTCGGCCGCCACGAACGCGTACACTCCGATTCTCGGCCATTCTCAATCGCCGATCCTCGGCTGCTATGAACGCGCGTATATTCTTCCACCCTGAAGCTCCACCGCGTACACCATCACATACATGTATAAATATTTATCTCAATCACTGATTCTCACACTTTCTCTTTCTTTTCTTCTTTAATGTTTTTATCTTTGTTATATAAGATCTATAATATTATATCAATCTATTCAGTGTAGACCTCTTACACTATAAAAACATTCATTGTCTTCTTATTAGAAAATGATTATTCACACATTATCTTCTTATTAGAAACAATTATTCATTAAGAGATATTTAAACACATAACAACATATAAGAAATAGAGAAACAGTTAAATAGTTAAGTGAATACTGAGTTCTCAGATAGAAGCTTACTTATCAGTTACTCTGACTCTGTAATAAAATCTTATAAAGAGAATATCAGTGAAAGATCTGAGAGTTCTGATACTCAGATATATGAGAATATAATTACACTTCTTCAGATTTTACAGATATTATATATTCAATAATTAATATAATCATATTTAATAATAATATGAAACTCTTGAATATGAGTATAGATATAGTATCACAGTGACTCTGAGTAATGTTGAAACTATAATAATAATAAATAGCTGATATGTATACAACTCAATAACATTAATATGAAGAGATTCAATAATTATTATAATAAGAAACTCATGCAATTTTAACATCTACAGAATTAAATACAAAAGTACTGAAAGAATGCTTAGATACTTCTGCATATTTTAATACTTCTGATCTCACTCTCTACTCATTATGAAGAATGAAAATGCGTACAAAACTGAGTGTAGATGAAGATTTCATCAGTTCATTAATTAATCAAGATTGATATATCAATGAACAATTGAAGAATCACATGAAACAGAAGTTTTATTCATGAATGAAAGTATATAAATCAGCATTGCAAATATCTGATAATATTATAAAACATCTTGATATTCTGTTCTGAGACACTGTTATATAATAGAAAGTATTAGATTGATTACAGAGTATCTGACAGAGAAATACTTCTCTTACAACATTTATCTCTGACTTCAACATCAAGATTCTAGAAGCAGATGATTAATCTTGAAAGAATTAAATAAAGATTAGCATGCTTAAGAAGATATTAACTTTTAAAATCTTACAGACTCTTATAAGTGTAGATAAAGATCAGACTTATAAAGACTTCTACACACAGCTTCAGATAATAAATGACTGTCTTATCAAGCTCAAGAATATACAGAACAGTGGTAGAAGATGTTACATCTCAGTGACTTATACACCCGCACTGAGAAATAACAATGATGCAGATGCTATGAATTGAGTAGACTTAAATATCTATACATAAGCAAGAGTCTTCATTATCTGAACAGGCTTTCAAGTCTCTGAGATCACTTCTGAAGAAGTCATTAATCAATATCAATGTGAAGTGTGTATCAACTGTAATTAATCAGAACATATTGCTTTCAACTGCTGATCAATCTATATATCTTTATATTTGAGAGAAAGATCAGTGTCTTCTCATTCAAAGAATGAATCAGTGTCTGTTCATATCAATTATGTTACATTAGAGAAAGATTCAGAGAATAATTATGAGAATACTCTAATGAAACAGAGAAAAGATTAGCTTCTGTTCAAATTCACAAACAGAAGCTTGAAGAGATCAGATGATAATAATTTAAAGAGAAGATAACAATGAATATGATTCTTATATTTACTGTGATTAATAACATGTATAATATGAAGATCATGATAGACAGTGATCTATGTTACTATACAATGATAAAATCTTCAGTTATAAGATATCATAATCTTCAGCATATTTCTCTATCAAAATCTCAATCTCTCACAGAATTTGATGATTCAAAAGATATTTATATCTGTTACATGATGAAGCTGATCATAGATATAGAAGAATATTAATATAAAGATGTCTACATGTATGAAGTTGATAATCTTGATTATAATCTTATGTTAGAACTTGTCTGACTATCTGAATAAGACATCTTATTGAATACTTGAAACAGAAGCTTGATATTTCCTAACAATGATAGAGTTCATGAAGATGATATTCATAAGATTATGAATCTGACACAGATCTCTGTCAATGTGTATGAAATACTCTGAAAAAGAAGTTATCATTAAAATCACTGACAGAGTCACTGATAGCAGAATCATGTATCAATCTATTTCACCAGTCTGACTGATATTAAAAAGGCTCTAGAAAAGTTATCTCATGTTATAATAACAGATTCTCATACAAAACTTTCTCAATAATATCATGAATATCTAGATGTCTTCTGATAAGATAATATTACAAACATACTTCTCTTATAAGATTCTGAAGTGAATCACAGTATCAAGTTAGAGAAAAAGAATGATAAGAATCTTAAATCATTATAAGACTCTCTTTATAATATGTTCTGAGATGAACTTCTTCTTCTTTGAAAGACACTCAATGATCTGTTGAATAAAGAATTCATATACATTAGCAACTCTTTCATCACAGTCTCTATTCTCTTTGCAAAGAAATCAGATAAAGAACTCTGATTCTGCATGAACTATTGAGGTCTGAATAGATTGACAAAGAAAGATTGATATCTCTTATCTCTCATCAATGAAACTCTAGCACAGATTAGACAAGCTCAATGATTTATAAAACTAGATATCATTACTGTGTTTCATAAGATTCATATCACTGAAGAAGATGAATGACTTACAGCATTCTGAACATATTATGATCTCTTTGAATGAATAGTCACACTCTTTGAACTGATTAACACTCTCAGTACATTTCAGAAGTATATCAACTGAATACTTTGAGATTTTCTTAATAAGTTTATATCTGCTTATCTAGATGACATTCTCATCTTCATCAATGAATTCAGAAAAGAATATCAAGAATATATGTGAAAGATATTATAATAACTATAAGAAGCAGAACTACTGATAGATATTGATAAGTATGATTTTAAAGTTAAGAGTATCAAGTATCTGAGTTTTATTATAGAAGCTGATAAGAGAATTTGAATGAATTCTGAGAAAGTCTTCATTATTCTTGAATGAGAAGCTCTGCATACTGTGAAAGATGTATAAAGCTTCATCAGATTTGCTAACTTCTATCAGTGATTTATATGAAACTTCTCAGATATTATAAGATTACTTACAGATCTCACTAAGAAAGACTCAGTATTTTAATAATCAGTAGATGCTGAAGCTGCATTTACACAGATGAAGAAGATGTTCATTAATATCTCTCTGCTGATAATCTTTGATTCTGATTGTAAGACAGTTATTGAAGCTGATTTCTCTGACTACATGATAGAAGAAGTGATATTATAATATGATGATGAAGATGTTCTACAATCATATGTTTTCATGTCTAAGAAACTGAGTCTCACTGAATGCAATTATGAGATCTATGATAAGAAACTTCTTACAATTATACACTGTTTAGAAGAATGAGACTCTGAACTTTAAAGTATTTCTGAGTTTGAGATAGTCACAGATTATAAGAATCTCAAATACTTTATAACTATCTGTAAACTTACTGAATAATAGATATGATAATCTGAGTTCTTAAGCTGCTTTCATTTTACAATACACTACTGTTCTGACAGTTAGAACTTGATAGCAGATGCTCTCTTACAATGAGAGTAAGATATATCATTCAATGTAACAGATACTTACTGAATGAATCAAGAGCACTGACTTCTGAATTCAAAGATACTAGTGAATCAAGATGAAACAGCTCACAGCACTATACATACTTCTCTAATTAGAACTATCACTGATATCTCAACTTCTTTCAAATCTATATTAGATGAGCTATAACATATAGTAGCTCAAACTGATGAACTTCTTCAAACACTCACTGAAGCAGTATAATAAGAAGCACTCTGATTTCTCTCAGAATTATAAGTAAGAACTGACATCTCAGAATATTCAATCAATAATAATAACACTTTACAATTTCATAAACAATGCTGAGTCTCTCACTTTGAATTCTTATACATCTGAATAATGCAAGAGATGCATCATTCATGTATAACTGATTATTCAGACTGTGAATAACTGTATAGAATGATCTTCTGAGAGTTCTATTAATCTGATATATTAAACAGTATCAGACACTTCATCTGAAACTGTAATCACTATTCTTTCATTATCTTATGAAAGAACTGTAGAAAAGATCTACTGAAATCACTTGATATTTCTGATAGAATCTGATAAGATGTAGTAATTAACTTCACTGTTAATCTATCTAAGAGTAAGAGTTGTAGAAACATTCTGATCATCATGAATTAATTAAGCAAAGATATAATATTGAAATCTTATAATAAGATTAGACTGACCGTGTGACCGTGTCTGGGACCAGGACCAGAATTTTTGATAGTCTCATTGTCAATTCGACAGATCCCATTACACGGTTCTAACATTAGATAGTAGTCCCATACTGTCTCAGTGGGACTTACTGTCTACTCTTGTCACATTTTTCAAATGGGACCATGATTTCCACTTCTCAATTTAAATTATTTTTATTGCTTTAAATGGCTTTAAATCTCATTTGAGCGTTACCAAAAAGCGTTACTTTTTAAAAAATTAAAAATAGTCTAAAAAAACCTTAAAATGTCTAAAAATAGTAACTTTATGCCAAGAATGGGACTAAATGGGACCAAATGGGACCACTTTCTCATTTTTTTCAAGTCATGGTTTCATTTTGAGATCTGATATATAGTCACTTTGCATGTTTATTTAATGATTAGTCCCAGCGGGATTCACGCCAAGAAATGTATGAGACCAGACCAAATGAGATCAAACATGAAATTCATGGTCCCGGCGGCCAGTCTAAATAAGATGAATACTGAACAAGTCACTGAAGTCTTTCTACAGAGTCTGTTCTATTGAATGCATGAATTGCTGAGATTCATAGTATCAGATCAGAGCTGTCAATTCATGAGCACTCTCTGAACTAGAATCTGTCAAGTTCTCAAGATTATACATTATCTGTTAACTGCTTATCATCTCAAGATCAATGATGCATCAGAATAGATAATTCAGACTGTAAAGAATTATCTTTATAAGTTCTATAATTACTTACAAGATAATTAATATAATCTTCTTCTACACACAGAGATCACTATCAACAGTCAAGATGCTGTTTCAACAGATATAAGCCTGTGCTTTCTTACACACAGATATTATATGAAAGTGTTGAATCTTCTAGAGACTACACAGTTCACACTGAACTCTCACAGTTCAATTCAGATCACTGATAATATAGTAATAAAGCTCTGAGATATCTGTGATTGAACAGAGATCTTCATAACAACTGTGAAACAAGATTAAGAGAATCAAATCAATGTTCACTGAGACTTCACTGAATAATATAAGATAGAAGATCTGATATGATTGAATCTTAAGAATACATAAATTACATGTTCATTTCATACACTAGATTATTATCATATCAGATATAAAGTAATAGAAGTTCTAGATAGTTATAACTATCACTTTGACACATTATCAGAGATTTATGATATATTTCACACAAGCTTGCTTAGACTGACCGTGTGACCGTGTGACCGTGTCTGGGACCAGAATCAAACTTTACAGTTGTCATGTTGCCTAAAAGCATTACTTCTGGTCATGATTTGTGTTCATCATATTGATCTCAAATTCTGTTATTTCAAATATTAAAGGTTCCAGATTCACTTTTCAAATAAAAATCTAGTCTCAGATAAAGAATATGTTTGAATTCTTAGTCACATTTTCATTCTGATCTCATTATTGAAAATGGCATCAAATGAAACTATGAAATCATTTCTCACTTACATAATATCATAACATAGTGCTCATTTGTTGAAAATTCAACAGAGAGTGTTATCAAATATCATTACTTTTCTGAACACAGATCATAATCAATATCATTTTAATTAAAAAAAAAAATGTAAAATATAAAAAATAATAAAAAAACAAAAAATAAAACAACAAGAAAAAATCACAACAAAAAAAAAAAAAAAAAAGAGAAAGAAAAAAAGAAGAGAAAGAAAAAGATAGAAAGAGAAAGAAAAAGATAGAAAGAGAAAGAAAAATTAAAAAAAAAAAGAAAAGAAAAAGAAAAAAACAAAAAATAAAAACAAAAAAAAATCAAGATTGCAGAGCTGTAGTACTCTCAAAATACTCACTTCTCAGAGTCTTTGCAATATTCATCACTAACTGTATATCTCTCACAGTGAGAGTAACACAGCTGTGATAAGCTATTATCTTAATATCATCTAACAAATAATCAGTATATATCTATATAAATGTGAATAATTAGAAAATATACACTTAAAAAGTGTGATCAGGGTGAACTCTGCTATCACTTGAATAACATCAAGAGCAGAATGCTGGAATTGATGATTTCTCTCATCAATTTCACAGACAAGGTGTGTGAAGATGATCTTGAGAAATATAAGATTCTCTGACTTCTGATAGAAACAGATCTCACAGAGAGACTCTATTTTCATCATATCAGAGACTGAGTGTTATCAAAAAGTATTACTTTAATGCATATACACTTACTGCAGTGATTCACTCTCTGTGCACATGACTGAGAGTTGCAGCTTTCTCACGCTGCATGGCTCTCCCTGGGATGCTGTCATCAGTTTGCAACTCACACAGTCTCTCAGTTCAGCACACACTGCGCATATACAGCCCTGCATGCTGAGGCTGTGTTGGCCATTATGGCCTGGCATGGTACTTGCTTTTCACAGGCCATGTTTTGTTTGATTGAGAGGGAGGGGGGGACGCGACTGCTGTTTTATTTGAAGAGAAATGAGTAATTGAATCTGTAGAAGATAATTTGATTTCTTCTGCATTTGAAATTTGATTAGTCTATACTCTTCAATTTGAGGGTTTCTGAGAGTGTTTTAATAGTTTTCATATCAGCTTGAAATTAGTGATTGATTGAAGAAGAGAAAAGAGAGAAGAAAGAAATGAGAACAACTTATCTTTATAATATAAAAAGAGAGAATTGCTATAATCATTTGTTCTAGTAACAAAGATCTGTTTTCTGCATATATCTCTGATACAGATTATATGATAACTGCATACAAAGAATATTAACAGTGCATGTATTGAATGAAGATAATGTTACTATGCAATACTGTAGCTGTTTCTGTACATCACTGAAAGCTGTTAATATTTTCTTTGAGTCTCTTTATATTTGATAAGTCAGTAATATATTTCAATGCACTCTCTCTTTCATTATCATCATCATCATTATCATTATTATCATTATCATCATCATCATCATCACTATCATTATCATCATTATCATCATCATCATCATCATCATCATCATCATCACTATTATCATTATTATCATATTATTTCTGACTGTCTCTTCTGCCTTCACCTCTCTTCAACACTCACTGAAATCAATCATGTCATTTCTCTTCAAATATTCTGCGGTCCTGCAGATTACTAAGGCGCGTGAGCGCTGTCACAGATTGAAGAAAGAGAAGAAGAAGATATTCAAGTGAGAGAAGACAGATTGTAAGACATGTTATAATGTCTTGAAGAGACTCTGTAAGAGAGTAGAATGATAATGATTTTAAGTAACACTTCTGATAGATTTAGACTGAACTAAGTATAGAAATAATGCAGATGGCACTGTCTGTGAGAGATTGAAGAAGAAGATAGTGAAGAGTCTCATATAGCAGCAGTGAGACCAGGAGAAGTTCTGAGAATGATTTGAGATCAAGATGAAGAGAGAGAGAGAGAAGAAGAGTGTTGCTGCAAATAAGTAGTAGTAGAAGAAGATTGAGAAGATGTTAAAGTAGGAGACAAAGAAGCTAAAACTGATAAGTTTTTTATTTATTGAGAGATAATGATTTTTGATAACACTTCTGTTCTCTAATTGATTAGTAGAAGCTGGCAGAGAAGGAGGGAATTGAGGTCTTGTTCAGATCTCAAATACACTCTATGATTCAGAATATTGAGAAGGCAGCCCTGCTCTCTGAGCATGTCAATCTGCTTGTCACTGAGATGAAACCTGAGGCAGCAGACCAGGAAATGCGGGATTTTGAGGTGCAGATTAATCTGACTGAGAGAGAGCAGTGAGAACCCTTCTCTGAGAAGGCAGTGAAGAGAGATTTTGAGATGATTATCATCTCAGATGAGGAGGAGAAGAAGGAGAAGAAGAATGAGAAGTGAATTGTGAAGAATGATAAGAAGAATAAGAAAGAGAAGAAAGATGATGAGTAGAAAAAGTTTTTTTCTTTTTATATTAGTTAGTTTAGTTGTAAGTTCATAATTATTAATAATTGAAATTAATTTTGAGTTTTTAAAAATTATTGTACAAGTTGTAATCAAGTCAGGAACAATATATATATATATATATATATTTAACTATCATGATTCACAAATCACTATAATGTATAAGTATCAACATTTTTTCAACATTGATATTCACAATATTAATATATTTTTAATAATATCATCTGATAATGCAATTTAGTAACACTCTCTTTCACAATATTAATATATTTCAAGAAATATGACAGAGATTAATCAAGATTGTTTATTTACTTTTATACATTGATGATATCCAATCTGAGTTAGTACTAAAATTATAACTAAGCTAAGAAACAAGATTATTTTCTCTTATATTAATTCTTCTTACACACATCAGTGATCAGTTATTGAAAATAAATTATCATCTTTCTTAAATTATTATCATGTCTTCTGAATTCACTTCTTTTACTTCTATTGAAGATTCACAAACTCTTCAAGAAATCACTGTGAATCACAAAGTCTATATTGTTTACAATTCAACACAGAATACTCTCTTTCAATCATGATGAATGATCACTTTATTCTTCACATCTGATTTCAGATCACAAAATTTATGAAAAACTCAACACAAACATTGAGATGAACTATGGAATAATTATCAACAGATTGCATTGCAGATTACTGAAGAGTCATCTCTCTGCTACAATCACTGCAACTTCATTCAGAAACATTCATTATAAACTGATCATAGCTCTGAAGAAATTTTTCAACATCTGAAGTCATCAGAATGCAGACAATAAAAGAAAAATAATCAGAAAATTACTACTGAGCTGATAAGTTACTCTACCAGGTAACAATTTTTGATAATGCTAACTTTCTAATTTGAAGAAAATCATGTGAAAACAATCTCATATCAGTACTCTGATTTCATAACTCTCATCTGATAACTTCTGTGAACAATTACTTTGCATGTGTATATCTCTGAATCTTCCTCTTTGATCAATTGAAAATCTCAAATTCTGAACACTTCTTCAAATGCTTAATTCAAATCTTTATATTCCACATCAATCCTGTCTTCAGTTCAACCTTGAGACACACTACAAAGTCAATATGCAACATCTAGGATCAGAGTTGAAGAATCATCAAAGAGTGTCTCTCACAGTGAATGCATGAACTAGTACAAACAATCTTGCATTTATGAGAGTTACATGTTATTACATTGATGAGAACTGAACTTATTAAGAGACATTAATTGAATTTGAATCATTGATCAGTAGTCATACTGAGAATTATATAGCAGAGATATTAATGACTGTGATTAAAAATGACTATTGAAATATTAGTCTCAGTCTTCTTACAATTACAACTGACAATGCTGCAAATAACTACACTATGATGAAGAGCTTGAAGCAAAAATTGACTTTGCATTTCTAAAATGATAAACAAGGTCATATTCTCTGTATTGCTCATGTGGTTCAACTTGTGATGCAAACACTGATAAAGAATCTTAATATCAAGATAAAGAATAATGAGATGGCTGATTCTTGAGATGAGAATAAGATGAAAGTGATTACTCAAGTAACTTTTGCATTCACTTTGCAAAAGATAATGTTTTTTGATAACACTTTTTGATATTGCTTTTTGATAACACTTTTTAATAACACTACTGTTAATTTTGAATAGATTGACTAATAATTTAAATATCATAGATTCAAAACATTGCTAATGTGATTTGTACCTCTTCTAAACAATAATAACAATTCCATGGTATTCAACAAACAAACAAATCAGTCACATCACTGAATATGATACAGAATGTTAGAACACAGTGAAGTTCAACATATGAGATAACTGTTCAGACTCTTCAATTGTATCAGATGATTGATCATTGAGTACAACACTCTAATCAGAAAAAGATTCAGATATTGAAACTTTCTGATATGAAGTGAACTTAGTTGAAATATGTGATTGATTTACTGTTTCAGTTTTATAAGATAACAAAGACAGTCTCAATCACTTATACACCAATGCTGCAGTCAGCCTGGTGAGTGTATAACAGTTTATTTACTCATCTTAAGAAGCAGTTGAATCACTCAAAAAGAAATTCAGTCTGAGATGATGCTATAGCACAGGCTATTGTTACTGCAAGGAATAAACTGGCATATTACTACAGCAAAACAGAACAATCTTTTGCAGAGTACTATACTGTAGCAGCTCTACTAGATCTCTTCTGTTGAGTTAACATCTACACTTCTCAAGATTGAACAGAGGAGGAATGAGACTCATATATCAAATTAGTCCAAGACTACTACAATGTCAACTATCAGAGATTTGAATGAGCAGATGTTTGAGATGTGAAGACAGTGGAATACAATTCTCTAGTAAGTAATGATCTTTGATAATACTTCATATCACATAGAACTATAATACTAACTTTGAAACAGAACTTGTATACATTGATTACAACTGAAAATCAGGCAAAACTACATGCTTGTAAAACTGAATTTGATTGCTATCTTCAAGATGATTCAATGAATTTACACACCAAATCAATTCTAGAGTTATGAAAAATTGTTGAGAGTATATATTCAACTGTTGCACTGATGATGTGTGATATTCTGACAATTCCATTGACAGAGGTGAGAATGAAGTGAAAGTTCAACTCAAGTTGAGATATTTATCACTATTATCAGAGACAATTACAAGGAGAAACAATCAAGAAACTCATGATTGTAAAACATGGAATTATCAGACAGTTTAATACCTCTGATCACAGTATATCAGAGAAGTGTAGTTTTCATGAGAAAGTGAAGAATAAACTTACACAAGAATGTATTTAGTTGTTTCATGAGCATTATCAATAATCATTACCAAATTCTGATTATATAAGCAATCACTGAATGAACTGAATAGGACTGATTTTGATCTTCAGTCTCAGTCTCATTCTGATTTTGAAAGAATGATCATCTTTCACAGTTTATTCTGAAAAATTACTCTCATTTCACTGTTCTTGAATTAAATCTGGTCATTTTTCACGCCATTTCTCTCAGAAATGATCCATTTTCAGATTTTTTTGAGGCTTGGTCCTGGTGGGACTCACGCCAAGAAATGTATGAGACCAGACCAAATGGGACCAAATGTGAAATTCATGGTCCCAGCGGCCAGTCTAAGCTTGCTTCACTGTATTATCACTGATTTATTCTCTTCTCAACTGACTTCTGACTGACAACTGTCAGGAATCATAGAAGAAGATAATGAACTTGAGTGAGAGATTGAAGAAATTCTCAATAAGAGATCACACAGTCATAGCTGATAATATCTTGTGAAATGAGTCAGTTACAATCAACTGATCTGAACTCTGAGTTTCATATTATCTGAAACAGCAGCTTATGACTGATGAAAACTGCTTCTGAAAAGAGAGAGCTAATGTGGCAGGCTGCACCTGATCAATTATATAGACTATTTCATTACACTTCACAGATTTCATATACACTTCAATTCTCAGCCATTCTCAATCACTGATTCTCAGTCATTATAAATACATACACTCCGATTCTCAGCCATTCTTGATTATCAATTCTCAGCCGCTATAAACACGTGTATATTCTTCCACTCTGAAGCTCCACCGCGTACACCATCACATACATATATAAATATTCATCTTAATTACTGATTCTTGCACTTTCTCTTTCTTTTCTTCTTTAACATTTTTATCTTTGTTATATAAGACCTATAATATTATACTGATCTATTCGGTGTAGACCTCTTATAAGAAACAATTATTCACACATTATCTCCTCATTAGAAACAATTACTCACTGAGATATGTGAATATATAATGACATGTAAGAAATAGAGAAACAGTCAAACAGTTAAGTGAATACTGAGTTCTTAGATAAAAGCTTACTTACCAGTTACTCTGACCTCATAATAAGATCTTATAAAGAGAATGTCAGTGAAAGACCTGAGAGTTCTGATCTCAGATATATGAGATATTTATATAATTACACTTCTACAGATATCACATATCTGATAAAGCGATATAATCATATCTAATAATAATATGAAACTCTCAAATATAAGTATAGATGTAATGTCACAGTGACTCTGAGCAATGTTGAAATTATAATAATAATAGATAGCAGATATACACGCAACTCAGCAACTTCAATATAAAGAAATTCAATAATTAACTCATGTGATTTCAACATCTACAGAATTGAATAGAAAAGCACTGAAAGAATGCTTAGATACTCTTATATATTTCAATACTTTCAATCTCACTCTCTACTCATCATGGAGAATGAAAATGCTCATGAAACTGAATATAGATAAAGATGTCATCAGTTCATTAATCAATCAAGATTAGTATATTAATGAATAATTGAAGAATCATGTAAAACAGAAGTTTCATTCATGAATAAAAGCATGTGAATCAGTATTATGAATAGCTGATAATATTAAGAAATATCTTGATATTCTGTTCTGAGACACTGTCATGTAACAGAAGATGTTAGATTAATTACAGAGTGTTTAACAGAGAAATATTTCTCTTATAACATTCATTTCTGACTTCAATATCAAGATTCTAGAAGCAGATAATCAGTCTTGAGAAGATTAAATGAAGATTAGCATGCTCAAGAAGACATTGACTTTCAAACTCTTACAGACTCTTATAAGTGTAGATAAAGATCAGACTTATAAAGACTTCTGCACACAGCTCTGAACATTAAATGATCATCTTATCAAGCTCAAGAGTATACAGAACAGTAATAGAAGATATTACATCTCAGTTACTTATATATCTGCACTAAAGAGAAGTAACAGCAATGATACAGATATCATGAATTGAATAGATTCAAATATCTATATACAAGCAAGAGTTTTCATCATTTAAACAGGCTTCTGAGTTTCTGAAATCACCTCTGAAGAAGTAACTGATCAACATTAATATGAAGTGTATATCAACTGTAACTGATCAGAACACATTGCTTTCAACTACTAATTAGTCTACATATCTTCTCACTTAAAGAATGAATCAGTGTCTGTTCATGTCAATCACATTGCAGCGAAGAAAGATTCAGAAGATAACTATGAGAATATTCTGATGAAACAGAGAAAAGATTAGCTTCTATTCAAATTTATAAATAGAAGCTTGAAAAGGTCAGATAATAATGATTTAAAGAGAAAATAACAATAAATGCAATTCTTATATCTACTGTGATTGATAATATGTATAATATGAAAGTCATGATAGACAGTGATCTATGTTACTATACAATGATAAAATCTTCAGTCATAAGATATTATAATCTTCAGTGTATTCTCTTATCAAAACTCTGAATTTAATGATTCAAAAGACATTTGTATCTGTTACATGATGAAGTTAATCATAGATGTAAGAGAACACTAATATGAAGATGTCTATATATATGAAGTTAATAATCTTAATTATAATCTTATGTTAGAACTTATCTGACTATCTGAATAAGATATCTTATTGAACACTTAAAACAGATGCTTGATATTCTCTAACAATGATAGAATTCACAAAGATAATATTCATAAGATCATGAATCAAACACAGATCTCTGTCAACACATATGAAATACTCTGAAAAAGAAGTTACTGATAGTAGAATTATATGACAATCTATTCTATCAGTCTGACTGATATTAAAAAGACTCTAGAAAAGTTATTCTGTGTTACAATAACAGATTCTCATACAAAACTCTCTCAATAATATCATGAATATCTAGATATCTTTTAATAAGATAATATTATAAATATACTCTTCTTATAAGATTCTAGAGTGAATCACAGTATCAAGTTAGAGAAAAAGAATGATAAGAATCTTAAACTGTCATGAGACTCTCTTTATAACATGTCTCAAGATAAACTTCTTCTTCTTCAAAAGACACTTAATGATCTGTTGAATAAAGAATTTATATATATTAATAACTCTTTCACTGCAGCCGCTATTCTCTTTACAAAGAAATCAGATAAAGAACTTCAGTTCTGTATAAATTATTAAGAATTGAATAGATTAATGAAGAAGAACTGTTATTCTTTATCTCTTATCAATGAAACTCCAGCTTACATTAAACAAGCTCAATGATTTATAAAGTTATATGTTATCACTGTATTTCATAAGATCTGCATCACTGAAGAAGATAAGTAGCTTACAGCATTTCAAACATGATATAATCTCTTTAAATAAGTAGTCACACTCTTTGAACTGATCAATGTTCTCAGTACATTTCAGAAGTATATCAACTGAGTACTCTGAGATTTTCTTAATAAGTTTGCATCTGCTTATCTAGATAACATTCTCATCTTCACTGATGAATTCAGAAAAGAGTATCAAGAGTATGTATAAAGAGTATTACAATAACTATAAGAAGCAGAACTATCAATTGATATTGATAAGTATGATTTTAAAGTTAAGAGTACTAAATACTTAGATTTCATCATAGAAGCTGATAAGAGAATTTGAATAAATTCTGAGAAGATCTCTGTCATTCTCAAATAAGAAGCTTTATATACTGTGAAAGATGTATAAAGCTTCATTGAATTCACTAATTTCTATCAGTAATTTATATGAAACTTCTCAGATATTGTGAGATCACTTACAGATCTCACTAAGAAAGACTCAGTATTTCAATGATCAGCAGACACTGAAGCTGTATTTACACAGATGAAGAAGATATTCATTAATATCTCTCTACTGATAATATTCAATTCTGATTATAAGATAGTTATTGAGACTGATTTCTCTAGCTATATAATAGAAGAAGTGATATTGTAATATGATGATGAAGATGTTCTATAATCATATATCTTCATATCTAAGAAACTGAGTTCTGCTGAACATAATTATGAGATCTATAATAAGAAACTTCTTGCAATTGTACACTGTTTAGAAGAATGAGATTCTAAACTCTGAAGTATCTCTGAATTTGAGATAATCATAGATTATAAGAACTTTAAATACTTTATAACTATCTATAAACTCACTGAATAATAGATGCAATGATTTGAGTTCTTAAGTCACTTTTATTTTATAATACACTACTGTCTCAGTAGTCAGAACTTGATAACAGATGCTCTCTCATAATAAGAGTAAGATATATCTTTCAATGTAACAGACACTCATTGAATGAACTGAGAACATCAGCTTCTAGATCTGAAGATATTAGTTATTATTATTATTATTCTTCAATTATAGATGTATGCAGTCAGAGACTATGACATCTACCTGAGAACTTTAGTTCTCAGGGTTTTTTCTATGTCTGTAAAGTTAACTATTGTACATTCATCAATTTCAGATATGCAAAATCAGAAAATTCCAGCCCAGAATACAAAAACTGTTTACAAATTGCAGTGTTTTAACATCTTTTGATACTTTGAAACCATTTGACAATATCATGACAAAAGAAAAGAGAACACAGTCTTAAAGATAGACACATTCAATAGATAGACAGAAAGAAATTTAAAGAAAAAGATAAAATAAAGAAAGACTGTAACAAAACAAATTATTAAAAGAGAGTGTATAGCTGTTTTAACAGACTATATCTGATTGATTTCCTCCTCTTCATATTCAGATAATTCTGAATTTAGCCATTTTCTTGTAGCTGCTTGAGTTTCTGATAGAAAGTCTATTAAGTATTTAATTCCTGTCTCAGTTGAGAATAAGAATCTCATATTTAATTGATTTAGATCATACTTCTCTTTCAATCTGGCTCTGAGACTATTGTATAATGCACAGTACATTATAATATACTCAGGGTTCTCATTTGTATTGTAAAATGAGCATTCTATTGAGTCAAATCTATCATCAAATCTTTGTATATAAGATTTGAAATAGCCATGTCCTAGTTTCAGCTGTATTATAGATGAGAATATTTTCTTTTTACATTTAATTGAACAAGATTTCCACTTGAGTTTTGTTTCAAATCTTGAATAATGTATACTCTTCTTTTGTTTCTGCCAGCTTTCATTCCACTTGTCTAAACAAGATTCTTTTATTTTTCTCTTTATAAAAGATCAGGACACAATTTTTTGAATAGATCTGCTTAATTCTGCACCCTTTTTTACAGCTGAATCAGCCAATTCATTGCCATGAATATTCATATGAGCAGGAACCCAGTGCAGATGAATTCTCAGCTTTGATATTCTTCTCTTTTGAATTTTTAAAACAGAGTTTAAGATCAGTTCAAGATTCATTTGATCATTATGAATCTGACTATTTCTAAGTCTTTTCAAAGCAGCTTGACTATCAGAGAATATTCATACCTCTTTCAAACAATTTCCTCTTTTATGAGATTTTATTTTAATAAGTTTGAAAGCTTTCACTATTGCAAATAGTTCAGCATCAAAGACTTCACATTCAGAGCCTAGATTTCAGAAATCTGAGATAAAATTAATATTATCTTCAGTATAAGCAATGCCTGCGCCTAATCTATTCAAGTTCTCATTTTTTGAGTCATCTGAATAAATCAGAATAGAGTCTTTTATATTGATTGTAGAAATTCTCTTCAAATGCTGTTCATATTCTTTCTCTTTTGATAGTTCACTTATTTGTAAGTCTATAAGCGATTCAAGCTTTTTTCTTCAGGGAGATAACTTCTCATGATCAACTTTTTCAACATTTAAAGAAGAAAATTGATTTTTAATCAGAGAGCATAGTCTGTACAGTTGAGAAGGCATTTTCTTTGAAGAATTATTTTCATTTCAATCAAGAAATCTATTTCAATCCAGTTCATTTCCAGAGTTAATTGATGGAAATGAAGAAGAGACTCTTTCTCTGATTATATGATTTGAGCTCATCTTTACAACTCTCAGAGCATAGTTCATACAGGCCTTTTCAAATCTAATAGCAGGAGGAGGAATTGAAGCTTCAATTTTCATTGCTTTAATAGGAGATGATTTGAATGCTCTCAGAATTCTTCTCAAGACTCTGTTTTGCAGACTTTGAAAGAGTTCAGTGAAATTCCCTTGATTATTTCATCAAACTTGAACTCCATAATCAGCTACTGATGTAATACAGGCTATATATAACTGTCTCATAGCCTGGAAGAATAGACCCCTCTCTGTATTTGATAGTCTGATTATGTTGTTCAATAGTCTTTCTGCCTTGACAGTTCTTTGTTGAATGTGATATTTAAAATTCAACTTGGAGTTTAATCATACTTCTAACCATTTGACATTTACACTGGGTTTAATCTCTCTATTTAAAAGAGTTAGAGATAGTTCTTTCTCATTGAATCTAGGAAAGAAATGAATTAACTCAGTTTTATTCATATCAAATTGAATTTGATTGATATCTGCTCTAACAAAGATTTTCTTTGCAGCTTCTTCAATTACTTTCAAATTCTCTTTGATAGTTTTTGAGCTGTAGACTAGATCAATATCATTCATATAACTCAGAGATCACACTATTCTCATATTTCTATTTTTGAATAGATATGCAGTGTATATTGCAAATAAAATGAGTGAGATTGAAGACCTCTGTGATACTCCTATTTTTATCTCAGTCTTGTCTTGTTTCATTCCATCAAAGAAGAGTTGTATAATTCTTTTAGACATAAAACAGTTAACTCATTTTATTAGAGAAAGTGGCAGTTTTAATATCTTCAATGTCTGAATTAACTTTGACTTTGAAACATGATCAAATGCTTCTTTTATATCAATAAAAACTGCAGTTGAGACCAGACCCTCATGCTTTGCTATTTGAATATCATGAACAACTGAGAGAACAGTGTCAATTACAGAACACTGTTTTCTATCTCTCATTTATTCACTGAATAAAAGAGAATCATCTATAGAGCTTATAAAAGATAGTTGAGTAGCTATTATCTTTTCTAAAACCTTTTCTAGGCAGTTCAATAGAGATATTACTCTATATGACTTAGGAATTGAAGTTTTTCTATTAGGTTTTGCAAGAATCACTCCAGTGGCTTCTCTCCAGCATTCAGAATGATATCCATTTTTCAAGAGATTGAAAAAGAGCTCAAAATATTCATTCTTTAAGTAGGAATATGTATTTTGAATAATCAAGTGATTAATTGAATCAGGACCTGCAGCAGTTTTAACAGAACTTGAGAAGATAGCTGACTCTAATTCATCTTGTGTAAGATCAGGCCATTCCCAGTCATTTTCATCAATGTAGTTGAGAAGTGATATATTCTCTTCCTCTGAATCTGAATCTGAATCTGGTGAGTTCTGAAAGAGAATTCTCATGAAAGCTTGACATTTTTCCTCAAAAGAGTTTGCTGTATATAATTCATTCTGAAACTCATATTCTAGAGCTGAAAGTTTTGCTACACTTCTTGTTTTAGTATAGTTAAAAGCTTTAAAAACTTCCTTCTCTTGTGCTTCTTCAAGAAATTTATTCCAGCAGTCTGTTTTAGCTCTTTTAATATCTGAAAAATACTCATTTCTGACAGCTTTGAACTCTTCATCAGATATTACATCATTCTTTCAATCTCTTCTAACAGTAGCTAATTCTTTTCTTTTAGATGAGATATTCTCATTTCATCAAGGTTTTGAATACTCAGAAGATTTTCTTTTTGAAATATTATCTCTAACACTTGTTAGAATAATAGATGTAATAAGCTTCACTCTATTCTTAAGCATTTCATTTGAGATATCTTGACCAGAATTCCAATATAGCTCATTCTGTCTTTCAGATTTTAACAGTTTTATGCTTTCTTCAACTGCTTTTCAATCAGCTTTTTCAAAGTTATACTGATTAGAGAGAAGAGGATTTTCACTCATTTGTTTTTCACTCAGTTCAATATCAAATTGAATAATCTCATGACCTGATCCTGATGTCTCATTTGAATCAATAAACCAGTTTACAAGTCTTCTCTCCATTAGATTTTGTGACATAAATGTTAGATCTATAATAGACTTCTGTTTCATGCCTTTTCTAAAGAATGTTTGTTGATCAGACTTATTAACCAAATCTATTGAATGCTCAAAGGTTCATTCAACCAGATTATCAGCTCTCACTGCTCTCTTGCATTCTGAATTCCATCAGAGATGATGTGCATTGAAATCTCCTGCAATTATAGAGTTTCTTGATGGAGTTATGTTCAGAAATCCTCTATCAATTGTCCAGATATTGTTATTTTTCTTCAATGACTTTTCATTATAGATATTTATGAGCTGTATAGTATCAAACTCATTTTCTTTATCTATAATATCACCCACCAGAATATCAGGGTCAGACATGATATCAAATCTTAGATTAAATTGATATCTTGATCTCTTTCTTCCATAGATCACTACTCTTGACTTTATCTCAGACTTTTGAGATAAAAAGCAGTAGTAGCTTGAATGAGAAATGACATATTTTTGCTCAGCATCAAAATTCAGCTCCTGAAGCAGTATAAAATCAACTTTTTATTCAAATGCAATTTGAAGACAAGAATAAATGCAATTTGAGTTTCTATTCACATTATTTTGAATAAATGTGATTTTTGAAGAGTTTTTAAACTTTTTTTGTTGTTTTTATTGTATATTCATACTAAAAGAGAGTAGAGAAGAATCTAATCACTATCATCAGATAGTAGATTATAACTGTTCTGAAAAGTAGGAATCTCAACTGCTTGCATTATATCTAGTTTATCACCAGAGTCATTTCTCAATTCTCTAATCTTAACAGGAGTTTAAGAATTCAAATTCTGTTTACATTTCACTGGAGAATTGAAGTTTGAAGACTTAGATAATTAAGAGTTTCTTCTTTTTGAACTTGCAGTTATGAGTTTACTGGCTTGACTCTTCTCTTCAGTTCTAGATTGACTTTGAGCTTCATCTTTTCTCCAGTTCTTTTGAGTTCTAGGAGCAAACATACATTCTTTTGAGCTAGATGCATGTTTTTCTTTGCAATTAGAGCACTTAAGCAGAGTATGTTAACAAATTTCATCTCTTTTTAAGCATGTTTCACATTTATACTCACTAGTTTTATGATCTCTGATGCAGAATGCACATTTTGAGTCTCTAAAACATGAGATTGCAAAGTGTCCATATCTTTGACAGTTTGAACACTGTGTTTGAGCTTTGAGATTCATTCTTGAGTCTTTGTATTCATGAACTCTCATTTTCAAACCTGCTACTCTTACTTCAGAGATCTTTGACTGTTCAAGTGTTTTTGTATATACTAGAACAGAGGCATTTCTTCTGCTTTGTCTAAACTCAATTGAATTTAGTCATACAGGCTTCTTTCTCAGTTGAATGGAGTTGTATTCTTTCAATTCATTTTTGAGAAGTAGCATTTCTTCTTCACAGTCAAAAATTTCAACTGAAATATCATGAAGAATGAATTTGTCCCACTTTTCATCTCTTTCAGATAGAATTATTGTGTTTAGCAAAGATTCTACTGCTGACTTTCAGAGATTCTCATTCTGAATAAGGAATTCAGCACTGAATTCAGGCATTGTAGTCAGAATGATGAAGTTTCTAAAGAATGATGATTCAATTGAAGCTATAACTGATTTTTGAACTTCAATATCAGTCATCAACTGAGAAAAGAACTGCTGATTAATTTCATTTCTGATTCTGAAAATGAGATTTGAGTTTAGCTTGTTTCTTTGCAGAATGTCCTGATTTGAGACTTTGAGAATAAGTCTTCTATTTCTGGAGATTTGAAAGTTTTTCTCTTTTTGCATTTTCTTTTCCACTTTTCTATGAATAGAGGCATGAGTAGTATTCTTCTTAGTTTTCTCAGGATTTTGAGCAGGTTTTGAGACAGCAGGTTTAGAGACAGCAGATTCAGCTGCTTAAGCATATGTTTTCTTCTGATTCAAAGAAGAAGAAGAAGTAGGAAGAAAGAAAGAAGAAGAGCAAGATGAAGAGTCAGTGATTGTACTAGGAATTTTCAAGGTTTTTTGAACTGTGTTTGAGATTCCAAGTTTGAACTTGATCATCTCCTGTAGTTGTCTAGCCTGAGCATGAAGAATTAACAGAACTTCTTTATTCATCTCACTCAGACACTGCTTTCCAAGAATCTTGCTTGCTTTTTCAAGTTCCTGTATTTCAAGAACTTGTTGTTTCTCTATTTCTTCTTTCTTTCTTCTCTTCAGAATTTCAATCTCAGAAATAGCATTTGAGAAAGCATCTTTTTCCACATCAACTGAGTGTATTTTTGAACTCATTGTTTTCACTCAATGAAAAGTTGGTCAGACTGTTTCAATTGAGATATTTCTAAGTCTGTTTTCAATTGAAAAGTTGGTCAGACTGTTTCAAAAGAAGAATAAAAGACTTTTGTGTATAAAACACCTGATTTTTTTCACACTAGTTCAGTAACTAGGTTAGATTTTTGAAGAGAATCTAATAAACTAAAATTGATTTTTAAGATAAATCAATAAAATCTTTACAATCTCTTTCTTGGGATACAGTGAGGAAAAGTATGATATCAATTAATAATAAATCAGATGATATGACAGTTTTTAAGAGAAAAACTGACAAAAAATAAATCAGTTTTTTGCAGAGAAATTGATTAAAACTATTCAATTTTATTCTAAATTATCCAATTCTCCTCACACAACAAGTGTGCAACTCAAATCAGTTAATAAAGAGTGTAAAAAAGAATTAAGTATTAATGAAAGCTCTTCAGTCACTGAAAAAGTAATTCTTACTTAAAAGAATATGAAATTATGACAGAAAACAACTC
The DNA here is from genome assembly GCF_000003855.2 of Blastomyces gilchristii SLH14081. Taxonomy (NCBI): domain Eukaryota; kingdom Fungi; phylum Ascomycota; class Eurotiomycetes; order Onygenales; family Ajellomycetaceae; genus Blastomyces; species Blastomyces gilchristii. The sequence goes on along the minus strand of NW_003101681.1, from coordinate 6,485,084 downwards.
TGTTTTTAATTCTTTGTAAGAATATTGTGTAAAACCCAGAGAAAAACACCTTACTTTTTCAAGAGAAGTAAAAAACTATTTCTAAGATCTTTTTTTTGCATTAACTGCTGCAGAAGAATAAGATAGAAACTGCTAAGATATGCACTACTGTATACTCTCTATCAAGACTTTCCCTCTTCAGAGTCTTGATATTATAGAGAATATAAGTCTGTTTCTATATGATAATATAAATATTGCCAGCGGGATGTAGAGAAACTGGTTATTTATATCTCAAAATAGAAGACTTTGTCAATGATTATATCAATATAGAGTTAATTCTCAAATTCAATAGAAACCTAGTGTTGCTGTTCTCAATTCCTTGCAGAATCTATTGAATATTGAGATATTAAAACTAGATTTAATATATCTCACTGTGCAGGGATCAAAGGCTCAGTCAGACCTTGGGGTATACTGATTTTATAGTTGTTGATGTGCTGTTGACTCATTGTTCACTGATTATGTATTGAATGCTGTTGCTGAGGTATCTTTTTGTATCATTCTGCTGGGGATGGGCCAGATTGAGAGGGGTAGTACAGGGGTGAGACTTGGTGTTGAAGTCTAGATACACTGGCGGCGGACCGTGGAGGTTGCACTTCAGAAGAGTCTGTTGATTATGTGCTTGATATTATCGCTGAGGTATCTTTTTGTATTTTTCTGCCGGGGATGGGCCAGATTGGGAAGGGCGGTACGAGGGTGAGACTTGGCGTTGGTGTTTTGGAACATCAAAGATGGACAGGGTTTTCGCGGAGGTCGCTCCTCGGATATCTCCACAACTACAGGTCGGGGATCTTCCAAAATCGAGAAGATTGGTGCATATGGCTAGGTCACTTCACCTTACAATTTGTATGGCACTCTGGCCCGGGGTTGTGGTGTGGTAGGGGAGAACGGGGGATAATCCCACACTGGAGCTTTGAACAACGTCCGGTTCACGTTTGGCTGGATAACTCCACCACCACACGGGGTATGCGGTCGGCGATGGGGTCAAAATGCTCGTATGATCGAGGGCTTTTCGATGGATCTATCGGCGGGTTCTTATTCGAAAAATCGAGCGAGTTCGTGGTGGAGCGGTTTTTGTTTTTTGAAGATATTAGTTAATCAAGATGAAATAACTCATGATACTATACATAGTTCTCTGATTAGAATACTCTCTCTCTGAACTGACACTGACACTGATATTGATATCTCAACTTCTTCTGAATCTACACTAGATGAATTATGACATGTAACAGCTTAAACTGATAAACTTCTTCAAGCACTCACTGAAGCACTGAAGCAGTACATCAAGAAGCATCTCAATTCCTCTCCGAACTACATATAAGAATCAACATCTTAGAATGTTCAATTAATGACAATAACACTCTATAATTTCATGAATGATACTGAGTCTCTCACTTCAAACTCTTATACACTCAGATAATGCAAGAGATGTATGATTCATATATAACTGATTATTCAGACTGTGAATAACTGTATAGAATAATCTTCTGAGAATTCTACTAATCTGAGATATTAAACAGTATCAGACACTTTGTCTGAAACTGCAACTATTATTCTTCTGTCATCTTATAAAAGAACTGTGAAAAAGATCTGCTGAAACTGCTCAATGTTTCTAATAGAATCTGATAAGATATGATAATTAACTTTACTATTAATCTCTCTAAGAGTAAGAGTTGTAAAAACATTCTGATCATTATAAATTGATTAAGTAAAGATGTAATATTAAAATCTTGTGATAAAATGAATACTGAACAGATTGCTGAAGCTTTTCTACAGAGTCTGTTCTATCAGATATATAAATTATCAAGATCTATAGTATCAGATTAAGACTGTCAATTTATAAGTACTCTCTGAACAAGAATCTGTCAAGTTCTTCAGATTATATGTCACTTGTTAACTATCTATCACTCTGAAACTGATAATGCATCAGAATGAATAATTCAGACTGTGAAGAATTATCTTTATAAGTTCTGTAATTACTTATAAGATGATTGATATAATCTTCTTCTACATACAGAGATCACTATCAACAGTTAAGATGTTATTTCAACAGATATAAGCTCATTCTTTCTTATATATAGATATTATATGAAAGTGTTAAATCTTCTAGAGATTATACAGTTCATACTGAACCTCTGCAGTCTGATTCAGATCACTAATAATATAGTAATGAAGCTCTGAGATGTCTGTGACTGAGTAAAGACCTTTATAATAACTGTGAAATAAGACTAAGAAGATCAAATTAACATCTGACAAGATCTCACAGAGCAGTATAAGATAGAAGATCTTATGTGATTGAATCTCAAGAATATATGAATCACATGTTCATCTCATACACTAGATTACTATCATGTCAGATATAAAGTGATAGAAGTCTTAGATAGTTATAACTATTATCTTAACATATTATCAGAGATTTATGATGTTTTTCATACAAGCTTGCTCTATCACACTGTCACTGACTCATTCTCTTCTCAACTGACTTCTGACTGATAGCTGTCAGATATTATAGAAGAAGATAATAAGCTTGAGTAAGAGATTGAGAATATTCTCAATGAGAGATCTCACAGTCACAGTTAGTAATATCTCATGAAATGAGTTGACTATAATTAACTGATCTAAACTCTGAGTTTCACATTATTCAAAATAGCAGCTCTTGATTAATAAGAACTGCTTCTGAAAGAAAGAGACTAATATGATGAGCTGCACTTAATCAATTATATAGACTATTCTGTTACACTTCATAGATTCTTTTACTTCATTCTTGAATATGTACACTTCAATTCTTAGTCATTCTTGATCACTGATTCTCAGCTGCTATGAACATGTATAGATTCTTTCATCTTGAAGCTTCACTGCTTACATTATTACATACATGTATAAATATTCACTCTGATCACTGATTCTCATGCTTTCTCTTTCTTTTCTTCTCTAATATTTTTCTCTTTATTATATAAGATCTATCAATATTATACCGATCTATTCAGCGTAGACCTCTTACATTTATCTTATACACTGAATTACTGCTATGTTAAGTATAAAGTGATGGAAATTCTAGATAGTTACAACTATTATCTTGATATATTATCAGAGATTTATAATGTCTTTCACACAAGCTTACTCTGCTACACTATCACTGACTGATTCTCTTCTTAACTGACTTTTAACTGACAGCTGCCAGGCATTATAGAAGAAGACAATGAGCTTGAGTAAGAAATTGAGAATATTCTTGATAAGAGACTTCACAGCTGCAGTCAATAATATCTTATAAACTGAGTTAGATATAATCATCTGATCTGAACTCTGAGTTTCATATTGTTTAAAACAGTAGCTCTTGACTGATGAGAACTGCTTTTGAAAAGAAGAGGCTAATATGACAAGCTGCACTCAATCAATTATATAGACGATTTCATTACACTTTACTAGACTGACCGTGTAACCGTGTCTGAGACCAGAATCAAACTTTACAGTTGTTATGTTATCTAAAAGCATTACTTCTGATCATGATTTGTGTTCATCACATTGATTTCAAATCATGTTATTTTAAATATTAAAGGTCTCAGATTCACTTTTCAAATAAAAATCTAGTTCTGAATAAAGAATATGTTTGAATTCTTAGTTACATTTTCATTCTGATCTCATTATTGAGAATGATATTAAATGAGACTATGAAATCACTTCTCACTTACATAATATTATAACATAGTACTCATTTGTTAAAAATTCAATAAAGAGTGTTATTAAATATCATTACTTTTCTAAATATAGATTATAATTTATATAATTTTAATTATAAAAAAAATATAAAATACAAAAAATAAAATAAAAAACAAAAAATAAAACAAAAACAAGAAAAAATCAGAATGAATAAAAAAAAAAAAAGAAAAAGAAAAAGTGTGGTTCGGAAGAACGTACGACCATCGGATAATAACGCGGCCGCTTCCGAACTACTAGTGTACGCGTATGAGTGTAAAGGGGCCATAGCGGCCGCTAATTAATTTAGCATATGATATTATAATATATAAGAAGCCAGCATACACCTGTAATTATACACTGACTTAAGCAATCTTTGAATCATATCTGGTAGCATGTCTAAAAATCAGTGAGAAGTGCAGGCTTCTTCAGAGTGTGATAATTCTGTCTACAAAGTAATTTATAGTTATTATGTCAGTGTGGTTCTAGAACATCTTAAAAGATAGTGTATGAAGAGTGATGAGTGAAAGAGCATCTGATTGATACTGCTTCACTTATTGAGAGAAAACTTCATACTCAGGCAAATATCATGTATGCGAATAGATGAGGTGTGAGAAAGAGAATGAAAGTGATAAACCAGATTCAAAGAAGTTCACTCCCTACTCAAAAGAAGAATAAAAAGAGAGAGATGATCATTATCAGAGTTGTATGATGATAACAGAAATCATATAATGATATAGTGATACAGTAATATAGTGATATAATAATATAGTAATATAATAATAGACATCATACAATCAATGAGAAATCACTGAAATGAATATCTTTTCTAGCTGATATAAACAACACCCTTCTCTGCTACCTGAATCAGAAGATATGCAGAATCTCTCAGAGAGTTTACTTAAAGCAGTAAGAAAAGTAGCTGAGACTGCTGAACTGAAATCAAAGCTCTGTATATATACAAGAATTCTAAATGAGATTGAGGCCTTGTGTATGCAGTAGCAGGCTGAGGCAGAAGTCAAATAATAATTAACATTCACTGTGAATCAAGCATTCACTATGAAGAGCTTCACTGATGCAATTATCATTATTAATAAGAATAGAGAAAACCAGATCTTAGATCTGCAGTAGAAGATTGAACATTTACACAGATAGATAACTACACTGAATCTGAAGATCTTATCATAATCATTTACAATCTCTTTAGAAGTATACATATCATCAGAGACTGCTGTGCAGGATGAGAATCTGAGTATGAAATACATTAAGTCAGAAGATCTGCTGAAGTTATTAAGCTTTAATAATGACTGAAAAAATAATGCTGCAATCAGCTGACTAAGTCAGATATAATTATATTATTGAATTGAATGTGAACTCACAGACAGACAGTTAATGAAATTTTAACAAGTTTTAAGATCTGCTGTATTTCTATATAGAAAAGTGAAGTCATTATAAATAACTGATGAAAAGATGAATCTTACAGATCTGAAGTGATATTCATTTTTACAAATATGAAATGAGTTTTTCAAATGAATCTTGTATAACTTTAAGAAAGTGAATATATGAGATAAGTATTATTAGACTGGCCGCCGGGACCATGAATTTCACATTTGGTCCCATTTGGTCTGGTCTCATACATTTCTTGGCGTGAATCCCGCTGGGACTGGCTATCAAAAAAACAGGTAAAGTGACTATATATCAGATCTTAAAATGAAACCATGACTTGAAAAAAATGAGAAAGTGGTCCCATTTGGTTCCATTTAGTCCCATTCTTAGCATAAAGTTACTATTTTTAGACATTTTAAGGTTTTTTTTAGACTATTTTTAATTTTTTAAAAAGTAACGCTTTTTGGTAACGCTCAAATGAGATTTAAAGTCATTTAAAGCAATAAAAATAATTTAAATTGAGAAGTGGAAATCATGGTCTCATTTGGAAAATGTGACAAGAGTAGACAGTAAGTCCCACTGAGACAGTATGAGACTACTATCTAATGTTAAAACCGTGTAATGGGATCAGTCGAATTGGTAATGAGACTATCAAAAAATCTGGTCCTGGTCCCAGACACGGTCACACGGTCAGTCTAAGTATTATGAACACTTCACTGAGTGTAGACAAGTGAGTGATCTTACATTATACTTCACACACTTCAGCTTACATTATCTTGTATTGAATGAAGAGCTTTTAATATCTTTCTGTTTACAGATCTTCATTCATAATCTTACATCTAAGTTGAGAGTGAAATGAAAATGCTTAATCTTATAGTCAGATACAGTGAAGAAAACATACAACATTCTCATTATATAGAAATAAGCAAGTCAATTATGACAGAAAATACTGCAATTGAGTATGTCTCAGTAAAGAATAGATAATCAGACTTCTATGACACAAGTTACATATCTGAATGTAATGAATCTAGATCTAAATATCATTGCTAAAGTACTGAATTCTCTGAAAAAGAGATCTTCTGAGTGAAAATCTTGATATCATAAGCATCAAGCTTGCTTCAACTGTGAATGCTAAAATCATAGTGTAAAAGATTGCACTCAGCATGCACAGTCAAGAGAAGCAAGAGAGTTAAAAAACTAGCAGAATCAGTGAGCTCAGAGACACTTACTGATATTCTATAAAAAGTCTTCAAAGTGAAAGAGATGCCTGTATTAGATGACTCTCTGAATTCTGTGAATGTAAAGAAGAAGCAGGCTTCTGAATGAGATACAGATGAGAATGATGAAGTGAATACTCATCTCAATGTCTTAAGACCTGAAATGTTAATGTATAGAGAGCACTTGAGTAAGAATTAAGAGATGACTGTAAAAGTGTTAGTGAATATAGAAGCTTCTACACAATATATTGATAATTATATAATTTAAAGATTGAAAGAGATCTGCTGAGTGAAGAATCTTCAATGCATAAGATTATCTAATAACTGATATTTGATATCATCTGCAAGAGTAAGAGTTTCCTTGCACTTCAGAGAATGATCTTGCTATATTTAAGTGTGAGAGCTGCAGAACATGAAATACAACCTTATTCTTAAACTCAATTAGTTTCAAAGATTCAATTCACAGATTCAATGATGTACATGTCATATACAGTTGACTGATAGAAAGAAAACAGTTCATACAATTCTATCAACTGATATGAGAAGAACATTTCACATCTCTGATATAGAAGGATTAAATCTGCTTATACATTAATAAGCAAAGAGAATGATTCACAAGACCTCATCTGAAAGCATTCTGTGTGTTATATAGAATCTGAAAGTGAAGAAAATCAAGATAAAAGATATGCAAAAGAATAAGTGTATGAAGAAGCTTCTGAAGAAGCATGAAAAGATCTTTCAAACAGATCTTTCATCAGAATTGCTGCTGAAATGAGGATTTGTACATGAGATTGACACAGAGGATGCAAAATCAGTCAATCAGAATGCATATTCTCTGTTACAAACATATCTTGAAGAACAGAAGTATCAGATCACAGATCTTCTAGAACATAGTCTTATATAATTCTCATCAAGCACATGGAGCTTTTCAGTTCTATTCATGAAAAAGATGAGTGAGAAGTGATGAATGTGTATTGATTACTAAGCACTCAATAAGCTTATAATTAAGAATGAATATTCACTGTCACAGATTCAACAACAGTTGAATATAATTGAAAATACTTAATATCTATCAAAGATTAATCTTCTCTCAGAATACTGGCAGATTCATGTAGATGAACTGTCAGTTCTGTGAACTATGTTTAATACACAATGAGAGAAGTTTGAATTTCTGATAATATCATTCAGTCTGACAAATGTGCCTGTTATCTTTCAAATGATGATGAATACAATTTTTCATAAACAGAATGAAATCTCATATCTTATATATCTTAATAACATTCTAGTCTTTTCAAACTCATACAATGAATATCTGAAGTATCTTGATAAAGTGCTTATAACTCTGACAGAGCATAAGCTCTACATCAAATCAACAAAGTGTGTGTTTGAAATAAAAGAGTTGAAGTTCATAGAACATGTAGTGAGTGATGACTGTATACACCTTATTTCAGAGAAATTGAATGTCATAGTGAATTGACTGTGACTGAGAAATATACATTATATACAACAGTTTCTTAAGTTAATCTCATACTACTGCAGATTCATCAAGGATTTCACATGAATATCTACATCACTCTCAGATCTCTTAAGAGAAATGAATGCAAATTTGTGAAAGAAGAAGTTTTATTCAATTATCTGAAATACTGTATGCAAAGAGACTTTTCTCACACTGAGAGAATATGTAACAATATTCTCAGTGCTTATTCAATCAGATCATGATAAACCTTTCTACATTGAGACAGATATATCTGAATGAGCTATCAGAGATGCTCTTCTACAGATAAGTAAGAATGACAAGCTGCATCTGATGATGTATGATAATAGGAAACTATCAGATGCTGAGCTTAATTATTCAGTGTATGAAAAGAAATTGCTAGTAATTAAGCACACACTGGCATTGTGAAATAGATATATTAATAATAAGTATATGATAACAGTGATCACAGATCATAAAAGCCTTGTCTATCTACAATTGATAACAAAACCTTTTAAATACTTAGTATGTTGAATCTCAGAGTTTTAAGTGTATAATCTTTATATTAAATACTGAAAGAGATTGAATACTGTAATATCTGATATAATCAGTTGCAGACCTGATTTCATGAGTGAGAATTCTGTGAATTAGATATAAGAAATGTTCATGTTAAATATGCTGAGAGAATGCAAGAAATCAGAATAAGTGAATATTATAATCTCTTACTTAGAGAATGACAAGATGTTGAATAACAAGTATCTTGTGAAAGTAGTAGAAGAGATACTTTCAAACTTCAAGCTGAGAAAATTGAAAAATAATATTGTGCTTTACTGTGATTTAGAATACATAGAAGCTCTCTATCTAGAATCTTTATTTAGACATGACTTGATAGCTCACATGCACAAGAAATTCAGTCACTTAGAAAGCTCTGAACTTATGAATGTACTTGAATCAAGAGTATACTGATCAAGCATGACTGAGAACATTCAGATATATGCTCATGAGTGCCTGAATTACCAGGTTATGAAAGAATCTAAGAAAGGATTAGAATGTGAGAAAGCACAATATCAGATGAAGTGTATAATACAACTGTTTAAATGATGAGAGATGAATCTCATAGACATATTACTGTGAATGCTAAATGAAAATTGATGAATAATCACTGCTATTGATTACACTACTGACTGGCCAGTTGTGAAAGCAGTTTCAGAGATGATAGAGAAGATGATAGTAAAGTTTCTACATGATAAGATCTATATTAACTATGAAATGCTGCATGAGATTCTAACTGATAACAGTGTGAACCTTGTGAGAGAAGTAGTAAGGCATTTTGTAAGCTAGTTACAGATAAGACATTGTAGAACAATGTCATATCATCTGTGAATAAACAGGAAGATGAAACACTTGAATGAAATCTTGAGCAACATGCTGATGAAATATCTAGTGAGTAAGCCTATGAGACTATAAGATGAATATCTCAGACAGATGCTATTGATCATGTGAATTTGACAGCATGCAGTCTTCAAGTGTTCATTATTCTACCTGTTGTATGAATTGCATCCGCGCATCCTGAAGAATGCTTCAGAAAAGATGAGAGAGAGAGCAGTTGCAGATGCAGTAAGAACAGCAGTTGTAAACACAGCAGAAACAGCAGTTATGAATGCAGCAGTAGCAGTTGTGAACACAACAGTCACAGACATGAAATCAAGATTGAAAGAGATCAGCCACACATGTATAAAAGCTAACAAGTTACTTCTGAACTGAGCAATTCAATTGAAAAGAATATAAGACTCACTAGTTAAGAAATTGAGTCTCAAGATGAGAACATGAGTTCTTATATATAATGAGAGTTCTGAGAAGTTTCAATCTAGATGATTTAAGTTATATAAGATACTCAAATCACATTCTCTGAGAATGTATGCATTGAAAGAATCAGAGAAATGAGTCTTATACAACTTAATCAATAATTCATAACTTATAAAAGTAAAGATATAAGATCTGAGTGAATTATAATCATCTGCAGCACTATCATCAGTGTTGAAAAAGAAGAGACTTATAATTAAAAAGTCTCATGAGATAAGAGAAATCATAGATACTTATGAATCAGATAATCTTACTTATTCTGATCTTTTCACTATTATAAGAAAAGAATGAGAAGTAATGAAGAAATCAGATGAACATCACACTTTAATAAGTGATAAGACTGTAGCTGATTATATAATAACATACTGCAGACAGTAGATGTAACATAGTAAAGAGCAGTCTCAAAGCAGCAGACTTGCATATAGATCAGATCACAGAAGAAAAAGAAATTCAGAGTTAAATTTAACTGTTTATATCAGTTCAATTACAGAGATCACAGAGAACAAATTATCAGAAACATCTGCAGACATGTGAGACTAAGTTATCTCAATCTCTGAGAATACTCAGAGATCAGATGAGATTAGTTTTAATGAGCTGTTTACTGTAGTAATCTGAGCAGATGAAGAGAGATAGTATAATGCATGAGACAGAATTATAAAAGATAAAAGCTGTCAAATCTAGTCACTGAATACTATACTATATAAAGATCATGTAAGAGTGATGACTAGCAGATAAAGAAAAAGTGTAAGAAAAGAGATAATAAATTAATCATTAATTATAAGAATCAGCTGCAAAAGATAAATATTATCATACACACTTTATTCATTTTTATATATAACATATTTAATCTATTTTCAATGCCACATCATCTGAAAAATGTCAAAAATAAAGAAAATCTCAAAACTCAAGATCTGTAAGAAAATCAAGAGCTGTAAGCTGCTCTTGCAACAATGTTATACACATCTCTGATTTCTCTATTACTCTGTGTACAACATTAATATCATTTATCACAAGATTGACTGAAATGTCAATATAGAAATGCACACGCGTATACATAGAGAAATTGAAGAAGAGTGTGAGACCTGCAGAATCAGAAGTCAGAGCAGAGAAGATGAAGATGAAAGAAATAGAAGAAGAAGAAGATACAGAACTGAACAAACAATGATAAGAGTCACTCAGAACTGAATACTTATGACTCAGTATATACACAATCTTCCCTGCAGAAGAGAGAGAGAAAGTGATAGAAGAAGCTTGAGAATGAGAGAGAATAGTCTCTGCAGTGTTATTATCTTCAATTAGAATGATCTCTGACACTGAAGCAACTAAGAATCATTATTAGTGTATGAAAATTGAAAAATCAGAGGTGAGAACAGTTATCAAATAAACACTCACTGATCTTAGAGTTGTATGTATAATTACAACACACACAAGGCTTCTCAGAAAGAGAGAGAGAGACATGAGAAAATACAGAAAGCAGAATGCAGTGTGTAAACAGCTCATTCTTACAATGACATCTCAGATAAGATGTACAAGCCTCACATCTGCAGGTGTAAAAGAGTATAATATTCATATTTCTGTTTCTAAAAACATGAATATCTTTCACCTGCATTATGAAGTTAGATGACAGATATCAGAGAATAGACTAATACAGATCTATTATTCTGATAAAATTCATTAGAGTGAATATCTCTGTAATATTAAACTTTACAGTTATAAAAAGCTTCTTAATATCTGTGAATATCATGACTTCATACACAGTAAAACTTATAACAATTTTTCCTAAGAACAGAAAAATCAGTGTTAGAAAGAAAAGATGAAAAAGAAAAAGACTTACAATCTCAACACTGTTGAGAAAGAGAGTAATTCTCTGATATAAATGAATAATTGTCTTATTATAAATATTTAAAATGAATATAATAATCAGTGTCTGTGACTAAGCTTCAGATAGTTATATTATATACAGTCTTTGTACAATAAATTATTCTGAGAGTCAGTAAGAAGAGTGAGAGTGTACATGCTGAAAGAGGTGATTCATTAAGTCTATATAACATCTTCTTGAAACAGGGAGAGCTGATAATAAAAGCAGAGACAGTAAAACCAGAAGCAGCAGGAGTAGAGGTCGCGGGAACAGAAGTAGCAGAAGCAGGAGAATCAGACACAGAGGCAAGTGTAGAAGATTGAGAGAGAGCAGCAGAGAAAGAAGCAGCAGAAGAGACAGAGAGAGATGTGAGAGACTCAGTCACATATGACACAGACAATTTCTTCATTATCATGTTCTTCAAGTTCTTGATCAATGATTCAATATTGAGTTCACTATCATCAGTAAACACAGATCTGTCAATATGTGAAGATTCTATATAAATAAAAACAAACATATCAGCATCTGTGTTCATGCAAAATTGTGCTAGAAAACATGATCAGAAACCTGCTGAGAAGAAGAAACAGTTGAGAGTGTATAAGAAGATGAAGAAGATGTGTCATTTATGATAATATATTATTCTGATAATTGTTAGAAGATAAACAAGTTCTGATCACATTTTACAATGTATTACACTTACTGCTAACAAACTGCTCAGTATAAGCACTATGATGATGCTTGTTGTGAGAATGAGAGACTATTGCTAGAAACATGTATGATGTGATAGATGAACAGATAGAAAGAGTTGAACAGAAGAAGAAGTAAAAATCTTGAATAATGATGATATTCAATGATAATAATGATGAAGAAGATGATTGAAGAATGAAAAAAGTTAGTGAATGAGTGATGTAATATAGTGAAAGTTTCTTTGTGAGAGTGTATGCAGAATGCTAGCTGAATCAGAGATAGATCATACAATTGTGAAATGCTAGTAGCAAGTTAATTCGCATGAAGCTAGAGTGTATGATATGATCATATGAGTGTGACTGAATCTGGTGAGAGAGAATGTGATTCAGAAGAACATACAACTGTCAGATAATAACACAGCTGCTTTCAAACTACTAGTATATGCATACAAGTGTAAAGGGGCCATAGCGGCTGCTAATTAATTTAGTGTATGATATTACAATATATAAGAAGCCGGCGTACGCCTGTAATCATACACTGGCTTAAGCAACCTTTGAATCACAAAAGAAAAAAAAAAGAAAAGAAAAAGAAAAAAATAAAAAATAAAAATAAAAAAAATTAAGATTGCAGAGCTGCAGTATTTTTAAAATACTTACTTCTTAAAGTCTTTATAATATTCATTATCAACTGTGTATCTCTCATAGTGAGAGTAATACAGCTGTGATAAGTCATTGTCTTAATATTATCTAATAAATAATCAGTATATATCTGTATAAATGTGAATATTTAGAAAACATACACTTAAAAAGTGTGACTAGGGTGAACTCTGCTGTCACTTGAATGATATTAAGAATAGAATACTGAAATTGATAATTCTCTTCATTAATTTCACAGACAAGACAGATGAAAATAATCTTGAAAAATATAAGATTCTCTGACTTCTGATAAAAACAGATCTCACAGAGAGACTCTATTTTCATGATATCAGAGACTGAGTATTATTAAAAAGCATTACTTTTATGCAATACACATAGACTGACCGTGTGACCGTGTCTGGGACCAGGACCAGATTTTTTGATAGTCTCATTACCAATTCGACTGATCCCATTACACGGTTTTAACATTAGATAGTAGTTTCATACTGTCTCAGTGGAACTTACTGTCTACTCTTATCACATTTTTCAAATGAGACCATGATTTCCACTTCTCAATTTAAATTATTTTTATTGCTTTAAATGACTTTAAATCTCATTTGAGTGTTACCAAAAAGTGTTACTTTTTAAAAAATTAAAAATAGTCTAAAAAAAACCTTAAAATGTCTAAAAATAGTAACTTTATGCCAAGAATGCGACTAAATGAGACCAAATGGGACCACTTTCTTATTTTTTTCAAGTCATGGTCCCATTTTAAAATCTGATATATAGTCACTTTGCATGCTTTTTTGATAGCCAGTCCCAGCGGGATTCACGCCAAGAAATGTATGGGACCAGACCAAATGAGATCAAATGTGAAATTCATGGTCCCAGCGGCCAGTCTAAATACACATACACTTACTGCAATGATTCACTCTCTGTGTATGTGACTGAGAGTTATAACTTTCTCACACTGCACAGCTCTCTCTGAAATGCTGGTATCAGTTTGCAACTCACACAGTCTTTCAGTTCAGCACATACTGTGTGTATACAGCTCTGTATGCTGGGGCTGTGTTGATTATTATAATCTGACATGATAGTTGCTTTTCACAGGCCATGTTTTATTTGAGAGAGAGAAGAAGAAAGACATGACTATGATTTTATTGAGAGAGAATGAATAATTAGTAATGTTGAATGTAATTTAATTCTTCTACATTTAAAATTTGATTAGTCTATACTCTTCAATTTGAGAGTTTCTAAGAGTGTTTTAATAGTTTTCATATCAGCTTGAACTTAGTGATGAGTTGAAGAAGAAGAGAAAAGAGAGAAGAAAGAAATGAGAATAACTTATCTTTATAATATGAAAACAGAGAATTGCTGTAATTATTCTCTCTAGTAATAAAGATCTGTTTTCTGCATGTATCTCTGATATAGATTATATAATAACTGCATACAAAGAATATTAACACTGTATATATTGAATGAAGATAATGTTACTATACAACACTGTAGCTAGACTGGCCGCTGAGATCATGAATTTCATGTTTGATCTCATTTGATCTGATCTCATACATTTCTTGGCGTGAATCCCGCTGGGACTGGCTATCAAAAAAACATGTAAAGTGACTATATATCAGATCTTAAAATGAAACCATGACTTGAAAAAAATGAGAAAGTGGTCCCATTTGGTCTCATTTAGTCGCATTCTTGGCATAAAGTTACTATTTTTAGACATTTTAAGGTTTTTTTTAGACTATTTTTAATTTTTTAAAAAGTAACCCTTTTTGGTAATGCTCAAATGAGATTTAAAGTCATTTAAAGCAATAAAAATAATTTAAATTGAGAAGTGGAAATCATGATCTCATTTGGAAAATGTGACAAGAGTAGACAGTAAGTCTCACTGAGACAGTATGAGACTACTATCTAATGTTAAAACTGTGTAATGGGATCAGTCAAATTGGCAATGAGACTATTAAAAAATCTGGTTCTGGTCTCAGACACGGTCACACGGTCAGTCTAACTGTAGCTGTTTCTGTATATCTCTGAAAGCTGTTAATATTTTCTTTATCTCTTTATATTTGATAAGTCAGTAATATATTTCAATGCACTCTCTCTTTCATCATTATTATTATTATCATCATCATCATTATTTTCATTAACATTATTACTATTATTATCATCATTATTATCATCATCATTATTACTATTATTATCATTATTATATCATTTCTGACTGTCTCTTCTGTCTTCACTCTTCTTTAACACTCACTGAAATTAATCATGTTATCTCTCTTCAAATATTCTGCGGTTCTGCAGATCATCAAGGCGCGTGAGCACTGTCACAGATTGAAGAGAGAGAAGAAGAAGATGTTCAAGTAAGAAGAGACAGATTGTAAGACATATTATAATGTCTTGAAGAGGCTCTGTAAGAAAGCAGAATAATAATGATTTTAAGTAACACTTCTGATAGATTTAGACTGAACTAAGTATAGAAATAATACAGATAATACTGTCTGTGAGAGATTGAAGAAGAAGATAGTGAAGAGTCTCATACAGTAGTAGTAAGATCAGAAGAAGTCTTAAGAATGATTTAAGATCAAGATAAAGAGAGAAAGAGAGAAGAAGAGTGTTACTGTAAATAAACAGCAGTAGAAGAAGATTAAGAGAATATTGAAGTAAGAGATAAAGAAGTCAAAACTGATAAGTTTTTTATTTACTAAGAGATAATGATTTTTAATAATACTTCTGTTCTCTAATTGATTAGCAGAAGCTGGCAGAGAAGAAGAGAATTAAGATCTTATTCAGATCTTGAATACACTTCATAATTCAGAATATTGAGAAGACAGCTCTGCTCTCTGAGTATGTTAATCTGCTTACTACTAAGATAGAACCTGAGACAGCAGATCAGAAAATGTGAGATTTTAAGACACAGATTGATCTGGCTGAGAGAAAGCAGCAGAAACTCTTCTCTGAGAAGACAGTGAAGAGAGATTTTGAGATAATTATCATCTCAGATGAGAAGAAGAAGAAGAAGAAGAAGAATAAGAAGTGAATTATAAAGAATGATAAGAAGAATGAGAAAGAGAAGAAAGATAATGAGTAGAAAAAGTTTTTTTCTTTTTATATTAGTTAGTTATAAGTTCATAATTATTAATAATTGAAATTAATTTTGAGTTTTTAAAAATTATTGTACAAGTTGTAATCAAGTCAGGAATAATATATATATATATATATATATTTAACTATCATAATTCACAAATCACTATAATGTATAAGTATTAATATTTTTTCAACATTGATATTCATAATATTAATATATTTTTAATGATATCATCTAATAATGTAATTTAGTAACACTCTCTTTCATAATATTAATATATTTCAAGAAATATGACAGAGATTAATCAAGATTATTTATTTACTTTTATACATTAATAATATTCAATCTGAGTTAGTACTAAAATTATAACTAAGCTAAGAAACAAGATTATTTTCTCTTATATTAATTCTTCTTACACATATCAGTGATCAGTTATTGAAAATAAATTATTATCTTTCTCAAATTATTATTATATCTTCTGAATTCACTTCTTTCACTTCTTTTACTTCTATTGAAGATTCATAAACTCTTCAAGAAATCACTGTGAATTACAAAGTCTATGTTGTTTACAATTCAACACAGAATACTCTCTTTCAATTATAATAAATAATCACTTCATTCTTCACATCTGATTCCAGATCACAAAATTTATAAAAAAACTCAATATAAATATTAAGATGAACTATGAAATAATTATCAACAGATTGTATTGCAGATTACTAAAGAGTCATCTCTCTGCTATAATCACTGTAACTTCATTTAGAAACATTTATTATAAACTAATCATAACTTTGAAGAAATTTTCTGACATCTGAAGTCATCAGAATGCAGATAATAAAAGAAAAATAATCAGAAAATTACTACTGAGCTGATAAGTTACTCTACTAGATAATAATTTTTAATAATACTAACTTTCTAATTTAAAGAAAATCATGTGAAAATGATTCTGTACTAGTACTCTGATTTTATAACTCTTATCTGATAACTTCTGTGAATAATTACTTTACATGTGTATATCTCTGAATCTTTCTCTTTGATCAATTGAAAACCTCAAATTCTGAACACTTCTTTAAATACTTAATTTAAATCTTTATATTTCACATCAATTCTGTCTTCAGTCCAACCTTGAGATACACTATAAAGTTAATATACAACATCTAGAATCAGAGTTGAAGAATCATCAAAGAGTGTCTCTCACAGTAAATGCATGAACTAGTATAAACAATCTTGCATTTATAAGAGTTACATGTTATTACATTGATGAGAACTGAACTTATCAAGAGATATTAATTGAATTTGAATCATTGATCAGTAGTTATACTGAGAATTATATAACAGAGATATTAATAACTGTGATTAAAAATAACTATTGAGATATTAGTCTCAGTCTTCTTACAATTACAACTGATAATACTGTGAATAACTACACTATAGTGAAGAGCTTGAAGCAAAAATTGACTTTGCATTTCTAAAATGATAAACAAGGTCATATTCTCTGCATTGCTCATATGATTCAACTTGTGATATAAACACTGATAAAGAATCTTAATATCAAGATAAAGAATAATGAGATAACTGATTCTTAAGATGAGAATGAGATGAAAGTGATTACTCAAGTAACTTTTACATTTACTTTGTAAAAGATAATATTTTTTGATAACACTTTTTAATATTGCTTTTTAATAATGCTTTTTAATAATACTACTGTTAATTTTGAATAGATTGACTAATAATTTAAATATCATAGATTTGAAACATTGCTAATGTAATTTGTATCTCTTCTAAACAATAACAATGATTTCATGATATTTAATAAATAAACAAATTAGTCACATCACTGAATATAATACAGAATATTAGAACACAGTGAAGTTCAATATATGAGATAACTGTTCAGACTCTTCAATTATATCAGATAATTAATCATTGAGTGCAACACTCTGATTGAGAAAAGATTCAGATATTGAAACTTTCTGATATGAAGTGAACTTAGTTAAAATATATGATTGATTTACTGTTTCAGTTTTATAAGATAATAAAGACAGTCTCAATCACTTATACATCAATACTGCAGTCAGTCTGATGAATGTATAACAGTTTATTTACTTATCTTAAGAAGTAGTTGAATCACTCAAAAAGAAATTCAGTCTGGAATAATGCTATAGCACAGACTATTATTACTGTAAGAAATAAACTGACATATTACTACAGTAAAATAAAACAATCTTTTATAGAGTACTATGCTATAGCAGCTCTACTAGATCTCTTCTGTTAAATTAATATCTACACTTCTCAAGATTGAACAGAGAAGAAATAAGACTTATATATTAAATTAGTCTGAGACTACTACAATGTCAACTATCAGAGATTTGAACAAGCAGATATTCAAGATATGAAGACAGTGAAATATAATTTTCTAGTAAGTAATAATCTTTGATAATGCTTCATATTACATAGAACTATAATACTAACTTTGAAACAGAACTTGTATACATTGATTATAACTAAAAATCAGGTAAAACTATATACTTATAAAACTGAATTTGATCACTATCTTTAAGATGATCTGATAAATTTACACATTAAATCAATTCTAAAGTTATGAAAAATTGTTGAGAGTATATATTTAACTGTTGCACTGATGATATATGATATTCTGATAATTTTATTGACAGAGGTAAGAATGAAGTGAAAGTTTAACTCAAGTCAAGATATTTATTACTATTACTGAGAACAATTATAAGAAGAAATAATCAAGAAACTCATGATTGTAAAACATGAAATTATCAGACAGTTTAATACCTCTGATTACAGTATATCAGAGAAGTGTAGTTTTTATAAGAAAGTGAAGAATAAACTTATACAAGAATATATTTAGTTGTTTCATGAGTATTATTAATAATTGTTATCAAATTCTGATTATATAAGTAATCACTGAATAAATCAAATGAGACTGATTTTAATCTTCAGTCTCAGTCTCATTCTGATTTTGAAAGAATGATTATCTTTCACAGTTTATTCTGAAAAATTACTCTTATTTCACTGTTTTTGAATTAAATCTGATCATTTTTCACATCATTTCTCTCAGAAATAATCCATTTTCAGATTTTTTTGAGGCTTGGTTCTGGTGGGACTCACGCCAAGAAATGTATGAGATCAGATCAAATGAGACTAAATGTGAAATTCATGATCTCAGCGGTCAGTCTACACTTCACAGATTTCAATCATTTCATTCTCAAATGTATACACTATACTATAATTCTCAGCTATTCTCAATCACTGATTCTCAGCTGCTATAAACACATATAGATTCTTCCGCTCTGAAGCTTCACTATGTACATTATCATATACATGTATAAATATTTACTTTAATCACTGATTTTTATACTTTTTCTTTCTTTTCCTTTTTTAACATTTTTCTCTTTGTTATATAAGACCTATTAATATAATACTAATCTATCCGGCGTAGGCCTCTTACACATGCATATCAGCTATTTATTATTATTGTAATTTCAACATTACTCAGAGTCACTGTGACACTGTATCTAGACTGACTGTATAACTGTGTCTGAGATCAGAATCAGATTTTTTGATAGTCTCATTATCAATTCAACTGATCTCATTACACAGTTTTAATATTTAATAGTAGTTTCATACTGTCTCAGTGAGACTTACTGTCTACTCTTATCATATTTTTCAAATGAGATCATGATTTTCACTTCTCAATTTAAATTATTTTTATTGCTTTAAATGACTTTAAATCTTATTTGAGTATTATCAAAAAGTGTTACTTTTTAAAAAATTAAAAATAGTCTAAAAAAAACCTTAAAATGTCTAAAAATAGTAACTTTATGTCAAGAATGAGACTAAATGAAATCAAATGAGATCACTTTCTCATTTTTTTCAAGTCATGATTTCATTTTAAGATCTTATATATAGTCACTTTACATGTTTTTTTAATGACTAGTCTCAGTGAGATTCATGCCAAGAAATGTATGAAATCAGATCAAATGAAACTAAATATGAAATTCATAATTCCGGCGGTCAGTCTAACTGTGTCTATACTTGTATTCAAGAGTTCTTCTATACTATTATTAGACATGGTCACATGATTATATTGATCATCAGATATGTAATATCTGTGAAATCAGAAGAAGTTTAATTGTATGAATATCTCATATATCTGTAGTATTAGAACTCTCAGATCTTTCACTGATATTTTCTTTGTAAGATCTTGTTTTCTTTATAAGATCTTATTATGAGATCAGAATGACTGATAAGCAAGCTTCTATCTGAGAACTCAGTATCTGCTTAACTGATTGACTGTTTCTCTATTTCTTACATATTGTTATGTGTTTAAATATCTTCTCAATGAATAATCATTTCTAATAAGAAGATGATAAATGTTTTTCAAGTATAAGAAGTCTACACTGAATAGATTGATATAATATTTATAGGTCTTATATAACAAAGTGAAAAATGTTAGAGAAGAAAAGAAAGAGAAAGTGTGAGAATCAGCAATCAGAGTGAATATTTATACACATACATAATGATATACATGATGAAACTTTAGAGCAGAAGAATAGAAGTTTTTATATACAGTGAAGCTTCAGAGCAGAAGAATAGAAATTCTGTAAATTTTCAGCTGAGAATCAGTGACTATGAATCGGAGTGATAGAAATCTGTGAAGTGTAACAAAATAGTTTATATAATTGATTAAATGCAGCTCATCACAGTTCTGATCTTTTATAAAGAGAAAGATAAAAGAATCTTGTTTAAATAAGTGAAATAAAAGCTAATAGAAATAAAAGAAGAGCATACATTATTCAAGATTTAAGATAAAATCAAAGTGAAAATCTTGTTTAATTAAATGTAAAAAGAAAATATTCTCATCTATAATTCAGCTGAAACTAGAACATGATTATTTTAAATTCTATATATAAAGATTTAATAATAGATTTGATTCAACTGAGTGCTTATTCTGCAATACAAATGAAAATCCTGAGTATATTATAATATATTATACATTATACAATAGTCTCAGAGTCAGATTAAAGAAGAAGTATGATTTAAATTAATTAAATATAAGATTCTTATTCTTAACTGAGACAGGAATTAAATACTTAATAGACTTTCTATCAGAAACTTAAGTAGCTATAAGAAAATAACTGAATTCAGAAGTATCTAAATATGAAGAGATAAAACTTGATTAAATATAGTCTATTAAAACAGCTATATACTATCTTTTAATAATTTTATTTTATTATAGTCTCTCTTTACTATACTTATTTCTTTCTGTTCTTTTCTATTTATCTATTTAATATGTCTATCTTTAAGACTATATTCTCTTTTTCTTTGTCATGATATTTTCAAATAATTTCAAAGTATCAGAAGGTGTTAAAATACTGTAATTTATAAACAGTTTTTGTATTCTGAACTGAAATTTTCTGATTTTATATATCTGAAATTGATAAATGTATAATAGTTGACTCTATAGATATAGAAAAAACTCTGAGATCTAAAGATTCTGAGACAGATATCATAGTCTCTGACTGCATACATCTATAATTGAAGAATAATAATAATAATAATCAGTTAAAAATCTACAGAATTTTTATTCTTTCCCTCTGAAGCTTTATTATGTATGAAAACCTCTATTCTTTCACTCTGAAGTTTCATTATGTACATCATCACATACATGTATAAATATTCACTTCAATTGCTGATTCTCACACTTTCTCTTTCTTTTCTTCTCTAATGTTTTTCTCTTTATTATATAAGGTCTATATATTATACTAATCTATTCAGTGTAGACCTCTTATATAAAGTATATTATTATTTCAGTAATCTTATCAGCAGAGCTATTTTAAGTAAGTGTAAAGTATTCTATTAAGAGAAAATCTTCTCTCTCTCTTATATTATAATCTGTGTTTATTTTAATTTAAATTTTTCAAGCTGTCTGAGATAATGATTGCAGCTTAAGCAACTCTTATTTAAGAGTATTATAAATATATATTAACTGTATCAGATATCTTCTACTTCTAGTAATTAGTACAGATTTAAGTAAGATAATATTATCTTTAATAGTGAAACTGCTTGCAGAAGTATATTCACTGTCTATATTTCTATTCATATAAGAATATAAAGATTGCTTATGAACTTGTTATAAAAGTCTGTAGTAAGTTAATTGATTTTGAAATTAATAGAGTTCTTTTTAATTTAATTTATAATAAGTGACTGCAGAATTACTAATATAGTATTTCAGAATATAATTAAATCTTTAATTTTAAAGCATGAAGTATAAGAATTTGATTTTTAAGATAGTGAATTTTTATGTGTAAGAAGGAATATAATCTGATGAAGATGATATAATAAAGTATGTGACGGGCTGCACCCGATCAATTATATAGACTATTTCATTACACTTCACAGATTTCAATCACTTCATTCTCAAATATATACACTTCGATTCTCAGCCATTCTCAATCACTGATTCTCAGTCATCATGAATGTATACACTCTGATTCTCAGCCATTCTCAATCACTGCTCTGATTCTCAGCCATTCTCAATCACTGATTCTCAGCTGTTATAAATATGTGTATATTCTTTCACTCTGAAGCTTCACTGCATACATCATTATATATGTGTATAAATATTTATCTTGATCACTGATTCTTGCACTTTCTCTTTCTTTCCTTCTTTAACATTTTTATCTTTGTTAAATAAGACCTATTAATTTAATACTGATCTATTCAGTATAGGCCTCTTACACTATAAAAATGTTAAAGAAGGAAAGAAAGAGAAAGTATGAGAATCAGTGATTAAGATAAATATTTATATACATATGTAATAATGTATGTAGTGAAGCTTCAGAGTGAAAGAATGAGCTTATATCTATTAAAATAATATCTTGATTATTAATAGTAATCTCTGCATGTAGAAGAAGATTATATTAATTATCTTATAAGTGATTATAGAACTTATAAAGATAATTCTTTATAATCTGAATTATTCATTCTGATGTATTATCAGTCTCAGAGTGATAAACAGTTAACAGATAATATATAATCTTAAGAACTTGACAGATTCTAGTTTAAAGAGTACTCATGAATTAATAGCTCTGATTCAATACTATAAATCTCAGTAATTCATATATCTGATAGAATAGACTTTATAAAAAAGCTTCAGTGACTTGTTCAGTATTTATCTTATTATAAGATTTCAATATTATATCTTTACTTAATTAATTTACAATGATCAGAATATTTCTATAACTCTTACTCTCAGATAGATTGATAGTGAAGTTAATTACTATATCTCATCAGATTCTATTAGAAATATTAAGTGATTTCAGTAGATCTTTTCTACAGTTCTTTTATAAGATAATAAAAGAATAATGATTGTAGTTTCAGATAAAGTATCTAATACTGTTTAATATTTCAGATTAATAGAATTCTTGAAAGATTATTCTATACAGTTATTCACAGCCTGAATAATCAGTTATATATATATTATACATCTCTTATATTATCTAAGTGTGTAAGAGTTCAGAGTGAGAGACTCAGTATCATTTATAGAATTATAGAGTATTATTATCATTAATTGAATATTCTAAGATATCAGTTCTTATATATAGTTCTGAGAGAAATTGAGATACTTCTTAATATACTGCTTTAATGAGAGTCTGAAGAAGTTCATCAGTCTGAGCTGCTGTATACTATAGTTCATTCAGTGTAGAGAAAGTGAAGATATCAATATCAGTTTAAAGAGAAAGTGTTCTAATCAGAGAAGTATGTATAATGCTATGAGTTATTCTATCTTAGTTGATCAATATCAAAGACTCTTAGATTTGAAGATATTAATTGATCAAGATAGAACAACTTATAACACTATATATACTTCTTCAATTAGAACACTTTCTCTTCAAACTGATATTAATATCTTCACTTTCTCTACACTGAATAAACTGTGATATATAGCAGCTCAGACTGATGAACTTCTTCAGACTCTTATTAAAGCAGTATATTAAGAAGTATCTCAATTTCTCTCAGAACTATATATAAGAACTGATATCTTAGAATATTCAATTAATGATAATAATACTCTATAATTCTATAAATGATACTGAGTCTCTCACTCTGAACTCTTACACACTTAGATAATATAAGAGATGTATAATATATATATAACTGATTATTCAGGCTGTGAATAACTGTATAGAATAATCTTTCAAGAATTCTATTAATGTGAAATATTAAACAGTATTAGATACTTTATCTGAAACTACAATCATTATTCTTTTATTATCTTATAAAAGAACTGTAGAAAAGATCTACTGAAATCACTTAATATTTCTAATAGAATCTGATAATATGTAGTAATTAACTTCACTATCAATCTATCTAAGAGTAAGAATTATAGAAATATTCTAATTATTATAAATCAATTGAGCAAAGATATAATATTGAAATCTTGTAATAAGATAAATACTGAATAAGTTACTAAAGCTTTTCTACAGAGTCTATTCTATCAGATATATAAATTACTGAGATTTATAGTATTATATTAAAACTGTTAATTCATAAGTACTCTCTGAACTAGAATCTGTCAAGTTCTCAAGATTATATACTATCTATTAACTGTCTATCACTTCAAGACTGATAATACATCAGAATAGATAATTCAGACTATAAAGAATTATCTTTATAAGTTCTGTAATTATTTATAAGATAATTGATATAATCTTCTTCTATATACAGAGATTACTATCAACAGTTAAGATATTATTTTAATAGATATAAGCTTATTCTTTCTTATATATAGATATTACATGAAAGTGTTGAATCTTCTAGAGATTACACAGTTTATATTAAATCTGTGCAGTCTGATTCAGATTACTGATAATATAGTAATAAAGCTTTAAAATATCTATGATTAAGCAGAGATCTTTATAATAACTATAAAATAAGATTAAAAGAATTAAATCAATATTCACTGAGATCTTATTAAATAATATAAGATAGAAGATCTGATATAATTAAATCTTAAGAATATATAAATTACATATTTATCTTATATATTAGATTACTGTTATATCAGGTATAAAGTAATAGAAGTTCTAGATAGTTATAACTATTATCTTAATATATTATCAGAAATTCATGATATATTTTATATAAGCTTGTTTTATTATACTATCACTGATCTGTTCTCTTCTTAACTGACTTTTAACTGATAATCATCAGAAATCATAGAAGAAGATAATGAACTTATATAAGAGATTGAAGATATTCTTGATAAAAGATTATATAGCTGCAGCTGATAATATCTTATAAAATAAATCAGTTATAATTAATTAATCTGAACTCTGAGTTCTGTATTATCTGAAACAGTAGTTCTTGATCAATGAGAACTGCTTCTGAAAAGAGAGAACTAATGTAACAAACTGCATCTGATTAATTATATAGACTATTTCATTACACTTCACAGATTTCAATCACTTCATTCTTGAATGTGTACACTTCAATTCTCAGTCATTCTCAATCATCAATTCTCAGTCATTATAAATATATACACTTCAATTCTCAGTCATTCTCAATCACTGCTCTGATTCTCAGTCATTCTCAATCATTAATTCTCAGTTATTATAAATGTGTGTATATTCTTCTGCTCTGAAGCTTCACTGTGTACATTATTACATATGTGTATAAATATTTATCTTAATTACTGATTCTCACACTTTCTCTTTCTTTTCTTCTTTAACATTTTTATCTTTGTTAAATAAGACCTATCAATATAATACTGATCTATTCAGTGTAGGCCTCTTATAAAGTAGTTGATTATATTATTAAGATCTAGCTATTATATAGTCTAGACTAGCCGCTGAGATCATGAATTTCACATTTGATCTTATTTAATCTGATTTCATACATTTCTTGATGTAAATCCCGCTGGGACTGACTATTAAAAAAACAGATAAAGTGACTATATATCAGATCTTAAAATGAAATCATGACTTGAAAAAAATGAGAAAGTGATCTCATTTAATTTCATTTAGTCTCATTCTTGATATAAAGTTACTATTTTTAGACATTTTAAGGTTTTTTTTAGACTATTTTTAATTTTTTAAAAAGTAATGCTTTTTGATAATACTCAAATGAGATTTAAAGTCATTTAAAGCAATAAAAATAATTTAAATTGAGAAGTGAAAATCATGATCTCATTTGAAAAATGTGACAAGAGTAGACTGTAAGTCTCACTGAAACAGTATGAGACTACTATCTAATGTTAAAACTGTGTAATGGGATCAGTTGAATTGGTAATGAGACTATCAAAAAATCTGGTCCTGATCTCAGACACGGTCACACGGTCAGTCTAGTGTATTCTTTTATGTGTGATGAGCATTTGCTGAGTGATTAGTGAACACCTCACTTATGCAGAAGCAGTCGGCCCGTAGAGAGGAAATCCGACAGAAAAAAAATACAGACTTTAATACAATTAATTTCATAGAAATTACAGACTGTGATTAAGATTAAAAATGAATCAATTAAATATTTTCTATTGATTCTAGCTATTTAAATCATGTCTATAAAGATATAACAAATACTTGATTGAGATTTTATTTCATTTTAAGAGTAGATGAGTAGAATAGAAATTCTCAGTGCTGAGTCTTTAATATGCTGACTTCTTGAACACTACTGTACATACATCAACACATACACATATGCACTTCAGGCCACTGAGGTTTGACAATGAAATAATTTCCTTGTTCAAAGTTCGTTGTCACTGTTGTTTTGTTTTCTTGTCTTCTTCTCAGGGTCTCAAGCAGTGCCAATAATGACACATAACCTGCGCACTTTGATATATATCCATTCTATGTGGAGATAGTTCTGGCGGGGTGGTATTTTGAAAGAATACTCACTTACTGACCTTCCGGGCTTCCCTGATACTGATGTTACCATGGCTGTTGAATTGCTGTATTCTTTTAACAGTGCATCATTGTGTCTCATTCCGGCTCAAGGGTGTAAACAAGATCACTTGCTGCTACTGTTGTGGGGGTAGTAACCGCTGCAGAAAAAAAGCTGCATATCTCCCCATACTATAAACTATACTAACCCTGTCATGAAGAAGTGTGGATCCATCTTGTTTCTTCCCCAGTCTGAGACCCATTTCTTTCTTCTTTTCTTCTTTCTTTCTTCGCTCTCTTGTGCCGAAAGGCGGACTCTTCAGACAGGGAATATCTTTGTGATTGATAATGAGGACTCTCACCAATTTGCCAAGTAACTAATAGATGGGAAAAAGCAGCGGCAAAAAGCTCTCCCTCCAAATCCCTCGGTATGCAACTACCGTTGTTCTTCTACACCATCAATGAATAATAATCTCTTTGTTTGCTCTCACAGACCAGCTCATCCTTTTGAATGCCATTTTACTAGTAGCTCTCATGGCTCCGCCCATTGGGTGCTGTTGATGGTTTGTTCACCGTGCAACCGTAACGAGCTGTCCGTTTGATGCCCCATCTCAGGCAACCAGGAACCCGGCTGGCTGCGGTGTGTCTGATGCGGAAGGATTTTGCCGCCATTCAGTTTGAAGGTTTCGCCCCGGGCTGGGGCGCAGGTGAAATCCCTGCCCCGCCTAACTAATCGCATTGCGTCGCTGAACGGCCGGGGGTCGAAGTTGAAACTTTCGCGCTTGGATGACTGTTTTCCAGGAACAAGTCCTTCATTATTCGCTGAACCTCTACAGTGTGAGTGACAGAGGGCTCACGACTTTGTGTGTTCGAGGTGGCCTGGCGCATTTCGGGCGAAATTCTGGTGCGTCCACGTTTCACAATTTCAACCGGAACCAACCAGTTGTTCCCTGTCGAGGTTGCTCGTCTGGGGCAGACCGGCAGCTTATTACAATTTACCAGCCGTCTGCGGCTGTGGCACTTCTATGAAAGACCCGCTTTCGGGGGACGGGGACGGGGGGTGTTTTGTTCCCAAGGACAAAAAATGTCACTTGAAACTCTCCAGTGCTACGGAGCAAGCAAAGTCCCTGCACTCCACGCTCCATAACTCGCGATTCGCCGGTTCGTTGGGCTACTAAGCAACAAGAAGGATCATCCCCGTCATGTCCTTTATGGCTTAGCCGGCTAAGTTAAACTGCAGATCGTGGGGGCTGCGGATGGGATAAATATAGCTGGACCGGACCTCCTTATTTCTTCCCAGTCACTTTTTCTGTTTAATCATTTCTTCCTCTTCCGTTACATTGACTGCTTCTTTCTGCTTCCTCCTGCATCCACTTTCTTCCTCTATTCAATTTCTTTTTCGTCATTCACATTTAAGCAGTTCATATATCAAGAGCGCCTGGAGCACTTCTTCATTTCTCTTCATTTTCAACACTAAAAATTTTTGAGTT
The DNA here is from genome assembly GCF_000003855.2 of Blastomyces gilchristii SLH14081. Taxonomy (NCBI): domain Eukaryota; kingdom Fungi; phylum Ascomycota; class Eurotiomycetes; order Onygenales; family Ajellomycetaceae; genus Blastomyces; species Blastomyces gilchristii. Next base: position 6,456,741 of record NW_003101681.1, on the reverse strand, counting down.
TTTTTCTCCCTCCATATCCTGTTCGAACGATCACTTCTTAAAAGTAATCTAGACGTGCATACACTGTCTCTGCCCACCATGACCAAGCACAGCACCCCGAATCCATTTTTAAAGCTTGCAATCGCAGCTTCCTTGATCACCGCAGCTTTCTCAACTCCTTTAGATCCCTCCAGGCTTGTGCCCAGAGGTGATACGACAAACGTTCAAACCACTGCAGCTAAGCAGCTTGATCTCGGGGGTGCCTTTGGCGGTTCAATTGAAGGTGCCTCCGTCAATAAGGCTGGCGATGTATTTGCGGTGGACTTCAGCGGAAAGGGCGCAACGACGACACCTACTTCCTTCGGCTTCTTTCACCAGGCAGATGATGGAGTGAGCGACGTTGCCGGTCAAGATCCTATAGTTATTGCCAAAGGGGCAAAGGATACCTTCCTTGCCGGCTCGCGATTTGTTAAGAAAGGGAAAAAAGTACTTCTAGCAGGTTGGTATCTCCTTTGATTAGCTATATCTTCCCTCGCCATTCATTCTCGATATATCTACAAATTCCTGTCACATGTAGTTTCCATTCCAGTAATGCTAAGGCACCATTGTCATTTTAGATGCCCAGAACAAACGCGTTATGTCCGTGGACGTCGCAACCAAGAAGGTCTCCGTCTTTTGTGAAAACGCTGGGATGCTCCAACCCAATGACATTGCCGTTTCCACCAAAAGAGACTGCTTGATTTACCTCTCCGGCCAAAAGTACGAGACGGATTCCATTGCCGGCGAGCATGGTGATCTCTGGATGTGTGATGGCAAGAAAGCAACTCAGTTTAGCCCTGCAATCCTCAAGAAGGCGGACATCCATCGCACAAACGGCATCGAAGTGGACCCCAAGGGCAAATTCCTCTATCTCACTTCCGCCGCAAACGTCAAGGGTGAAGTCGTTAACCTCAAAGTCTTCAAGTTCGCCTTGGACAAGAAGACAGGTGCAATACTCGAACAGGACCCAGTCGTCTTCCACGACTTCAGTCATGCAGAGAAAGGTACAGATCTCGATGGCATGCGCACAGATGTTGATGGCAACCTTTACGTTTCGCTCAACGCCGTGGGCAAAATCGCCAAGCTTGACCCCAGCGGCAAGCTTCTACAATACATCACCACCCCCGGTGTCAAGGGACCCAGCAATCTGGAGCTCGGTGGGGAGGACGGCAAGACTCTGTTCGCTGTTGGCAGATGTGAGAATGACCAGAAGGCTGGCTGTGCTGCCTCTATTGGTGTTGATAAACCTGGTAGAGCATTCGCTTCGCTTAACGCCTGACTGGCCGACAATAATGGAGCATCTCACTCTCTCTCACCACTGTCACCAACACCTTTGATTTCTCTCCTTTCTTTTTGTTTGAGCATTACGATTGTTTTCGCATGAATGACGTTTTCCTTTTAGACTCAATGGTCCTTTGCCTTTTTTCTTTTCTCTTCCCTTGTTCGCATTGTTTATGTGCTTATTCTTTGGTGCTGCTGCCCTGATCAAGAGTGGCTGGGGAAATAAATGAATTAAAAAGGGATCGGAGCATTTTAGAATATTCATTATCGAAATAAAAATCATTTTAATTAGTATCGTAACAACTGGGACACCATCTGGAGACTTTGTAGATTTGTCTTGGCAGTCGTATAACCTTCTATCCTGAGTCACGTGAATGATTTCCGACGTCACAATGTCAACCTCAAATGTTAGAGGATGGAAATGTAGATACCTATAATTGGCCTGGGTTTGGTGGATGGGTGATATCCAAGGCCTGGTAGCGGCATGTTGAAGTTCATAGCAGCCTCCATCCGGTCTGGTCGTGGTGGTGGTGCTATTACTCCCGTTTCATACAACCTAACCCGACTGTTCTCTTTAGCCAAATGTCCGCCGAAAAATACAGGGCCGGACAAAGCCTCGATAGGATTGCAGAATGGGATGTTAAGGCGAGAAGGAGACTGGTCATCTTCTTCCGTAGAATGTCCGCCAATCGTTAGCATTAGTAACGCGACCTTCTACCGCGAATATCCCACTCAGGTTTCCCCTAAGAAGGACAATCCTCCCTTATACCCTAACCTGACCTTTTCTCTTAAGTCACACATTCCAGCGAAAGCCGGAGAGCATCCTTCCTTGGACCATTGTGCCGTCATAGGCTCATCAGCCAAGTCGACCTTCCTTGACATTCTTCGCGGTCGGTATATCTGCATCCCACCAACTGCACGCTCATTCCCGTACCTGTTAGCGCTTGGAGCAGCGCGGGCGAAAGGTTCAAGTTCTTCTTCGCATGACGCGGCTCATGCGATCCAGTATGTTGGGTTCAAAGGTGACCAAAAACAAAGTGCTGGGGGTATTCGTGGTACATACATGAGCGCGAGATATGAAAGTAGAAGGGAGGAGACGGATTTCACGCTTCTACAGTATCTGAAGGATCAGATGTCCCTGAACCCACTAGTGCAGGAACTACTAGGCGATGGAAGCATTAACCCTTCGGAAAGTGATGAGCATCTAAATAAGATCATACGAGATTTCCAGTTGCAGGATCTTCTTGATATGCCAGTGGCCAACTTAAGTAATGGGCAAACAAGGCGGGCTAGGATTGCAAGAGCCCTTCTTATGAAGCCAGAAGTTCTTCTTCTGGATGAGCCTTTCAGTGAGTTCTTTACAATTATTTCCCCAGACTGCTACTTGGGAAATCCTATCGGAAACTTTAAGCCAATGCTCATCATTTACAGTGGGCCTGGATCGATCAACTGTCCCGATTTTATCCCACCTGCTCCGTCAGACTACCTTAAGTGGAACTCCCTGTATTGTTCTAGCTTTAAGGCCACAGGATCCAATTCCGGAATGGGTTTCTCAGATAGTCCTCTTGGGGCCGGATAATACCATTGCCCTTCAAGGCCCTCGTGATGAGGTATTCCGCACTCTCGAATTGTGGCAGGCTGTGGCCTCTCGAGGAGGTAAATCTACTCTCGTGAAAGGAAGCGGCGATGATAATTCTGGAATTTCTAGAAGTAGCCTGGCGTGTCCAGGGCGGCTTGAATTGATACCCCGCAACACTGATGAGGAACAAAGTTACCGCCTCCTGTCGCTTTCGCAGCGAAGGGAATATGATAGGTTAGAGCAGCTACGTGAAAGTGGCCAATTTGATGACTTTGCCAACATTCTACATGAAATGGGATTGCTGCATAAACAGGCTGAAAGAGTGGACAAAAAAATAACACCGTTAGGGGAGCCAATCGTGGAGATGGATGGTGTTCATGTCAAATATGGCGATAAAGTGGTATTGGGCGGCTGGACTCAAGCAGCAGACGGTCGCACGACAAAGGAAGGGCTATCCTGGAAGGTTCATCGCGGGCAGCGGTGGGGTGTGTTTGGCTCGAACGGCTCGGGGAAAACGACCCTCATATCCCTCATCACCTCGGACCACCCGCAAACATACTCGCAACCTATCAAACTATTTGGCCGCTCTCGTTTACCCGAACCCGGAAAGCCAGGGATATCAATTTTTAATTTACAGTCTCGCATAGGCCATTCGTCGCCGGAAATCCACGCCTTCTTCCCTCGACACCTTTCCATCCGCTCTTCTATCGTATCAGCCTGGGCGGAGACTTTCCTCTCGAAGCCAAATCTTACCCCGGAACGCGCCATGGATGTAGACTCGGCCTTGCGATTTTTCGAAGCAGATCTTAACCCCGACTTCGCCCCCAGGAGCGATCAAATACAAACAACCACCTCCTGGGCTGATTCCCTCCCCTTCTCTTCCCTCACCCCCGCTCAACAGCGCCTCACTCTCTTCCTACGTGCCCTCATCCACAAACCAGACCTGATAATCCTCGACGAAGCCTTCTCCAGCATGCAGTCCTCCCTACGTGACAAATGTCTCCACTTTCTGGAAGTCGGCGAGCAGCAGCACATGCCCAGCAGCGGCACCAGGAGAACACCTAACTACACGAAAGTGTGGCATTTGCCCCCGCCACCGTCCTCGTCGGGCCCGAAAATATGCCACACCGGCATCGCTGACCACCAAGCCCTGATCGTCATCAGTCATGTCAAAGAGGAGGTGCCCGATATCGTGGGTCAGTGGATGCGCCTGCCGACTCCCGCTAGGACGACGGACGAGCCGGGGTTGGTGATGGATTTTCAGATTGGTCAGTTGGCTGCTCAAGAATCCGTGGCGGTGGATGCGTGGGAGATGATTTGGAACCTTACGGCTGAGGGAAAGGGCGGGTTCGTTGAGGGAGATGAAAGAGAAGTGAGGTGTTGTGCGTGATGTGGTTTAACGTTGGTTTCTGTTGACCTTTTTGATTCATTTCTATGATTTCAATTTTATAGATGTTTTATATCCGCTATGAGTGGGTTAGCGATGGATAGGATATATTTTGTACATGTACATGTACATTACATATAGTAGGTGTAGTTTGATTGCTACAGAACTTAGATTAAATATAGATAATCCATAGATCACATTTAGAACATAACTTTGGCGGCAACTACTGGAATCCTTTTGATAGGTCTACCCTGTGGAGACTAACAAGCTAGACACAATAGACAACAGGACAATATATAGCGGATATCAAAGGAATACGGAATGAAATAGGGGTATGGTGCAGATGTAATATAGGATAAATCCTTAATTCAAAATGGACTCTGCGTCCGTTGAAGAAATGCCAGCTTTCCTCCTCATCTTGTGTTGCTATACCTAAAAACAAGAAAATATCAAAAAGAATTTGGAGCTAAAAAGCGTAGCAAGTGGGTCGTAAAAACTAAAATCATCAAGGAAAATAGTCCCATCCTACCATGAGAAAAGAGGGGAATTGTTTTCAAATAAGGCTGGTAGAACCCCAGTTGATATCCATCTTCAACACTGGCTGACTCAACCAACACCAACTGGTCAAGGAGTCGATGGCCTCTCGCCTACTGTGCTCGGGGCAGTGTTCACGGCTGTGCTGGTGGGTAACCCCTTCCCAACTAAATCCTTAAAATCAACCCCAACCTCCAGTAGCAACGCGGCGTGCTCATGTACTGTCTCCATACATCCTTGCCATACTGAGTTCTCAGGCTCCACACTGCTCAATTGTCGGACAAGAATTGCGTTGAAGCCGTCTAAGTGCTCTTTGGCCCATTTTATGCATGCGCTAGTCATGGGCGCCGGGAAGCACTGCTGGTAGATGGCAATGGTGTTTTTTATCAGTGTGAAATAGACGTAGGATACTTGGAAGATGTACAGTCGTAGGTCGCCTTCGAAAACGCATTGACTGGTTATATAAATTAGTTCCAAGGGCCTTTTTGGGGGGTTTTTGTTTGAGGGAGAGGATAGGAGAGTAGAGGAGGTGTGGGCAAAATACCGTGCGCGCTTTGTGATTACTTCCGTCCTGGTGTGTAAGAAGGCTTCGCGTGCTCTATCGTCGAAGCCTAGGCGGGAAAGCCAGGAAATGTTTGTCTTGGTCGCTGCAAGGAATGAATGAGTGTCCACCAAGGTACGGAGGATGGTCTCCGCCAGTTTTGTGGCACGTTCATCGATCTTTGACAGGATGATATCCTGGGCTGTTACGTTCCCCTTGATACTCTTTGCGAGTTTTCGCAGCTGTTCAACCCGCGACACTGCATTGTCGAAGCGTTGCAGGGCGGCATCAATATCAAGCTCGTCCAATTGACCTTCTACCCATCTCATATTTTGCTGCTTCCCGTCGACATCGATGAGTACATCGAGTTTATCGCGGGACGCGGTCCTACTATCGAAAATTTGAGAGCCTCTTGATAATGATAAGCGGTTGGTTGAAGGGTCGGGAGTCTTAGAACTGGATTCAGTTTCTGTCCGCATGAGCTTCCGTAAATCCTCGAGCGTTTTGCGAAATGTCATTAAGAGATCAACTTTGGCATTGCCCTCCCGTTTGTCGCTTCGATAGGTGAACGACTTCTGGCTATATCGGATATTAATAGCATTTGGAACTCCTCGCTCCTCGACATGTTGGTTCATTCCATTTGCGTCTAGATTAGTAGCGAGGTCTATCATATCGATATCCTGCAACGGCCAGCACTCCTCTGCAACTAATTTTGTGGGGGCAGGGCCCTTCATATTCTGACTATTCGGATCTACTCTTTTCCGTTTCTTCGCAGCCACGAGGAGATGGTCGTTGAGGAGGAAAATATGAACGGGCCGTTTAGGTTTCCACGTTGCAGAATCAAGCTCAACCCATTGGCCGCTTTCAAGTACGATATGGCGACCGGGGATAGCGGGTAAGAATTTCTGAGATCGCTCGACGGTCTTCCACAGTGTTTGGAGCTGAACATTCCACATGCTTTCGAGATTAGCAACGGAGCTACGATTTGGATGCCGTTTGACGGTCGAAGGCTCATCGAAGCCTGTGGCCATGGCACTGGAGCCATTTGTTGCGCTCGCCTGGCCTAGGGCCGTAGTGAGTTCCGACATGAGACCACGAAGCGTGATCATCTCTGCCTTAAGTTTTTCAGCTTCCTTGCTGATCTTGATGAACTGGGTGCGGTTCCTGTAGACATTTTGTTGTAGATCTGTGGAAGTTCTGTTCTTGAGTTTCCGTAGCTGAGCCTGATACGCGCGAATGTCTTCTTCAGAAGCATTTGCCAACAGAGTCGTGACATCTGATTCAAGAGGTTTTAGAGTTTGAAATGATGAACAACAAATATATATATAGAGATATGTGTAGGCACTTTCCAGGGAGACGTACATTTTTCTACTGGCAGACTAGGGTTTTTCAACGCACTAAGCTCAACGCGGAGGGGTTGGCCAGAGGCTTCCGGCCCAATGCCAGCTGCGGATGCTTTCTGCGATCTGAACGCATCGACACCAGATGGCAGACTGGGAACATTCGGGATATCGAAATTGAGTTGCTGGTTGTATCGAGAGGAATATCGCCGCTTGACGAGGTCCGAGGTGGCACCGCTTGGTTGTGTTTTTCGAGGAGGGGAGGAATCTGCAACGCCAGATTTACCAGACGCAGTAGAGGGAATAGAAACAGCAGCGATCGCAGCGGGAGGAGGCCTATTGCTGCTACTTGCGGTCGAGCGAGGGTCGGAGATGGGCTGGGGAGCGCTAATCTGAGGCCTTCTGGATCCCTTGCTCCGGAGAGTCAAACCCCTTCCGTCCATATTTTCGTGTCAGGAATGGCGACAACGGCTGCAATCAGACAGGCTATATGTCAATGCCTGCTATACGCAGGTGTCGCAGTTCTGTATGGCGCAGGTTTTGGCTGTCGAGTCCTTCTGACGAAGTCCTTGCATTTGACTCCTTAATAAGCGGTGGACCAAGCTTGGCTTAGTCATGCACGGCTCAAGCTCCCAAAAAATTTGCCCGATCCAAGATTCAACGCGGATACTATTTACAAGAAAAAGATCAAGAAACAGCAAACCACCGCTCCGGGACCCAGATTGGAACACCTGAGAACGAACAACTCTCTTTGTACTGCTATTTAACTTATCCAGCTACTAGACTGTCAATTCTTGCGAACAATTAGAGGTTGCGACCAGTGCCATTCCAACTTCTTCCTTGTCCCACGCAGCCCTTTCCATCTCGGCCATCCAGTCTAAGCAGACTGGGTATATTTAAAGGAGAACACATACCATTTCGAATTCGAATATGAAGACGACGACTATAGTTGCTGCCTCTGCAGGCACCATTGTGACCGGTCTTCTGGGTACGTGAACTATGCATCTCAGTCTTGTTCCGTTCAAATGATTTTCCTTAGTATAAGCAAGCCACTCATATTTCCCTGCTACAGCATATGCTATCTACTTCGACTACAAGCGACATTCCGACGCTGAATTCCGAAGGAATCTGAAAAGAGACAACCGACGACTAGCCAGGGCAGTCCGCGAAGAATCAGCGGCTCAAGGCGCGCGTCAAATAGCCGAGATTAAACAAGCCGTCGCGGAAGCGAAGGCGGAGGGCTTCCCTACCGACCCTGATGACAAGGAGAGATTCTTCATGGGCCAGATTTCAAGGGGCGAGCAATTAGCTGCGGATGGTATGCCTTTTCTACGTGCTCTAACTAGCCTTTTAAGCCTGTTGCTATTGTTTCTCACTAACGGTATCTTGTTACAATTTAGGATCAAGTAACTTTGAAGCAGCCCTTGCATTCTACAAGGCTCTCAAAGTCTACCCACAACCGAAGGACCTGATCGCCATCTATGACACCACGGTTCCCAAGGACGTACTGGAGATCCTGGCTGAGATGGTGGGCCAGGATACCACACTTCAACTGGGCTCGTTTACAGGTGGAAGCACAGCCGGGAGCAGCAGCGGAGGAGCGGACCAGCACGGGGTAGAATAAAAAGTCGACAAATTTCAACAAACAAATCGATAATCGACAAAAATCAACAAATGGAATAATTGATAACCTTGGATAAACAATTATATGTGCCGAACCAAAACGGTTGTCTCCGTCCTCACCGTGTTTTGTCCTTTGGTCCGCATTTTCCGCATTGATGATGGGCTTTTAATTGGAACTCATGACCTTTTTTCCTTGGTGTTGTTTCTTTTGTCACTCCCCCATGATTCCTCTCTCTCCCCCCTATATATTGTATATTTATTTCCCCTTGAATTGCTCTATTCACCGTACAACTTCCTCCCCACATCAACTTGCTCAGTCAACATGGTACTTTTGCATCTGGCAGCGGTTATTGGAGCGCGAGCTGAGGTGTTCTCCGTTTAATTTATCGGGCGGGGTACCACCACTACTATCCTATCTCTTGCTGGATCGCCATGGTCACGTTTTCTTTTCTTTTCTTTTTTTTCCCTCATTTATCATTTTTTTCGTCTTGCTTCGTTCTCTTCTAGTTCCATCGCTCTCGAACTATGGAAAGGTTGTTTGGATGCATGTACATGTACTTTTATTATGATAGTATCCATTTATTTTTAGACGCATGGATATGAGGAGGGCAAGTCTGTTTTCTTTTATACTGGATGCCCTAATAAAAAAGCATCATTGTACAGGCTTTAGTAGCGTGAAACATTCGCTAATCAGTTTGCTAGGTGATGGAATGGAACCGACCGGCAAGTTTCGATCACGGAACAGTCGACAGTTTTCTTCTACTCCTATTGAACGGTAGGAATTAGCTTAAAAACAAGTCCAACAACAACCCACCATAGGTGTAATCCGGATATGATGAATTGTAAATACTCAGGATGGAGGGCGAAGAACTTAAATAATAATAATAAGAGAAGAGCGGCATCTCACTCTCAACCTGAAACATGTCCTATTGTGATAGCGTCGAAATAAGCCAAGGTCCAAGCCGGGCAGATGATTGATGGGCCAATTGATGGCCATTAGTGGCTGCGTCTGATTTGATCGCTCAAACAGGTGTCTTACCACTTGTACTCCGTCTTCTGTATAATATATAATATTAAAAGGGAGGGACAGGAAGGGGAAGGGGAAGGGGTTGCTTTGTTTGCTTGGGTTGTAACTATTTTATATCGGAGCACAACTTTCTTTCAACCTCATTTTTTCCCGTTTCGTCTCTTTCTCTTCTTCTTCTTCTTTTCAACCTCACTCGCTCTCTATCCCCCCTTTTTTTTCTTTTTTTCTTTTTTTTTTTTTTGATTGGTTTAATTCCCTTACCAAATACCCCTCTACATTGCCCACGACAGCAACAATTGTCGATTTTCCCCTGCTCCCAGCATGACTCTCGTATGTGATTGATTTGATTGAGTGATTGTCATAGAAAATAAAAAACCCGCTTTTCTCCCTATCATCGGCTAACCAAGTTTTCATCCTTGTAGATCCGCGTCTTTACGGCGCTCTTTGCCCTGCTGGCCTCCACTGTCGTTGCTGTCACGCCCATCGAAGTCGAGGGTTCGCAGTTTGTCAACTCCAAATCGAACAAGCGCTTCCAGATCATCGGGGTCGAGTACGTCGCTTGCAATCTATATACCCCGTCAAGTTACCACTATCTACCTCTTCGTGGACAGCCGCTGACGACACTCCCACAGTTACCAGCCAGGCGGGTCCGCTGGTTACGACGAGGAGAGCGGAGAAGATCCCCTCACTGATGCCGATATCTGCTTGCGTGATGCTGCTCTCCTCCAACGGTTGGGTGTATGTTAATATTGGAGTCGCATTTCTCTTCATGCATATAGCTTCACTAACGCAGCACAGGCCAACACTATTCGTATCTACAACCTCAACCCCAAATCCAACCATGATCTTTGCGTCTCCATCTTCAATGCTGCCGGTATCTACTTGATCCTCGATGTCAACTCGCCCATTGCCCACCAGAGCTTGAACCGCGCCGATCCCAGATCCACCTACCACAAGGGATACATGGAACGTGTCTTTGGTATCATCGAGGCTTTCAAGGACTATCCAAACACTCTAGCTTTCTTCGGCGGGAATGAAGTCATCAACGAAGAAGCCGTGAAGGAGGTTCCTGCCTACATTCGGGTAAGTTTGTATAGCTCCCGCCGTTACCACAGTTGCATGCGAAAGTTTATCTGTGCCGTTGTTTTCTCACACTCGCGCGATTTTCCAGGCCGTCCAACGTGATATGAAACAGTACATTGCCAACCATTCTCCTCGTCAAATCCCCGTTGGCTACTCTGCCGCCGATATTCGCGAGATTTTAGAGGACACCTGGGCTTACATGGCCTGTGAGATCGAAGACTCACCTGAATCCCGCTCCGACTTCTTCGGCCTCAACTCCTATTCCTGGTGCGGCAACGCTACGTACACCAGCAGTGGCTATGACAAGCTCGTCGAAAGGTTCTCTGAGACTTCCCTCCCCGTTTTCTTCTCCGAGTATGGCTGCAACGAAGTCCGTCCCCGCATTTTCACCGAGGTCGGCGCTCTCTACGGACCGGAAATGACCAAGGCTTTGGGCGGTGGTCTAGTTTATGAATACTCCCAGGAGAAGAACAACTACGGCCTCGTTGAGTTGAACGACAACAAGACCGCTACCCTCCGCGTCGACTACGGCAACCTGATGGAACAATACAGCCAAATCGACATCACTCTCCTCGAATCCCTCGACCCGGCCGCCACTAGCGCCAAGCCCCCCAAGTGCTCCTCCGGTCTCATCAAGGACACCAAATACTTCGAGGACGACTTCAAAATCCCAGAGGCACCTGAGAGCGTCCCTGAGATGATTAAGAACGGCATCCGCAATCCGACTAAGGGCAAGCTTGTCGAGGTCACAGACACCAAGCCGAAATATGAGGTCTATGACAAGGAAGGCCGTGTGCTGGACGGTCTAGAGATTAAGAAGCTCGAAGATTTTCAGTCCAACCTTCCCGGTGAGAATACCTCTGGTGTGCCCGGTGCCTCGACAAATAACAAGAAGGCTGCTGCCAACACCGTGTCCAGCTCTAATGCTCTCTCCCTCGCCGCTGTTCTGGCTGGGTTGACTCTGCTGATGGTGTAGAGAAACTCAGAATGTATCTGTTAAAGTTCTCTCTTACTATTTCCCACGCGATTTCCAGCTGCTATATTAGTTAATTCAGCGCATCTTTCTTTGAAAAACTTTACTCTTCTCATCGCGTATACCCGCAATTTATTTCTTTCCTTGTATTATCTTGTTGAACCCCCGGTACGGTGGTTGTGATTGGCGAAATGGATTGTTTCAAGGTAGAACAAACCGCCCCCAAAAAACCAATCACGTCATGTTTAACCCCTCCTATTGCACAACGTACCCTGAAATGTTTTCTTTGGGCGCCTGTGTCAGTATGAGATATCAATTTTAATCTCTTATCACCGCCACCTCCTCCTCGTGAGATATAGCCCGCATCGCAGTTAGCGCCCCCGTCGTTTGCTCTCGTCTGTGGAATATGGGCTGACGTTCCCCTGTAAACCCCTCGTGGCGAAACATAAATACAGATCAAATGAACGCAAGGATGTTCTCACAGATTAATGTTTCACTGTTTGTTTGATGTTGCCACTGCCTCGCACTTACCCCCTGAACTTGCAATACATAGAGCAGAGATCAATAACGCCTGTCCTGCAGCTTAGGAGGTTGGAAGATACAGACGAGATTTGAGCCAATAGAGAGGAAGTGAAAAGTGTAATTCAGCTACAAGAAAGTGAGGTTTCTAAGATTATTGAATCAGAAAACAAGCGTAGCGTTTTCTTTGGTATCGAATGAAAGAGAAAAACATAAAAGCCAAGGAATCAGCTGGGATACAATATCACAAAACAACAAACACAGCACACAACTCGAATGGACAAAACTTAAACAAGAAACACAAATCTAACCACGACCGCACTCTACTAAGCTGCTTTTCCCTTCCCCTTCCGAATGCTAAGTAAAGACGCTCCACCAAGCGCCGGATACTCATCCCCATCCTCCATACCCCCTGTAGGAGGTTTAACATCCTCTGCTCTCCGGCTCACTTCCTCCACCAGACTAATTTGTAACGCATATTCCAGGTCATCGATTTCTTGCTTCATATTGCGTTCTACACCATTCGACAAACTCCCTCTGGATACGTCTTCCAACTTGAACGGACGGTCTGTTGCCGATGAAGATGAAGACCCGTCTAGAAGGCTAAGGCGGATGGCTTCCGCGATATCTGGATCTAACTCCTCGGTAACAGTGTCGAGAGTCGAGGACGAGCAGGTTGTAGATGCTAACTCGTGTGTAATAGAAATATCGTTGGGGGATATAGTTTCGCTCGAAGAACTACCTCCAGCACTACTTTCACTACCCCGTCTTTTGCGTTCGTCACTTGTATACGATTCCTCGCTTAGCATCTGCGCGTAGGCAAATAGTTCCTCTTCGCTAGCATCAGGCCCAAGAAGATCTATTCCGAACCGACCGCTTAGAAGTTCTCTTTCCTTTTGATCAGCTTTCTTTTGTCGCTCTAGTTCGTATCTTTCGTTCTCAATATAGTCCTGCAGTGCACCTCGGCCACTGTTACTGAATCGCTGGGTACCTGGAGAGCTATTACATACTCGGTGAGAACGACGTAGTCGACGCTTGTTGTTTTTGTATTGGTCGGCTGCGGATGAACTATACGACCAGTACCGAAGATGACTACCAAGGGATACAATGCCTCTTAGTACTGTTGGATCAGGGTCTAGGCAAATAGCACCAGCTGCAATATAGTTGTGCCCTACCCCTGCGGCGGAAGTCTCTGCTTGCAGCAGACGACGGCGAGCTCTCGTTGAGCAGCGAGAGTGTAGCGTTCGAATAGGCTGCGTGGACGATGCGAGTGGGTCCCATGCCTGAACTAGTCCATCACTTCCACCATGAACGAGGTAGAGAGAAGTCAAGGCGACACAGGACACCTGTGGGGAATCTGTGTGAATAATTCGAAGCGGCGAGACCTTATTTGTGATATCCGGCGTCTGAGAAGCGGCTGCTCTTATATCCCAAACATAAACTGAGCCTGCGGCGGTACCAACGGCCATGTAAGCAGCCCGTTTTCCCGGAATATCCGCGGGGGACGATAGATTTTGGCTCATCGAAGATAAGGGAGAAGACAATTGAGAGGATGTGGTGGATCCTCCACTCATTCCAATTAATGGGTCTTCCCATGTAGTCAACTGTGCAAACGTCGACGCGTCTAAAGCGCTGGCAGTGATTCGAGGCGGCTTTTGTTCTTCGAAAACAAAATCAGATACTCGCCATTCAATCGCAAGGGAAGAGTCCGTTTCTGCTTGCCGCTCGGAACTTAGGGAGGGCGGAGTGGTCGACGATGCTGAGCCGGAGCCAAGGGTGCCCCTGAAAATCGACCGGCTTGCAGTCGCTAATATTGAAGGGTAGGCCTCGTCAGAAGACTGAGGAATAGGAACATGCACCTTCTGCCGCATGAATCTTCGGATCGAGCTAGTCTGGTGCTCGCCGAAGCCGCAGTTAAAGACGATAACGGACTCTCCGGCGTTATGATAATTGTCCCCAGCGAAATCAACCTCCAACTTTCGTCTCATGTCCCAACCATCACAGACATTTCTAAAATGTTTTGGTTTAAAAGCAAGAAATTTCTCTATCTCTACGGTTTCCGCAGAAATCTGGTCTTTGGTAAGGCCCATAGAGTTTGACGAGGACCTTGGACTGTAGCTCCCATCCACCAAAAGTCTATTAAAAGGGTCAGGTCGAGCAACCCGCCGAGTGGCTTCTATAAGTTCCCAGCGCACGGTTCTTCCAGTCTCCCAAGCAACCCTGTCGAGCTCCTCAACGCTTGGTTTGGGTGTCAACTCCACTTGATGAGGAATATCTGTCAGGTAGAACACTTCACCTACTGAGTTCAAAACGACAGCCCAAACGCGTTGGTGCGAGCGACGTTTAGCAGAGTAATTTTCGTCGACCCTAATCGCAATTATAGGAATCCCTGGACACAGGGCCCATTTTGCGGTTACCTGGCCACGTTCAAAGCGTTGGTCGTATGAAGGGTTAGGTCCCAATGCATATGCAGTAAGTATGCCCAAGGATGAGCCGCAGAGAATACCACATAGACCATTCGTCATCTTGAGTATCTGAGGAGATTTGGCTATCCAGACAGAACAGATTGCAGTTCCGATGCTGCTTATGCTAGGGATACCAAGATGAGGCCGAGAGGTGGTGTCCGCCCCAGGCAAAAAACGACCATGCTTTTCACTCGAGGACAAATAATAGGTTCTCCCTTGAGGACAAGCTTCTCCATAAACCATGCCGTAGGGCTGGCTCACATCCATAACATTGGGCATACCCACCATATTGCCCGGACCTAGACCCCATTCAGCCTCACCGGGGAAAATATCGGAAAAATGTTTAAACATCTGTGGGAAGGAGAGACCCCAAGTGCCGGTGCCAGTTTTGCCAGAGGTAGGGTCGCTCATCGAAGCAACTCCCTGTTCGGCAGCGCCATGAATAAACAGAGGTGGTTTGTTGCCCAATGGCGAACCAAAAGTTCCGTCAATATGAGTAATTGGGTAGACACACATCGAGCTGTATGTGACCACAGCCCTTGCAGTATGCGCAGATTGATGTCTGGTGGAGCCGCGCGGCGAAGGGGGCTCGGGTTCTGCAGGCTTACCCCGGGACAGTGCCCGTAGCAGTCTGGTTCGCAGAATGTATTCATTTCGCCAGGATGCCAGTGCCGTCAATCTGGAAAAGGTACGCCTCTGCGCAAGGATAAGTTCGTAGTCTTCTGTATGCGTGTCTTCCCTCAGGCTTGCGGGACCCCGAAAATAGCGAGAAAATGCGATTCTCCAGGCATGAGGAGTGGTCACGAGGCTATAAAAGCGGCGACTAACAAGGCTCATTGATGAGAGCGACGAAGGGGGCAAGTGAGACAGGATATGTGTCAAAACCTCTGTATATAAATAAATTAGCATCACGCAATGTTAGTTTCACACATTGTTTCAGTGTATTATGTGTACCATTAGGGAAGTCCTCGAGTGGTTGGTGAGAGAGTCTATTGACATTTGAAGCGGCGATTTCGAACCCGGAATCCTTAGCTTCCTTTGGGGAAGGAGTTAAAGAGTTTTCATTGTTACTGATGCGATCCACAGGGAACGTGGTGTTCAGTACAGGGTCAAGTGGTGATGGAGGTGGTGAGACCTCATCAGCCGCGTTTACAGAGCATTCGCGCACTCCATCCCTACTATTCTCCGGAGAGAAATAGCACGGAAGGTGCTCATCATGCTGCTGCTGGAGTCCATGTTGGGTAGAAGTGATCGGGTAGGGGGAAAACCGTGTATCGCGAGTTTCTGGATGAGAAGCTTGGGAGGGCTCTGGGTGCATAAAAAGTTGGAAAGGGAAAAGGAGAAAGTGAAGGACTGAGCCAGAGAGATTCCGGGTCAGTCTAGAGCAATGCGCGCGAGGAAATAGACCTTGATGGTGTGCTTAAATGCTGCTGCTAATCAGGCTTGATGTTTGAAGTTGAAGGGATGGAATATCAAGGGGAAAAAAGAGCGATCGGTGTGCGGCTCCGCGGGTTGGTGATGAGTAAGCTAAGAGCCGTAACTATGTCACATGACTACACGTCGGCCACGCGATGCAAAGACGTGACAATCAGAAGAGTGGAAGTTCTCTCTAGAAACCTTGGAACATAATAAATAGCACCTAATTCGGTATCAAGTTTGTTACCTAGGTAGGGGATGCATCATCGTTGCGTATCTTGAGCCCCATGCTCGATATGGCTGAATGAACTGAACCACCACCCACCCCCCCAGCTAGATTTTGTCCCAAGTGCCCTGTTGCCTTCCGGAATAAATGCAACACATACAACTATAGAGAGGCTGATAACAGTTTGTTCCAACACACATCCATAAGATTTATTCTTTGGAGGGATCCAATAGACCACTAATTTTGTCCAGATTACCTTCTCTACAATGCCCTCCCTCACAGGTAAGACAATCAGCGTTGAGTATTGGGCCTGTCACGACCAGAGAGCTAACAGAATCCCCAAAACTAGCCGCGGATACTATTCGTATTCTAGTCTCAACAGACAACCATGTCGGGTACAATGAGCGTGACCCAGTTCGCGGGGATGATAGCTGGAAAAGCTTTCATGAAGTGATGTGTCTAGCCAAGGAGCGGGACGTTGATATGGTTCTCCTGGCTGGCGATTTGTTCCATGAGAACAAACCATCCCGAAAGTCCATGTATCAGGTCATGCGGTCGCTACGGATGAACTGTTACGGCGACAAGCCTTGCGAACTGGAAATGCTGAGCGACGCAAGCGAGAATTTCCAGGGGGCATTTAACCACGTCAACTACGAGGATATGGATATCAATGTTGCCATCCCAGTTTTTTCAATACATGGCAACCATGATGATCCCTCCGGTGAAGGCCATCTAGCTGCCCTCGATATCCTACAAGTCTCCGGTCTAGTGAATTACTACGGTCGTACTCCAGAGTCAGACAATATCCAAGTGAAACCAGTTCTACTTCAGAAGGGTCGAACGAAGCTGGCCTTGTACGGTATGAGTAACGTGCGAGACGAGCGGCTTTTTAGAACTTTCCGAGACGGGAAAGTCAAATTCTTCCAACCATCACTTCAAAAATCCGACTGGTTCAATTTAATGAGCGTGCACCAAAATCATCATGCCCATACAGAAACCGGCTACCTACCCGAAAACTTCCTGCCCGATTTTCTCGACCTTGTTATTTGGGGCCATGAGCACGAGTGTATCATCGAACCTCGTTTAAACCCAGAAACAAATTTCCATGTTATGCAGCCAGGTTCATCCGTGGCCACCTCACTGGTCCCCGGAGAAGCGGTCCCCAAACAAGTGGCGATCCTCAGCATTACCGGGCGTGAATTCAAGACTGAACCGATTCGACTCAAAAGCGTCCGACCCTTCGTCACGAGGGAGATTGTTCTCCATGAAGAGAAAGAAGCACAGAGACTCGCAAAGAAGGAGAATAACCGCACGGAACTGACCCGTTTTCTTATCGGCGTTGTCGAGGAACTAATCGAGCAAGCGAAGAATGATTGGATTGAGGCACAGGAGGATGTGGATGACGAGGAACTTGAAATCCCACTACCTTTAGTTCGACTGAGAGTCGAGGTTTCAACGCCTGGTGGGGGGAGCTTTGATTGCGAAAATCCCCAACGGTTTTCGAATAGGTTCGTTGGCAAAGTTGCTAATGTCAACGACGTTATCCAATTTTACCGCAAGAAGAAAGCCGGCACAGCGCTCCGTCGCGGTGAGACAGATGCACCAGATGAAGCGGCTATCTCGCATCTCTCTTCACTGGATACAGTTAAAGTAGAAAAGCTGGTGCGGGAGTTCCTAACTGCACAGTCACTTACTATTCTACCCCAAAACTCGTTTGGAGATGCCGTTTCCCAATTTGTTGATAAGGACGACAAACACGCGATGGAAATGTTTGTGAACGAGTCGCTGGAGAGCCAAATAAAGCATCTCCTTGCTCTCGACCAGGAACAGGATGATGATGAAATAGACTATGGAGATGGGGAAGGGCGGAGCATTATTCAGGCTGCCATGGATAAATATCGAGCGCAGCTGGAAGATATGTTCGCTAAAGGCAGTCAGCGGCGTACCCGCGGACAGAGAAGGTTTAAACCAAAGCCTGATGGCTGGGACAGCGAGTTTGATGGCCCTTGGGAAGATCAGCCTGGTGCACTCATCATCTCCGATGATGAAGCCGATGAAGTCGTGGACGAGAACCCTCCTCCCCGGAGAGGAGCCACAACCACCACGGGACGAGGCAGAGGTCGAGGGGGTAGAACTGCAAGAGGATCTGCCCCGCGAGCTACAAGTACACGTAAAGCAGCCACTCCCACTACCAGCTCCAGCAGCCGCACCCGTCGTCGTCAAGCAGTGTCCGATGACGAGGACGAGGACGAGCAAGAGGATGCAATCATGCTGGACGACATCAGCGAGGATGGCGAGGAGAACTCTGACTCTCTATTCGTCAGACAAACTCCTGTTCCGCGCCAGGCTAGATCAACATCATCCACTACAAGCCGCGCACGGAAGCAAACCACTACAACGTCAACGGCCAGTGCGACCGCGACTGCGGCAGCTGGAAAGGCTCCCACTCGGAGCTCCGCAACTACCAGGTTTAAGCCGCCGCCGAAATCCACCAGGTCACAGATAAATGAAAGTCAAACACTAGGTGGCACAGACACAGGTTCCATGGTTGGTAAGCGGCCTAGTCGAGCTGCCGCGGCTCGGGCGACGAGAAGCGTCAGCGTCATGAGCGATGATATTGAAGATGATGACGACGCATTTGACCCTGCGCCGCCTGTGAGTAGCCTGCGGAGTTCGCGAAGGAGATAGCCACTCACACCAATACTTCACACGTAATATGCAGAACTGCGAGACATTCTGTAGGATACTACACAAAATGTGAAGAAACGATTCTACCCCATGAAACATACATGCATATAATCTAATTAAGAAGAAACTAAATATATCTACAACTTCCCTCTCCCCAAAAACTTGACCGGAATTTCCACCCATCTCGCCCGCAAATACTCCGCCACATTCTTCCCCAAGAAGTCCACCTTCCGCGTCACGCCAACCCCACGATCCAACAAGTTGCAGAAAAGGAAATGCACCCCGCGTAACTTAGGTAGCTCAAACAGCTCAATGCTCATCGTCCCATCTTCTCGCCACTCCCCACCCAACAACTCCTGCGCCTTTTCAGTCGACAACAGCGTCCGCAGCCATTCGTACTCATCATCGTGCCGCACCCAGAAGCCGCAGTTGGCGTCGGAACCCTTATCGCCCGAGCGTGCGTGCACGATCCAGCCCAGAGGCCCTCGCGTCATCGGGCCAAAGTCCGTCTCCAGATTGGCTGGGCGGGCGGTTACAGGCTGCGAGGGTTGTGGAGACGGCCAGATCTTCGTGGTGGCCGGTGGGGCGATGTCGATCGTTTTATTATCGTTAATGTCGTTGAGCCAGGGGAGGTGCGCTTGATGTTTCACGTCCGTCTGCGGGATGAGAGTGACGTAGTACTCAAACACGGGTTTGGGTACACCCTGGCGCATATCCAGATCGAACGTGGCGCCGGGATAGCCTTGCATGATATTATCGAAGATGAGTTTCATGAATTTGGTCGGAGCCAAATGTTCCTCCTTTGGTGCTTGGGCTAGTATGCGAAACGTCGTCGTCGCGCTGTTCTGGTCCCTGGGATCATCGGGCATGCTGCCCAGCAAAGAAAAATCGAGCACTGTGTAATTCTTCGAATGCGGTGCCAGTAGTCGGCGGATCTGCGTTTCCAACATGCGCACTTTGGCGGGGATGTCCAGCCCTACCATGAAATAGCTCGCTTGCGCCTGATACCCGCCTCGTGCTGTTATGCCCACTTTTGTAGTTGGAGGGGGCAAGCCCGCCTTGACGCCGCACACTGCGACGCGGTTTGTGGACAGCTGCTCGAAATATATCCCGTCAAGAATCGCCGTGACATCTGAGTTGAAATACCATGGCCCCTGAATCTCATACAACAGTTGGGACGTGCATGTATCTACCGTCACAACTCCTCCGGTAGTAATCCCCGATTGTTTCGTGATAACCACCTCCCCGGCCGCGGAGATCTCAGCAATAGGGTACCCAATGTCTGCCCATCCACCCTCACTACTCTCGAGTGCCTTGAAGCCCGTGAAGTTCCCGCCGCAGACATAATTACTGCACTCGATCAGGTGGCCTGCAACAAGGGCGTTGGCTAGTTTGTTCAACTCGTGCCGGCCCCAGTTATGCCACCAGTATGCCGCGCCGATGACAGGGCTCGCGTCGGATACACGGCCGCAGAGGACGATGTCGGCGCCGTTGGCGAACGCTGCTGCGATACCCAGCCCTCCCAGGTAGGCCTGGGCGTATATGGGCTCGAATGACCAGTCCGCCAGGTTCTGGCCGGTGTAAATGTTCTTGAGCGGGGATTTCCCCGAGGCGAGTGCCTGAGTTACGGCGGGGAGGACCTCGTCGCCGGAGATCCAAGCCACCTATTTAAATCCACCGATAGTTATGTTAGAAATTTTGCGGGACGACATAAAAAAATATAAAAAAATATAAAAATAAAAAGATACCTTCAACCCCAATCCCCTCTCCCTCACTACTCTCTCGACAACCGTATATAGCCCTTGAACATCCGCCACGCCGGCATTCACCGCAACGCGAATCCCATGGCGCGCCAGATCCCCCAGGGCCGGCAGCAGCGACTCCAGAAACGACATCTCATACGCGGCCACGTCGTCGTCATCGCCCACGCGCTTAGCAGCGGCGGTCGCCATGTTGTACTCGCTCATGTAGTCGGAGATGATCACGTCGATGGGGTCGTTGGGATGGTTGCGGACGAAGCTGGCGAGGGCGTGGCGCCGGTCAGAGGCGGAGCCGGAAGCGCCTGGGTTGGGGATTTATTTTGTCAGTGTACATATACGAATAGATAGATATTGTTGGGGGGTAGCATACCGGCGATACGAATGGGGCGGTTTCTGGTGGACATGGTTTGTCGCTTTGGGTGTAACATGCACATGCGCTGTATAGGAGAAGATTCATGTGCTTTGTTTTTTTTTTGTGGGTTTGAACCAAGCAACTGTTTACATATGTGACGGATGTTGTTAATTTATTTTTTTAAAGAATAAGTTTAGCATGTTTCAGGGTGGCCATTGCGGCCGCATTATGTTATCTACTCCGTACATCGCTCTCCATTCTTCATTCTGACTTGATAGTTGGAGCAGCTATGGATTTCTGGACTTGTATATCTTCGGCCCGGCAGTCGGTCCGAGGCATCGGCATGAGATAGTCGTAGCAGTAGGAGATGGGGTGAATTAACACTAGTATTATTTATTATCTGCCAATTGATTTAACAAAAAATGAACAGCACTAGCCTTCTGAAGGTGAGGTGGTCAATGGTTCCAAGGTTCTCTCTGTAGGAGAATCAACATTGTTGTCATTATAATCTATCTACTCCATAGTGAGGTTTTCATATATAGAATGTGGGACATGTGAGTGCAGTAGTCAACAATCAGTGACACACATCTACTTTCTCACTATCAATTTCTTTACTGCTATTCTTCTTCTTCTTCTTCCTCTTCAATTAGTTACTGTTAATTTAATATTTATGTCAGCAGTTTTCGGGGCGCCCTATTACAAGCATATACCCATTGCCCAGGAAAAAGATAGATGATCATGAAAACAACAATAGTTCGAAAATTCGGGTCGATTTCATACATCAACTATCTGAATGGAGCCTCTGGTATCTCCTAACTAATTTACAAAAAATGCGTTTTGTTTTATTTTTTTATTTTTTTCCTTTTTCCCCTTTTTCCCTTTTTCCTTTTTATTTTTTATATTTTATATTTTTTGTCTTCGTAAAGTAAACTATTTGCTTGTGGCGCTAAGGTCCCTTCAAGCCAAACTCGGGGGGTGGGGGTGGCATGACAGATTTGGATTGAGGTAAAAGGTTGCCAAACAAAACAGTGTGAAGAAGTGAAAGGGCTTCGGCCCACCCCCTGGCCCGGGCCATGCACCGTAAAAAACTCCTAAAGCCTCGAAAAGAACTAAGAAATTGAGTTGGCCGTTGATTGTTGACCGTTGCAAGGACATGATGACATGTCGACATTCGCCGGTGAAACATGCACACAAGAAAAAGAATAGGAAGTTGGAAGGTCACCGGGCAGTCAACGTAATATTAGAAAAACTGGCGATACAGAGCTGACTGGAAAGGACAAAAAACCGTAAACCACACACAAGCCATTAAAAAAAAAAGAGAGAGAGATTAGGAAACATGTTTAGGCCACCTCCTCGATCTTAGGCTTTGAATCCGTGGGGCTGGCGTCCGTTCCCTCCTCTTCCAATGGCGGCATTTCGTCGTCCTAAAGATCAGATTTCGTTAGCAATTTACCTCTATTTTCCTCTATGTTTTATCAACAAGACTTCGGCGGGTTGTTTGTCACATACCGATCCATCATCCTCACCACCTTCACCCATTGCACCCATGTCACCCATATCAGGCATCCCGCCCAAACCTGCGCCTAGTTTCGAGAAGTCAATGCCACCCATTCCGCCACCCATGCCACCCATGTCGTCCAAGTTGCCGAAGTCATCAGCATCTGCGGCGTTTTGTTCGTCCTCATCGACCCACTACACCACCGTTGTCAGTAGAGCATCTTACAATGTATATATATATATTAAATCCAAGCAATTGTTCTAACCTTATCGAAGTCTGTCTTGAGGAAATGGACCTTCTTCGATTCCTTCAAGAAGCGGGGCCAGTATTCCTCCTTGGCTTCCTTCTTTCTTAGCACGAGGTCGACGCCGCGCGGGGTGTGACTCGATTTGGAGTTATCGACGTCGATCTCATCGTACAACTCTAGGTCGACCTTGTAGTCAACCTTCTTGGTGTCTGAGTGGCCCGAGAAGGAAATGGAGGTTGGAGTGAGGGAGAGTTTTGCGGAGGTGGGGGAGACATCGGGCACACCGAGGTGGACGAAAAGGATATTTTTTTCGGGTTCAGTGCTCGACGAGCGCTGGGCCCAGAGGACTGTATCAAGGATATACTGTTAGAATGGTGGTCTATGGCAATTCATAATTCTGTAGGGAGACATAGGTAGGTATAAAAAGGACAGCTCCATATTGAGGGGTTATCTGAGCGTTCTAGCCAAGGGCCATACCTTCCGGGGTTTGCGTATCAGCCATTGTGGAAAGTATGCGTAAGAGAGAATCGGAACACAAGGAGCTCAAGATGTATGAGAAGGGAGTAGGAAGGGGGTTACAACAGTAGGTGAAGCTGGGAGTTGTTGTTGTTGTTGGTGTAGTAATAGTAGTAGTAGTAGTTCAAATGTTGATCGTTCAAAATTGTGCCACTGATGCCGCCGTTTGGAAAGTACTGGAACCGCGTAGACAACAGTCACGTGGCAAGACGGCATCCTGACTCAGCAGCCCATGTGACTTGCCTAGCCTGGCGGGCGATGATGTCGGCAGGAGAGGAACAAGACGAACAAGACGAACAAGACGAACAGGTAAATATCGGTATTGGCAGAAGCATCCTCTAGTACAGAAGGGCTCAACTTATCTCCTACTACTTTCTCTTCCCTAACCAGCTATTCCGATACACCAATAACCAACATTTACAATTTCAAACCAACGACGAGGGGCAATGAACACTACCGCCATCGCGCTCTCCATATATATATAGACCCATAGTTGCTCGTGAGCCATTCGCACAAATCCCCAGGCCTTGTGGCTAGTTTCCTCTCAATGGAGTCCCTCAAAGCAGTGTTTTTCGGCCCCGACCCCGCCGCCCAGGTATGCGACTGTCCATATACATCCAATCTCTCCCTTCTCCAACAATCGCTTGCCCGCAGTTAGCGCTAATGTAACGAATTGACAGATGAGAAAATGCAACAGTCTCATCCGCGCCAACGCCCGCAAGCTGGATCGGGACATTGCCCAACTTAAAGCCCTCGAAATCAAAACGAAACAATATATTGTCGCCGCCTCGCGACGGGCAGAACGCAACCCATCCCAGGCCGCGCAGGCCGCCAAGGAGTCCCGCATATTCGCCCGCGAGATGATCCGCATCCGGAAACAGAGCAGCCGGCTGACAACGAGTAAGGCACAGCTAGAGAGCGTGAAAATGCAGGTCAACGAAGCGTTCTCTGTGCGGAAGATTGAGGGGAGTCTCAGGGCTTCGACGGGGATCATGAAGAATGTCAATCATCTCGTGCGGTTACCGGAGCTTGCAGGCACTATGCAACAGTTGAGTATGTATACTTCCCAAATTTCGGTGATTATGATAGTTCCTGTGGATTTTCGGTCACTAATGGGGCGATACAATTAGGCATGGAACTGGTCAAGGCTGGTATAATCGAAGAACTCGTCGACGACATGATCCCGCAAGAACAGTTATTAGAAGGCGAAGAGGAAGAGGCAGATTCTGAAGTTGACAAGGTCCTTCAAGAAATTCTACAGGGCAAACTGGCGAAAGTGGAAGGGCTCAAGCCGGAAAACCAGGTAGAAGAGGAGCCGGTGGAGGAAGAATTCGAGGACCAGGAAGAGACGCTTGCTCAGATGAGAGGGCGACTGGAGGCGTTAAAGAGTTGAGACGGATATTACCTTATATACTTTGACTTGATCGTTTCCCGATTATTTATTTGAGCATGTCGCAGTGAGAGTATGATTATAGCTTTCCCCTGGGCGTTTTGGCTGGCGGTTATTTACTACTCTGGTATAATTATAACGGCATAGATGACAGTTATGACTCAGATGTTTCAATGTTGATATTCCCACTGGTATATTTATGTTGATACGCCTTATCCATACTTTACACCCATCCGCTTGAATTCTACGCTGAAGGGTATCGTATCGCAGACTCATTTTTATGTCCGCGCTACCTTCGGATTAGGAGTTGTTCCGATGCCCTAAGCCCTAGTCGCTACATCCTCGCACTGCGGTGCAGATTATGTACATACATACATACTGTGCGTACATGCTTCACCATGGCCGGTTCAACCATACGGCCTCTTAGTCCCTGTGGCTGTGAAGTCCACCAGGTTCTTCAACTGCATGGCCTGTTTGATCTCATGGCTGTCAAGTCCACAGATCTACATTCTTTGAGTCTTACAAAAGTGAATGCTTAGAAAGCCTAACCGAAAAGTTTTACATAGAATTGTCATCTATTTAGTTCCAGGCTCTACAGGCATCATCTTGAGAAAGGACCTTCCAATCTGCAGCTTTCTACCGGCAAAACAAGAGAGCCAAGTCGGCCAGCCATGGTGGAGTTATGGAGTCCCCGAGGGGTCGCCCGTCTACCGTCTTTCATTCTAGTCGCTTGTCTTTCAGCTTTCTTCCAGCCTTGGCGTCTTGGAGAGATTTTCGTGACATTTCACTGGGGGCCTTAAGCCATGGAATTCAGGCTGATGATAATGAAAAGCACTTCTCCTTCCCTCAATTAATCATATTTGCATCACATGATCTAATAGCACCACCAATAACTGCCGGTCCCCTTCACCAGTTGTTGAAAGTGTCCTTCTGGGTAGGAAATGGAAGGGCAAAAAAAGGCCCAAATGCATACCGCGAGGAAAGCATGACAGGCGTCATCAGACAGCGTAAAGCGAGGCAGATAACTTACCTATGGAGGCGGTCGTCGGAGCATTGAAATCTCACTGGGAGGGCAACGGTTTCAGTCAGCGCTCCGGCTGCATCCCAGAGGATTAGACGTTGACTGATAGAGGACGCGCAGGCGGCGTAGACGATGCGCCCAACGCCCCAGTTGTACTCTCATCGATACCCCGGATTAACCTCCCGTGCAACTGCGGAAGCGTGACCTCGAAGAAAGGCGGACGAAAGACTTACTGAATAAATTAGCAATGAAATTGTCATAGCGCAGGGCATGGTTGGCAGCTAGAGTACTGTACATTCCCATTTTGATCTCTTTCTGCCTTTTTGTGTTTCTGACTTTCGTTCACATTTAGGACACCCCGGAATAATGTAGGTTTGACCTGCAACCAGACCTCAACTATCACCCATTCAGGGGCTAGGCCACTGCATCGAGCCAAGGCTTAGCAAGTAAATCCATCGTTGTCTTCCTCTCTTTCGGATCAATCTTCATGAGCGATCTTAAGAACATAATAAATATCTTTTTGTTTTCCCCATTCAATTCCCCGAGAAATGCCTCCGATTCCAGCCCCGGACGGTTGAGTGGAGGCAAATTTTTTATCCTTTCCTCACTGTCAAAGTATCCTTGGACAAGCTCTTGGTCACCTTTTTGCAGAAATGATCTTGGAAATGGCCCAAATAAATCCACAATTTCATGGAGGTGGAACCGAACCTTGTAATAACCATATGGTGGACCTCTCCTACTAAACATGTGTACAGCGCGGAACACTTCCAAACAACAGCTCCTAAATTCCAGAGATCGGCAGCTGGGCCCCAGGGAGCTCTGATGAGTACTTCTGGAGCTCAAAGAGCTACAGGCTGAATTAGCTCGGAAAGGTGAGAATCAGTCCAACTAGCGACACCCCAGTCACCCAATGCAATATTAAACTTCATGAGATTTGCTCCCTTCCGGAAGTAATCCCACTTAAGAGGCTGAGACCGGATGGTTGAGGGATCAGTTGACGTGTCAAAGTCTGCCAGATCAGCAGGGTTATTTGGCAGGTATAGTTCTGAAATTAGCGAATAATCCTGGATCTGGAAGAAAAATGTTATCAGGTTTGATGTCTGGGTGAAGTGGTTAGCAGGTGGGTAGATAATAATAGTAGAAGGCAAATGGAAGATTTACCAGTGTGAATGACACCACAATCATGAGCATAATCCAGCACCAGGAGGAGCTGGATAGTGAAAGGCCGCATAATGTTGTTGGGAATCATTTGGTCTTCAAACCAGGTTTCAAAGCTCCGGAGCATCTCGCCCATAACCGGGAAGACAAGTCAGATATGGTATCCATTTGGACCTATGTGTCCTTTTCACCCCCATAACACTCCGCACTCAAAACTTTTAATCCCCTAAGATTTCCTCTGAATATGGCTGTTATTTACTGTATGCTTGCTGGCTGGATGGAGGGAACCGATCTTGTACTTTGAACAAGCCACACCGTTGAATATCTCCCGAAGCCTAGTTTCCTCAGCACTTTGTGTTTCCCATCGTACACCTCTCCAAGATGAACAGGGTGGAAACCACTAGGACGATACACTTGTGGCCCTTCCTCTGCTTTGAGAGGCGGGGTAAACTCCTGGGTATTGCTGGACATTTTCTCGCCGCAAGATCAGATGTTGACCAGTCTGTGATTGAACAGCTCAGGTATGAGCGTAGCTAATCCTCCTAGAGCCCCCAAAACCATACGCTTTCTAAGAGTATCGGCCTCTTAAGTTGGCATAGTGGATGAGAATTTACCTCTATCAATTGGCTACATTGGAATATGGCTAAGTAAACATTCTCAACATGATGCTAGAGCATGATGCAAGCTAGGTAAGCTACTTATTGACGATCACTCAATGCCAACCACAATGCCACATTGAGGGCAACTAGTCACCTAAGCGCTATCTCAATGATAGCCAGTCAAGATCATGGAGAACAGAGAAATGGTGGATCTCAATGGTTTCCTTCTTTCTGATTTGTGCCCGCTTCATCTAGGAAAGCAAATTCCTCTTGGCGAAGATCTGGCGATGAGCTGGGGGCTGGCTGACGAGCCAAGCGCACCAAGCGATTCGTCTTGTATTCAACCCATAGTATATCCTATGATATTCAGACCTGCTAAGTCGGAGCACATACACTTCGCCTAAGTTAGTTCTATTCTCGTAGCAAGCTACTCGACAGTTCATCGACATATTCCAGTACTACTACTTCGACGTGAGATCCTCGCTAGTGATTCTCCCCTATTGCAAGGAGACAGGGTATACACTACATAGATGCAAACAGTTAGAGGTTGGATTGGTAGCGGACAAAGTGAGGGAGACTACATACCAGGGTACGTGACATAGGGGAAGCATATCATCCAACAGAAAAAGAGTGGTTCTGTGTGTGAACCTCTCTTCAAAAAGCAGCAGTGGTTTTCACGCTGGTCTCTTCTGCCATCTTAGCAGGACACTGATTAGGTAAGTTAACTAAGGAAATTTCCTTGCTGCAATGAAGGAATACTCTTGAAACTGCCAAAGCCATTTTGGTACATTTATTTCAAATAACAGACCCAGGTTCTCACAGTGAAGGTAATGGCACATGAGACTCTTGCTGGTGTTAGCTACTCAATCCATCAACTGTCCTAACGGCCTAGAAAATAAGAGTGGTTCAGCCAATGAGAAAAGGATGCAATGAAACTGACCTGATCGCTAAACAGGGATTGACAGGCGCGACTTGGGTGCCATCTGCCATTGTCGGTTAGTTGCTGTAACCACTGAGAAATGCTTGTAACACGGTTTGCAGCAGCATCACGATCAAGCACAACCAATTCTCCATCATCACCGTCATCATTTCTACCCACCTCATCTCGAGCTTCGGCAGCCCCGCTCATCCCTGCGACCCTTTGTAGATGCCACTGTAATTCGAGAAGGGGCCAGCTTGGAAGCGGACGTTTAGCGACATCATCTGTGGTAAGAGTGATAACCTGCCCTGAAATGAGAGCTCCGTATTCCGGCTGACCATCCATCTTACGTTTGCCTGTAGCAACCGGCGAACCTTCTCCACCGTCATAATCATATAGCCCTTCGGACGTTGCTGGCGCTTTGAGGAGGTCGATTTCCTTTACCGTGGAATCCCAAGCGAGGAACAAGAGATTCTAGAGAGACGTGGTTGGAGAGTAAAAGAAAGGGGAAAAGATAATGGCATCCAACCAAATGGATAGAATTGGAGGAGGAGCGGGAATGGTGCCAGTTGAGCCAACAAGAGGCCTGAATTAAAGCAAAGTCGAGGGTACGGTACAGAGTACAGTACGTACTGCGCTGTGAGTTGCGGGTGAATGATGAATGGTGAATGGTGGGGAGTAAACAAGGCGGCGGGAGAGGGTCGACATGGCGCTTTACCCGATCGGGCGGCACCAAACCCTGTCCGCCTAATAATACAGATGAATGTCTACGGGTTATCTCCTTGTTTGGGGGCGGCGAGCACTATTTAGCGTGGTTTTTTTGGCTGTACATTAGCGTATTAAATACAGCAATTTCATTGATTAATAAGTGCGATCACTAAAAAGTAGCTGTATTTGACTGTTATAGTTCAAGAAAGCGGCATTGTTGCGCTAAACCATACAAGGCAAGGTATACCTGGGTAGTTCATCAAAGCGGTGATATGGAGCCTTACCCGATTAATGCGGCGCTAAACCCTGTGGAGCAATCTCCCAAGATACGGGAGTTTAATAAGACAACACCCATCTAGTAGATAAATCTACTAAGCCTATATTGATCTAGTGAGACGCTTAGTCATACATTCCTTTGTTGTTCCCTTCAGGCGGCAAAGTCAACGTCCTCAACTCTCGCACTCTCTTCGTTTTCGAACATCCCCAACATCTCGATTCACTCGTCATCCACAGAGTTTGCTTCTTCGCCATCCACAGAAACCGGTGACTGAAACCCTTCTCTGCTACTATCTCTCCAAGTCGCTATCAGACTGCTTCTATCTTTCCTCTTTGTCATAATCAGGCTCTCCCCACCAACATCCATCGCCACGTCAATCAGGAACGACAGCCTGGTATTGGCGTAGAGTCGGCTCTATTCTCCCCGCGCATCCTCCCTAGCTTCAGTGAAATTATCTCGTTTCGCGACATCACTATTACTACATAACAATGGCCGACAAGCTGGACAAGTCTCTTGACGATATCCTCAGCACCAGGCGTGCCGCCCGTCGTGGCTCCCAGCGACGTCGCGATACCAGGGCCTCGAGGGCCTCTCAAAACGCTGCCCCAGTAGGCGGCGTCAAAAAGACCGTCAGGAATGCGAAATCTACTTCCAAGGCTACCCCCACCGGCCCATCTATGGGTCTGGGCGAAAGCAAGATCATCGTGAGCGGCTTGGTAAGCCCTTTTCTTCCTTTTTTTCTCCTACCCGCTGTTAGAATAATGCAGACGCTAACTTCTTTCAGCCCTCCGATGTCAATGAAGCGAATATCAAGGTATGTTGATAGAGGGTATCTTTCTGGGTTTCCATCGCCGTCTCCGTTCGAGATATATCCCCTTCGAAATGTCACGAACGAAATCGTCGCTCCTTTTTCCTTTTCCCAAAGTCGCATCTTGCCTATTCTGTGGCGTGTACACTCTCATTGCCGTTGTTGCTTTCGCAACACGAGACAGTTTGGCATCCTCGCCGCTTTTGCTCGCCGGTCATTGGCCTGATGCAAAGCATAGCAAGTTGAGCCCTGTCATCATCTCGCGACTCCTCTGCGCCCCAATGCTCGTCTGGCTGCTACTCTTCACATGTCTCTTGAGCCAACTGGGGCTCAGGCCGTGTGAAAAGATAAGTTGGCGTGGGGACCAACTCTACATGTAACCATGGATCGCGTGGATGTAAACCACTATTTTTCTTCCTGGAGTGAGGCGTATCAGCGAGCGCAGAAGTGATTGAAGCAACACAGTACACAGAGCCTAGCTATCACTCGCCTCGAGATTCCGACGCGACTTTAGCCACACATCACAAGGCGAAACACAAATCGATTGAGGACCTCCAAGAAAAGGAAGGGATGAAGTCGATCATTGCCATCAGCTTTCGAGCAAGTCATGGTCTCTAGAGCTGAGCCATGTCCTGCATACAATATCTGCTTGACACCGTGTCACATGTGCAAATTTGAGAAAGGACATATTCTCACTCCGCGATTCATTTTTGCCTTGTTTGCATCTAGTCAGCGGAATCGTTGCTCGACAGCTAGCAGCAGGTGGCCCCAAGATCTTGTATTACGGAGCCCTACCTTCTACGCTCTTGCACCTGGCTGCGGGGAAATTTGTGGTTTTCTATCGTGGATTGGGTAATTCTGGGTGGATACCGCTTGGCCTTGGTAGTACATGGCGCGGACTCGTCTGAGACAGGACTGCTTGCTTTAAGGAGAGGGAAACGGAAGGATTAAACCGGAGTTTCGCGATATACCCCCCGCGCACCGCCTACCCCGTTCTACTTGGGATTCGATACTGACTACTAACGCTGTGCTGTCACTCTGTGCTCGCTGACCCGCATTCAAGAGGTCGATGACGGGGCTTTGTGTTGAAAATTCCCTGTTTTTTGAGATTGGACCGTGGATGCAGCTCGTAAATCAAACCGATGCGCATTTTAAAATACTGATGTCTTATCTTGGCATTGCCTTAGGAATATTTCCACAAGTCCGCCGGACCTGTAAAGAAGGTCATGCTCACCTATAACCAGAACGGTACTAGCCGCGGCATTGCCGCCATTACCTTCGTTCGTCCAGATACTGCCGCCAAAGCCGCAAAGGAACTAAATGGTTTACTCATCGACAAGCGACCCATCAAGGTATGATGAGGTATACCCAGAAATATATATATTAAATATGGAGGTTATGCACGCTAACATTGGGTCGATAGATTGAGGTGGTTCTTGATGCCTCCCGTGCTCCCACTCTGCCTGCAGTGAAACCTCTGACTGAACGTGTCGCGTAAGTTTTTGTGAAGTCGCAATCCCACTTGCACCGCGCATCCCACGTACCATTCTAACATGAACATAAATCAGTCAACCAAAGCCTCAACCCAAACCCGTATCAGCCACAAAGGCCAGCGCGGGTTCAAAGCGTGGCCGTTCCCGCCGCGGACGCAACGCTGGTCGCCCAAAGCCCAAGTCAGTCGCAGAGCTCGATGCTGAGATGGAAGATTACTTCCCGACAACGAATGCTGCTCCTGCCGCGACCAACGGAGCCGCACCACCAGCTGCGACTGGCGGTGAAGATCTTGGAATGGATGAGATCTCTGTACGTTGAAATACATAGTTTCCCACACTGGCGAATCCGCCTAGTCGGGTTAATCAGGGACACATTTGGCTAATTTATGATGTGGCAGTAAACCGATCAATGATAAGCACACCGCACCGCATAGCGTTTGAAATAAAAGGAATAAAAGCACACTCTTCCTTTTTCTGTAGTTTTAACTTTCGCCGCGGTCTTAATTCCTTACTGCCATCTACTGGACGATGATTTGTCAGGGACAGGACTGTGATCTTTTCTCGATCGAGCATATCAAAATCGCTGTTCTGTGCGCGGGACAATCTTCGTTCAATCAAATGAGCATGCCTTACATACATCCCCACTTCGCAATTCGTCCCATTTTATCCTGCGGCTGTGCTTATGCTTGTTATTTATGCACGGAGTTATTTTCTTCTGTTGGGGAGCCGGGTTTTCTTTTTTAAGTTATTTCTTTTGTGTGTTGATTCTGATCCTACTGGACCAAAGATAACCGACGTTGATAGCAGGTATCACTCAATTATCGATTCCATGACGGTCATACATTTGGGAAGTTCAGCTATTGAGGGGGATTCATGGAATAGAATGGATTGCGTGCGTCTAGGTTTTGGGTTTGGCTGGGTTGAGTACCGAGTTTCGTTCGGGCCGTACTGTTTTTTTTTTTTTTTTTTTTATTAGCAAACCAGGTTGTGATTTAAAATTTATTCTTTTCATCTCCTGTTCCCTGGGAAAATCAAATCACTATTTTATATATTATTATATGGCGCGCCCCTTTGCCGGTTTCATATCGGACCTTTTTGATCTTTCGAGAGCTACGGAGTACTACGTACGTACCATTATCTCAACCGTCAAGAAGCCGCACGTGGTGACAACCGAAGGCTAATTACAATAATGAACTGACACTGTCACATTGCCCACTCCAACCATTACAGCGAATATACCACCCAGCAACACGCTCCTCATACCGGTGCACGAGCCTCGGCTGTTAGTTAGATAGATGTTATGGTTTTGTCGGCATCTGACCTGGGTTGATTGTGGAAGTATGTAAGCATTCCAGAGTATGATCTCCGATATTTTGGCCCAGGGTTCATTTTCATTCCATTGAAACTAGCGGGAGTAAATAGAATGAGAGAGCGCATGGGACTGACTAGCCATGGAACTACGGTTGATCGCGAAGCTGGGATATTATCTACCAACAACAACCTACATAGCTATAGATTTTACCGGGCTGTTTCCATCCATGGGGATACCGTATCTCATGCTGATTACGAGGGCAGACGCCCCCTGTTTTTATTTTACATCAGTACAGCAGTTTCGAAGCCATCCATGGCGCTGGGTGCATCCTGATAGTTATAAAGAAGTATAGGAACTAGGTAGGAATCACTGCCAGATGAGGGGACAACCCAACCGGAGCGAGCCTCTTCTCCTGCTTTTCGGGATAGAGGTGGGAGAGAAGAGAGAGGTTTGGAATCGCCGCTTTCTTTCAAGAGAATGTACGCAGTAAGGGGAAATGAAGCCGGAACTTTGTTTTCTGCTCATCCATCCCTCCATCCCTCTCTCTAAATTTAACCTACGTGCAGACAAGATAACAGAGATCGGTGCGCATACTCTGGGTCCCGAAACAAAAAAGAAAAAAAAGGATACAGTGATACAGTGATACGTGTAAAGGGGAGAGAGAGCCGCAGATGCATGCCCAACGGACGAAGAAGTAAGTAAAATATCTTTATTATTATTTATATTTTATATTTTATATTTTATATTTTTTTGTTTTTGCAAAAAGTAAAACCAAACCCCCAATCAAATGCAACGGAATGAATGCAAAACAATGACGGCCTACCTATTCGATTCGGCGATTTCCATGTGCGGATATATGTATGATATGTAACTTAACCCAACCCATTGCGGCACAATCACCCGCCCCGAATCCGCAGCACGACATCATCCCCCGCCCCGTACGTACATGTACATACATACTTACTTACATACATATACATAGATGGTCGTTGGTCATCGTCGTGCGTGGGTCAAACGTCGTTGTTAGATAGAGTTAATAATAGTTGGTTGCCGCCCTCGTTTCCCCATATCATATCAGCCCCATATCATATCAGCCCCAGCAACAACCCATCCCACCGCATCGCATAGTTACTCCGTACTCCGTACTTCCGTACAGAGAGGAGTTAACTAGTAAGTAGTTAGTTACTGCGTAGGTTATCTCCCGTAACTCCTCCCGCATAATCCAAAGAATGAAGGAAGAATCAATATCAATACGAACGAAAACTACGGTGACATGGACATGGACATGGACTTCCATTCCAACAATGGATATACCTACCCCCCCCCCGGCCCCAACGCCCGCTGGAACTGTAACCGCTCACCAGCATCCATCATTCATCGCTGTTCGCTCATTGCGCGTCGCTTCTGCCCGGACACAGCCCATACATACTTACATACATACATACATAGGCCGACAGAGAACCAAATCCCCATACCCGGGCATCCATACCTCCAAGAACGCGCTGGATAACTGCCGGAATCCCCCCAAACGCCGACAACGACCATCCATTCCACGGTCCCGCTTCTACCCGGACCGAGATGTACATGTACTTGAATATTTGAAAAAGGCTGCATAGGATCATCCATAGTTATATATTGTATTATATTATATTTCTTCCCCCCCTTTTTGTCAACATCTGGTGAGTGATAGGACAGGTTAATCCCATCGTACCCATAATAAATAACTATTTCTAGCTGGATTAATCCCGTATGTACGGGTTATCTCTTTGTATATATATATATATATATATATATGCAAGGTGGAGGAAAACGAGAAACACCCCAATCAATCAAGGTGTGTGATACAGTATGATGCAATGCCATGCTAAAAAAAAGAAAGGGAAAAAAAAAATCGGTTTCACCAGCACAGCTGCGATCGTATCGACAAACAATAATAATGAAGAAAAGTCAACAGAAAAATGAAAAAACGAGGTCGATACCAATTTGGTCCGGGAGGGTATAATGCCAAAAAAAAAAAAAAAAAAAAAAAAAAAAAAAAAAAGAGGCGCTGAATGAATATGGACAAAAAAGGAAAATTCAAGGTGTTCTCCAACACTGCGCTGTGCTTCGCTGGTACGGAATACAGAAGAGAGAAATAAAAAAGAAAAAAAGATCAAAACCCGAATGCCGAAGGTAACACCACGCAAAACACAAAGGGATATCGGAAACCAAAAGCCAAGGAAGAGTATTATAAAAAAATAAAAAAATAAAAAATAAGAAGCCGGAGCGGGTGCGAGGGGGAGTCGAGGCGTGGGCAAGGGATAGGCAGAGAACGAACAACCCAAGAATAAAATAAACGATGATGATAATTATGCCAGATCTGATTTGTGATGACAACACAGCGCGATCAACAGGCGGTGAAGAAAGCGACGGGGCGAGCAGGGCGAAGCCGGCAAGGCGGATGACATCTTGCGTGCGCGGTAATAGGCTGCTGAAGAATTGGTTGGATAGATAGGGCCAAGGCGGTGGCGGCCGCGGCGGTGGTGGTGATGGTGGTGATGGTGGTGGGGAGAGAACCATGCTGCGTGGGGTGAAACACAAACATCTTCACACGAAAACCCAACAGCAAATCGATCTCCTCGCATCGGGCAGCAAGAAAACACCCGCTGCCCCGCCCAGCCAATATGCTTGCGGTATTTGCTTCCGAGCTGGGAAAATCACAAAATCGTCCAGTTGACACCCGCGCTGACAAAAATGAGTCACCACCAACGAAAAAAAAAAAAAAAAAAAAAATTAAACTCGGGGCCGATTTCCTCATCAGGCCTTGTCGGCTGCGTGGGCGGTGTATAAGAGGTGTAAGGAGGCGATGCGATGGCGATGGAAATAATAACAATAATAATCAGAATAATAATATTGGGTCGTATCTGACGCCCGTAAACTTAACCCCAGACTGAACGGCTGACAAACTGTAACCAAACGACTGGCTTTGGGGCAATCAGAATAACCTTTCTGCCTGCTGGTTGAAACATTTTTGGGTTTCGTTCCAGTCACGTCACGTCACATCTGCCACATGCAAGTCACACCTGCCAATCCGACATGGACAAGGGGCGTTCGGATAACCAAGAACGATAAAATTGAAAAAAATAATTAAAAAAGTTAAATAATTTTTTTTCGCGTTCCGAATGGGTGTTGCTGAAAAAAAAAAAGGGTGTTGTTCGAATAATCCAAAGGGCGGTAAAGAAGAAACAGGGAAGATTCTGTCAAAGTGGAATGCGCGGTCAAAGAGCCGAGGGATCGCGGGGAGTTTGGCTCAGCATTAAGATCGGGTGATGCTTTCACATTGCAAGAATAACGCGCAAAAAAAAAAAAAAAAAAAGGCATCGCGTCTCTTTTTTCTGTCCCGACTAATTCCTTCCGGATCCGCGACACCGCTCTTTCACATGGTGGGGGGCCCTGGAGGGAAAATTCCGACGAAAAATCAACAAAAATAAAAAGTCGTTTTCGCGTCTTCGGGTTTCCTTAGAGTCTCCACATCATCGGAATTTAACCCATGTAGGATGGATGTTGGGCACACCGGGTAAAGTAAAACAAGCGAGGCAATGCACGTGTTGGCATATGCTCCGTCGAGGTTGTTATCTTCGTAGAGGAGGTTGAGTTTTGTTGAGTTTAGGAGGTTCTAAACTTGGGAGGTGTGTGGAATGAGGATTTTGATGAGTTATGCATGTGATGCAATGTGAGCATGAGCACACGTCACATACTTTTAGAATAAAACTCAGCTAGAAGACGGTTTGGAGGAAGCCGAAGCCGAAGACGGTGATGGCGATGATGATGATGATGATGTTGTCCTGCGCTTCTTGTCCGCAACAACGCGTCGCTTTCTCCTCTTGCCGCTTGATTGCTCAGCAGCAAGTATCTGGGCTGCTCGTTGTGCTTGTTGCGCGCGGAGCTGAGCGTGGGCGTTGGCAAGGTATCTCTGGCGTCGCTCCTCTTCATCTACTCGCCCGTTGATCAGGGAGATTTGCTCTTCTGTGGTCAGGTCTCCGGCGGCAAAGACTGGGTGGTAGGAAACGGCATCTTCTTCAAAGGCGGATTCGGAGCTAGGCGAGGGCGAGGTTGGGAAGAGATCCTCGTCTGAGAGATAGGAGCTGGCGGAGGAGTCTGAGTCGGAGAAGAGTGAGGAGCGGTTGGGCCAGGAGGGAAAGGCACAGGAGGTATTTCTGCCCGAGGTCATGGAGAACGAACTCTTGCGGGGAGCAATGTCCAGCAGAGAGTCGTTGGGCGAGGGAGGAGGCGGCGGAGGAAGAGAGGACGACGGGGAGCCTGATGGCGAGGAGAAGGTGCTGTTGCTGAAGCTGAATCCGGACCACATTCTGCTGGTAGTGGAGGAGGAGGAGGAGGAGGATGTGCTTCGAGGTTTATTATTCTTATTGAGAGACTGATGCCGATTGTAGAGGTTGTTGTAGTAGCAGTCAGGTATTGACAAGATAGCTTCTGCCATGAATACTGTATGGAGGAGGAGTAGGAGTAGTAGGAGTAGTAGTAGTAGTAGTAGTAGTAGTAGTAGTAGTAGTAGTAGTAGGAAGATATGGTAGTATGTATGTTGTATGTTGTTTGATATGAGTGAAAGAGGGAGGGAGGGAAGGAAGGAAGGAAGGAAGGAAGGAGGAGATAGATAATCAGAGTCCGGGGACCAAGGTTTATATAAAGCGGAGCGCGGAAAGGAGGTTTTATTCAGGATGATTCAGGATGATTCAGGATTATTCCGGGTGCGAATGAAGACAATAATAATCAACCCAAACGGGCGGGACGGCGGTATTGATATATATAGTTCGAATAAAATAATACAACCAGATCTCGGGGTCAAAGAGCAAACAAAAAAAACCGTTGCGGCGGGATCAAAGAAGAAGGAGAACTGGGCCAACAAGTATAAAAAGATGACAGCTCTTTCTGTCCTGGTTGGTCTTTTTTTTTTTTTTTCTTTTTTGCTTTTTCCTGGCTTTTTCTTGCTTTTCCCTTTTTTTTCCCTTTTTTATTTTTTGCCTTTTGCTTTTTTTAATTTTTGCTTTTTGTTGGCTGGGCTGTTGGCTGGGCTGTTGGGGAGGGCTGGACAACGAAACCTTGTAAGGTTGGTTGGTCCATTATTATTATTATTACAGTAACTTAGTTACCACAGTTACAAATAATAAAATACTGATAATTATAGTAAAAGTAAGAGTATTTGGTTCCCCCCCCCCTCCTCCCCCCTCCCCCCGGTACCCGCTACCCGCTACCCGCTACACGCTCCCATGGAACGGTCCGCCGGGGGAAGGCGGCGATGCTTGGGTTAGCGTTTGATCTTCTCTATCTGTCTGTCTCTCTGTCTGTCTATCTCTCTTTTCTTCTTCTCTTCTCTCGCGGGGAGCCGGAAGTCCCACTTTTTTACTTTTTGCACTTTGGTGCTTTTGCAAAATAACAACTTACATACCTACCGTACCGTACCCTACGAATCAGATTTTATTTGAATTATGATTATTTCTTGTTGTTGATTGCTAGATTAGATTCCTATTATTCCACCCGTTTAGTCCCCCCGCCCCGTACAAAAATGAAGATGCTCGTGTCTTTGTTCGTTTGACCAGCTCGGGCGGCGTCGTCACGGGCGCTGCTCACAAATCCAAATCCAAATCCAAATCGAAACGCCTGTAGTGAAGTGAAGTGCAGTTGAGGGCTGCGTTTTCCAAGCAAGCTGGCCAGGTCAGATGGCAGAAGATGGGCTGCTTTGAGAACAGGGTTGACAACAACTCCATAACCTGATTTGATTATCCTGCTGTTGTGTTGTTGTATTTTTCAGGTTTGAGGTGAGTCAGGTACCACACCCTACTATCTTCCTCCGTGTACGGGAGTATGTGGGGTGCAGATGCAAAAAAATAATATATATATATATATATATATATCTATCTATTTATCTATAGTGGGCCACGTTTGTTGAAGAAGGTTGCAAGCGGGGCGGTGTCGCGATGTTGGATGTTGCGGTGACAAAGGGAGAGCCGCGATTCGGTGCTTTACCTTATACAACAAAAGATGTGTTGGATGTACACCTCATCTGGGGTCTGGGTTTGGGTTTGGGTTTGCGGTTTGCGGTCTGCGGAGAATCACCAGCTGCAGGGAGGAGGGGTTGAGTGAGTCCCGGCAGCAGCAGGAAGTGAAGGTGAAGCGTGAGATCGATCGTTGGGCAAAAAAAAAAAAAAAAAAAAACCAAGGCCCAGTCCAACGCGCGTTTGTCGTCAGAGAGAGAGAGAGAGAGAGGGGTGATCTGGTGGTTTGTGATAGGTATCTTTGTGTGTCTTTTTTCCAGTTTTGTAGATTTCGGGGTCTTGGGTCGGTGTTCTTGTTTAGTTAGGGCTTGATAGTTATATTGATAGTTATATTGTGGAGTTAACTTTTATGTTCTTTCTTTCTCTCTCTTTCTTTCGCTGCAAAACACAACAAAGAAACAATTCCAATATCACTCCCTCCCTCCCTCCCCCAGCAGCATCAGAGGAAGGCGGCAGGGAGGGGAGGGGATAGGATGAGTTGTTTTATTCTTCCAACGCATTGTTGTCTCGCCTGGTTGCTTGGAACGTACGCTGTATGTACGCTGTAACTAACTAATAATGTAACAGACAACTCTTTTTTATTAACCGTGCATGTGGCGGAAACGAAACCTGGGGGGGGAAAGGAAAAGGAAAAAGAAAAAGAAAATACAACTAAAAAAGAGCACCAATCAAACAAAAATGGTCGATGCGGCAATTGACTGAATAATAAATAATAAATAATAAATAATAATAACCTTGGCATAGTTATTGTCTCATGTCTCTGGCTGATTGGCTGGCTGTCGCCCTATGATTGTGATTGGGCCGCGCTGGTGGCAGAAATCATAAATCAGTCTTTCTAGATATTGTATGTACTCTGTATGGATGGAGAGATGAAGAGATGGAGGATTTCAGCTGGTATGAGGGAATGGGGGAATGAGGGAATGGGGATGGCAATGATATTGTGGCCAAACAAAGGTCGAGGCCATTTTCATTCCAGGAGGGGTTTGATTTACTACTCCCTTGTTTTTGTTTGTATCCCACACTATGTAAAGGGGTAACTAAAGGGACAGGACAGACAGGACAGGCGCGGAGTTGGGATGTTCAAACAACAAGAGTTTTATAACTTCTACCCTACCCGTAACTAGTTATCAGGCAATCAGATGAAAAAGCAACCGATCTTCCTTATACTTTATATGTCCCCGTGGGGGGGAACTTAAACCTCAGACGGCGTGGGGGATGCTTCTGTTTTGCCGCTGCTGCTCGTCAAACCCAACCAACCAACCCGGAGCTGGTTTCAGGTGAGAGAGATGGAGATGGAGATGGAGATGGAGATGTCTTTTGCGCACGTTTGTTTGGCCTGCTGTGTGAGGTTTCTGTTTCATTAATTGCTGTGTTGACCGAGTCCCCCTCCCCATTTCTCTCCCTTTCCTTTCTCTCCCTCCCTACGCAGTAGATTCTCAAAAAAATGATACGCCCCTTAACCTCAAGAACATCACCTCAAACCAACCAACACGACGGGTAATCACTCACTCACTCTTATCACTCTCATCTAACTCATGGTTCCATGGATGCTTAACCCTCCCTAGTCGAGGCCGGACGGACCCGACAGAGCTGACAATCCCCACTCGGCCCCACCCGGCCCCATCCATCTCTTCAGTAGCAGTTGTAGTAGTTAGTAGTTGTTGTAGTAGTAGTAGTAGTAATAATAAGTAGTAACTACCAACCCCCCCACCCCACCGGCGATCGAGACGACCATATCCTCAAGGTAACTACCCTACCACAGGCGGCCACAATAATAATAATAATAATAATAATAATAATAATAATAATAAATAGCTATGTAGTTTCTATTCGCCGATCAAGCGTTCTGTTCTTGGATCAAACAAACCCCACGGGACAAGAAACTTCAAACCGAGCGAGCAAGCAAAGCAAAGCAGAGAAAAGAAAGCCCACCACCGCGGTGGAGATGGAAAAAAAAAAAAAAAAAAAAAAAAAAAAAAAATTTGACCCAGCCTTCTGGGCCGTCGCGTATACGCAGTAAGCCGGTAGGTACATTGTTATTATTATTATTACCATAGCATAGGCTGGCTGGTCAGCAGCTTATAGCGTGTAATTCCAGTTCCCCGACAGCGCGGGATGGATGGGTGGAGGGAAAAAAACGCCACGCGAGTTTTTAGGGAGAGGCGGGAGGGGGGGGTGCTGTCAGCAATTGGAATAATGTACTAACCGTGCCATGCTTACTCACTCTCTGTAGTGAGTGCGCCACAGCGTACGGAAAACCACACCGTAAAGAAAATATTTTGAATATAGTAATCTTCAAAAATTAATTAATAACCACCACCATATCTATCTATAACATAAAGATTATCTATATACTCATTAGAAGGTGTAGAATCCACTGTAAGTTGAGATTCTATAGAATTATCTTGTTGTGGTTGAGTGGCTGTAGATTTTGTAGGTTTGATTCCAATCAATCAAAGAGTCTTATTGAATGTCTTTTTCATCTCATCTGCTCTACAGGTCGCGATCTTGCAATTGGCATTCTTAATAGTGAGGACTCCACCTACTTGCACCTGCCTGCGGGAGGATTTGATGACCTGACATCTATTTGCTTGATAATGACCTGCAAGTTCACCCTCACAGTGCACATTCAATTCCACCTGGACCATGCTACCCTTGAAGATCTTGTTCAACCGCCTTGTCAAACCAGGTGTAAGGGTATTCTTCACATCTTCTAAGGCCTTGACTGCTGCATCGATTTGGTGACATAGTTTTGCAACCATCTCTGAGGAGATTAATTGCAAGAAGACAGTTGACGGTTGATCTGCAGGTGGCAGGGTAAAGTGATCGCATACATCACCATCACCATTGTATATGTTGAGATCCGGGGCATCATCAATGGTAAGAGGTCTCAATCAATTGAGAATTATATCGCGATTAACTGGATACATTTCACAGTCAGCAAAGCCAGCTCTCACAGTGCCAGGTTTGAATGCTTGCAGTCAGATGCTCTTCAGATTAGCAAGGAATTCATACTGCTCATATCTGTAGTGGGCAGCCTCATTAACTGCCTTTGTATGATAATGCTTATACTGCTGAAAAGGTACATTATCAAGAGGTTGTAGAATATGACTTGTATGAGATGGGAATCTGAACAGAATAATCTTATGAAGGTCGCAGTATTGGATGAATTCTTCTGTGAGATGAGAATCATGATTATTCATTAATAGCAGTCGATGACTGCTCATTTGACACTTTTTTGTCATCTTATTGAACCACTTGATCCATTCAAATCCAATCTCATCATTTGTAAAGCCAGACTCAGATGCGGTGATGGTGTAGTTGTCAGGTAAGTTGAAGTGTGTATACCAATCCTCTAGATGGACCTTCGATTTCATTATAATCAGCTTCGATATGCTCGATGATGAGTGGGCAAAAATTAATGTTCAATTGATGAATTCATATCTTAATTGCCTCTTCCTGGCTGTCATTCAATGCTCAATTCAGTGGAACCCTCATAGTCCTTGATTTCTTCCCGTTGATCCTCCCATACAAGGTGGCATATGGGACTTTGAATTCTCGCGACAGAGATGTGATTTTTAATTTTGAATTGCTTTTGTACGCGTCAACAGCTCTTTGCAACTGCTCCTCAGTGTAATTAGAAGATTTAGGCATGGTTATAATTAATGATGATTATTTGAAGATGAAGAATGAAGATATTGAAAATATTTTCTTTATGGTGTGGTTTTCCGTACGCTGTGGCGCACTCACTACAGAGAGTGAGTAAGCATGGCACGGTTACTACGTATACTGAAGGTATGAAGGTTGAGGTGAACGAGTTGAAATCGGGATAGCTCCACGCGCGTCGTTGCCCAGGAGCCCAGGAGCCCAGTCTGACATTATTATTACACAGTATTATTGTATTATGATGATAATTCTAGTCCCCCCCTGGCAGCTGTAACGTTAACCCTGTCATCCTGGGGGATGGATGGGACCGTTGTGTCCTTGAGTGCCAACATCTCGCCGGCGGGGATTCTGGGCTTATTATTGTTTCTTTCTAGCCGAGTTCTGGAAGGAAATTGGCGGACGAGGGTTCAACCAAACCAGCAGGGATTGTTAACTAACGCTACGGGGGGTGAGCATGATGATGATTATTATTATTATTATTATTGTACTCCGTAGTCCGAACAGTAATAAGAGAAAGGAGACAGACATAAAGCAACTCCCCTCCCCTTTCCCAACCACAGCACACAAAAATAATACGCAGCGTATATCCCTCGCCCGGGCAATGAATGGTATTCCTCGTGGGTTGTCAAACAATAAACAATAAATAATAACTAATAACTACCCTCCCGATGCTATCTCCGCAGACTGCTGCTGCATGCTATCGCGGCCGGACAGATATCGATAGTTAGTTAGTCTTATCGATAGATAGGACCCAAAGATCGATAACTATGTACGCTGCGTATGGGTAACGTATCCAAGCAACACCAAATTAATAATAAATAGCCTTCATGCACATCCCCCCGTCCTAAAACCCGCTACTATCCAGGTTCCCGGGCTTGGAGTAGAGTAGGAAGCCTCGCTCCTCCTCTGATATCATATCGTCTTCTTAAAAAATAAAACCTTTTTTTCTCCCTAGAAACAGAACATTTTGTCTACTGACCAAATTGGTGATGGTCGCGACTAAGCTTCAACCATGACTAGCCAACCGGATCCCTTTCCTCCGCTTCAAACCATCCCAGCGGCGCGGGAAGAAGAAAACAAAAAAAAAAGAAAAAGAAAGAAAGAAAGAAAAGAAAAGAAAAGAAATAGAGATCATATGCACTGGACTATTCTGGCCAAAATACTCGCAGCCAAGAAGTCTT
This sequence comes from Blastomyces gilchristii SLH14081, assembly GCF_000003855.2. NCBI lineage: Eukaryota > Fungi > Ascomycota > Eurotiomycetes > Onygenales > Ajellomycetaceae > Blastomyces > Blastomyces gilchristii. The sequence goes on along the minus strand of NW_003101681.1, from coordinate 6,413,086 downwards.
CCTACGTCCGTATCGACAGGTCGAAACCCCCCAGGGCAAGCCTCATGGCGCGGTGGCGTGAAGTTAACACAGCTTACGCAGAAGGTTAGAAATAGAAGAACTTAAATGGAAACCTGATGAGTGGCCGTATGTACTGTATATACCATTGCACAAGCTATCGGTTCTTACTTATATAAATAACTATGGAAGCGTTGGGAAGTTCGAACCTCTACGCAGCCTACGCAGCGTAACATCCGCAGACAAAACGCCGCCGATCTGCAGTGAGTTATTGCCATTATTATTATTATTATTATTATTATTATTATTATTATTATTATTGGGAGGCGGACGACTCGTGCTCGGGATTCAGCTAACTAAACCCCTCGGGCTCTAGAGTCTAGAGCTAGAGAGTAAAAAGAGAGATCGATCAGCTTGCACTAACTACCACTAGTACTTAAAATAAGAGATTACTTCAGGAACAGTCAGCAGTAAGGAATCGGAATCGGAATAATACCTAGGTAATGATTGGCACCGGCGAGGCAGGCATGCCTTCCCTCTGTAAAACCCGGTTTATTAGACCAAATGCGGTCTGGTCTGGGCCCTTGGGAACCTTGGAGGTTGAGCGTCCGTCCAAGGTCAAGTCTATTTTCTGTATCTATCAGATATGTACGGAGTACGGAGTAGTTATATATCGGATATCAGATGTGAGAGGTCTCACCTCTGAAAAACTATCTGTCCAATCTGTATTATTTTAAACCCAAAATTCAAGCTGGGTTTCAGGCCCGAACCACCCTATTGTCCAATAACCAGTTAGATCTCCATCGCAAATTGTCTTCAAGAAAAGAATGACCTTCCCCCGACCGACCTCAGCCCAAGAAAAAAAAAAAAAAAAAAAGCAAACATCCCCGTTTCCCCTTTTCCCCATTTCCCCAACGTCCCGTTTCTTCCAACAGTTCCCCACTTGCGCGGATTCCCCGTTCCCCTTTCTCGGCGATAAGAATACAATCCTTAATCAGAAGAAGAAGAATAGTAAGTTAACTACAAATGCGCCCGGCGGCCACACTAGACTAGCCCGAGATCCCCAATCCCACTAACCACCCGCCTGGAACGCGCCGTCCCGCCGGAAGCCAGGGTGCTGCATTTCCGCCGACGCCAGTGGTGCGAAGCCATTCGCCATTATTCGCCAGCCTACGCAGGGTGTGGCCTGGGTGGTGGTGGTGGTGGTGGTGGTGGGAGGTTGGGAGTGGAGAAATCCCATCTCCTCCTACTAGGGTGGGTGGGGTCGTCGTTGTGCCGGGGATGTAACTTGTCCCTGGCTGCTGGGAGCGAGTTAACGTAACATGCTAGGAAAAGTGGCCCCCTTCCCCCCCCTTGTCCGGCTCTTGGGTTGAGTCGGGAGTTCTGGGATCCTTGAAGGTGGTTCGCAGTTTAGTTTGGTAGCGTGCGTGGGGGTTGGGTATCGGTTTAACTATTAGGGTTATTTGTCGAGGCCACGAGTACAGGAGGACTGGACTTGTGGGGGGGGCGAAGATGAAGGGGGGTGGTTGTCCATAACTCGCCCTTTTCATAAATAATGTAAGGAGGAGTGGTATCACGGATGAGCAGAGGTGGTGGGTGGGATGCGGCTTTTGGGGGGCTTGGCACGATTATTAGTGAGTCTTGAGTACGGAGTAGTTTGGCTACCATTGAGAAATAGAAATAGAGTATCTGTCTTCCTTCAACGGCAGGCGAAAAACAGTCCGATGACTCCACCAGAGAGAAGGGAGGTTTCAGCGGGTGGTTTCGGTCGTGGGCTCCAGCAAAACCTCCACGTTTCAAGGTCCAAACAGAATGATCGCCACGCCAGCTGACGACAGCCAGCGACAAAACCACTCGGAATCCAGACTCCAGAATCCGTTCACAGGTCTGGACTTTTGTGTGTCAAGGAAACGCACCGCGGCAGTCGGGCGGCGTTTTAGGCTGGTAACTAGTTATCAACTCCGGGGTTGACTTGGCCAATCGACAACTCCGGAGTTGCCAGCCAAGGCACACACTCACCACCACTAACTCATCACACTACACTACACTGAGGAGTTGGTGATCGCGCCCATGCCCTATCATCTATCATATCAGCGCGTGAAAGGCTGGCTGGGATGGGAGTGGAATGAGTGGAATGGGCACGCGAAGCCTGTGATAAAAACAGGGAAAATGAGAGGTCTTCTCGTGCTCTTTTTTTTTTTGTGACTTGGAAGAAACGACTGATCACCAGCTTCGGGATGAGGAGTTGTTCTCTCAGTTTGTGTTTTTTGTTTTGATATCAACTGTCCCTTTATTATTCCATTCCAGCATTGCTTGTTCCATCCAACTCCCCCCTCTCCCCCCCCTAGGATAGTTACAACGTATGTGATTCGACGCGAGCGAGAACAAAGAGGAATACTCATTTTTTAATTGGATAGTTTAGTTATCCATTAGTTACCCTTGCCCAAACCACTAAGTAAAATACTATAGTGTATCCGGGGCGGTCTCCGTCTGAACCGTGCCAATAATCACACGTTATTTCCGAGATAGCGTTGCGCTATAAGCTTCAAAGATTCAACTAGAAACGGCATTTCAAGTTCACGTCGCCAGGCATTCTTGTTCCAAGGCAGACAGACATTTACTCCGCAGTTGCCGATGGATATATCGCGAAAGTACGGAGTAAGGCTGGGGGACTTGGTCATTCTATTTGTGCCTCTTGGTCCGGTCCAATTGCTGTTAGATTTGCCCGATATTGTCTATCAATGGTTGGAATCTCAACACTCCATTCAACTGCCTCCTCATTCACCCCTTTTTCCCTTTCCGAGGACAGGTTATTTTCTATTATTTATTTTTCAATCACAGGTTCCGGTCTCAACTGCGCCTGTGACTATCACGGTATTTCATCACTAGGAAACATGTCTGTTTGGCCCCGAAGCCCCTAAGGAAGCCTGGGTGTGGAAGGGGTGTGATGGATGGGCACAACGCACAAACATCAATCACAGTACTCCGTATAACTTAGATCAAACGACGCGACGGCCGCACACATGCCGACAAACAACCCTCGCAGCTGACTGAACCACAGAGTCAAAACAGAATTCGAAAATCATATGCCGCCGACCGCCTCCGTGATTTTTTTTTTTTTTTTTTTTTTTTCTTTTAGCTACGGCGTGATAGTCATATTTGTCGTTTCTCTCTTCCTCGCTTGACGCCCGAGATCTGTCATCACTTATCTCATACCGCCCCGCTATTAAACAAACAAAAATGTGCAGTCCATGTAAGGTAACTTACATGTATATGTGTTTACGTCGCGATATCTGACGGTCCATCCTACCAAGGAAAACTCAAGCAAGATCAAGGCGAGAAAAAAAAAAAAGAGATCGAGATCGATGCTGTCCCGCTCTTCCCCCCGCCGTCCCCGCTCTCGCCCTCCCGCGAACGTGCATATCTAGCCTGCATAAACCCTGCCAGTGTTTATTTTTTATTTTTTTTAATTTTTTAATTTTTTTTAATACAAAACATAGTCGGTGAGGTCACCGCCTTTCCTTCCGTGGGGTGGTTTCATTCTGATGGAAATCTTCTTCCTGAAAGGATCAAAATTCTATCTGCAACATGCTGCTCACAAAGGTTTGTACAGTACCTTTTTTTTTTTTTTTTTTTTTTTTTTTTTTGTGAAAGCATGAAGAATATAAAGGATCAGATGCTGACTTCTAAAAATTTATGAAAATTTTTCGAGAGTATACTTTCCAACAGGGATGGATCTTTTCTATTTCCTGACCGCAAGACAAGACAGTGCGATATGGATGGGGTTGTATCGGTGGGTTTGAAGCGGTTGTGCGAGATCTCGTAACTCCGGAACTGGGATAATCGATTCCACATACTCTGTAGTTATGCCGCTCTTCTTTGAACTGCTTTTCTCTTACAGAGTAGAGTGGAGGACTCGGGAATGTTTTCCACTGGCAATATGAAAAGAATATGTATTTTTGACTTCCCCTGAATGATTTCAAGTCGTGTGGAGCTTGTCACAGGCCAGATACAATTGAACGCGAGAGGAAAAGTAGCCTTTGAAAATTTAGATGTAAATCATTTTTTCAGCTCATGCGTGAGGATGGATGACATACAGTGCTGGGCGTGGGGTTGGGGTTGTAGATGTCAAGGAATGGACGTGAGAGCGTTTCAGAATGCCAACGTGCTAGAAGGTAACATTGATGTTTCCAAGCAGCGTTTGCCAATTCCGTTTCTTTATTATTATTGGAGTTACATACACACACACACACACACTGACACACACGCACACACTGTTGGAATCGTGGCTGGATAATCAAATTCAAAGATGCGACGCTTCAGTCTTCAGTCGCCGAGAGAAAGAAGTTTCTTCCAACGCCAACTCCTCCCTACCATGAAACAATACAGCATTATTATCCCCAGACAGCTGACTTGTCCATTCGATTAATTTTACCATGAAGCTAGCTATCTGTTGCTCCCTTGAGTTGAAACATAACACAGGGTCCAGTAATTGAAACCTGGGGTAACATACATGTATGGAAACAATTCGCGCGACTGCTTGCTTGCCTGCAACAAAGAAGATATTTTGCAAAATACCTCTCTCTCTTTTATCGCTTTTATATAATTTCATAAGTTATTTCACAGTGAAATAACATCTTTCCTTTCATTTTCTCCTTCCCGTTCGTCTTTGTCCTGGATAGATAAACCACTGCCCATTGATAGTGTTATGTGCAATAACTCTGTTTCCTTGCCGCGTCATATGCGGGCGGCTGGTCCCCGAAAGTCAAAAATAAAGGCGGACGGCGTCAAACTTCCGCTGCCCTAGATCCCTATGCAGCCACATATAAAAAGCCCGGTCGCCGAAACCGCATCGACGAACGCAGGGCAACACAGAGAGAAAACAGGGGGAAGGGGCACATCTTGTAAATCCGAGAGAGCCCTGCCACATCCCTCCTGCAAAAACCCTGGCGTTCTGTGATATGAATGCGATATGGCGGTGCCCATCCCATCCTATCTATCCTACTAATGGCACCCCTTCCCCCCTTTAACTGCGGCGATCCATATATACGTACGTACGTACGTACGTACGTCAATATTAATACGTCTGATCTGAGCTTCTGCATACATTGTGCTGTCAGATATATATATGTACAGGTATGTGGGCACGGCGCAGGGAAGCGGCTACCAAGCAGAACGGTGACTCCCCCCTATCCTGGAAAGAGAGACCAGAGCAGGGTCCCCCCCCCCCCGCATCATTGCATGGTCCGGGGGGGGTGGTTGGGGTTTTGCCTTGCGGAGTACTCCGTAGTAAAGAGTACTATAGCCAGCCAAAGCACGAGCCTCTTAAATCGCCGGATCACACAACCCGTTCCACTCTGTCGGGTACCTGAGCCAGAGATCATCAGTCCCCTAGAGTTTGCTTTGTCGTTGGCGCCCGTCGACCCATGGGCCGTGGATGCGCGGTAAAGTCTAAGTGGGCGGGGAGAGGCGGATGGCTGCGGCGGGTGAAAAGTGACAAAGGACACCGACAGGCCGTTTTCTTTGATCAGGTAGATATTTGGCTTTCATTGAATGCGAAGTGCCCAAGAGGCGTAGGGCAAAATATGGGGGATGAAGCGGGTTTTCTTTGACGGTTAGTTGGCGTGAAAGTTTATCTGTCTAAGATCTAGACTCTTTTTAAATAAAAAGTCGATTCATTCATTGCGAATATTGAGTTGATTTTTGCGACGAATTATTGCCCGCCGTTGCGGGCTTCTCCTAATTATTGACCTGGTTCAACATAGGAGGATCGTCGCTCTTCTGTCAACTTTGGCGGCTGCTTTTGTTTGAACTGCTGGAGGCTTTTATGAAATCATATTTCTGAAGCTGTCGAGAGCTTTTCGGTCTCTCTCCTTTTCATCAATCCAAAAATTTGTGTTTTTGATTTCTCACGATTATTGACACATCTAGCTTCTTCAAGCTATCCTCAGCTACATGTCCATTATAAGAGGAGGTAGCGAGGTTAGCATGTTGTATAGATATCGGTGTCTTAGTCGCCGGTTGCGAAAGGGCTATTTCGTGAAGGTTGAACCGCCTGCTGCTGACCTCTAAGTTACTTCTTTGGTCCCCCCATCATTACCAGGGTACTTGATGGATGATGATTCAAAATCGAGACACCACATCCCGGGATGGATCCTCATAAAGCTTCCTAAGCTCAAGGCTAGTAGTACGGCGTTGAATGTTGAGATGCCCTATAATCAATATGATTTCCGTACCGGCCGTGAAATGTTACCACCGGCTGCGATCCGAATGCCTGATTCGGGTGCTTTGGCCGTGGCCGTAGGAAAGAATGCTGATTTTATATATACCGATACTTTATACGGTCCTTACATGATGGCGTGAAAGTAAGCCCTCAACAGCAGCGAAGTGCTAGAAATGACTCTGTCAGCATCGATTATTCCCTCCCTCGCAGTTAACATATCATCCGTGTCGGTCTGGAAGAGCTGCTTGCATGGCTTATCGGTGCCTGAAATTCGAAGTCTCGGATGACTCTGGGAATTGACAGGAGCCGGACTGGGCCATCGTGAACACCACTTTTCAGTCTCTATCTTGTTGGAATCCTTTTGGATTTGTTCCAGGTTTGAACAGTATATCTATACAAAGTCGAGGGATAAAGCACATGACGATTTACTGTCGGCGATATACTTTAACAATATATGAATGAACACGCATTCTGGGTGACTCTGCACGCAACTGCGACATATCTACTCTAGCATCTAGGTACGGGCGAATTGCAGACAAACCCTCTGGCAGCATGGTTCCCAGGTAGCCATTGCGGTTTACATCACAGATCCCTGGTGAGAGCATCTCTACATGCCCTCTCTTATACACAGCCTTTTTCACGCTTGAGCCTTAAATGCGCTTCCCAGGGAATCATCTCGCTCCCAAGGTAAGTAAGACTAGTCCCCCAGTTCTTGCGCGTATTTTTCTTTCTCTCATGTCGGATGCTCACCGGTTTGCAAGGGCCTTCGTCCTAATGACTGGAAAATCTCCATGTGGATTGAAAAGGAATAAAGTTAAACATCCACGACAGAGGTCGATTTTGCCAGATTGTGCTGAGGCTAGCTGTGCCAGAACGGAACATAAATTGAGAATCCCCCCAATTTATCACTCCCGACAGAATTGTCATGCTTGTTATCTATACACGTCTGGATTGGCTGCCTCACTGAAGATTGTGAGTTTGCTACGGTTCGTTTCTAGAATATAATATCCCCAGTTTTCAGCGTGGGGTTCCCCCTGTGAGGCCCTATTTATTTTTCTATATTTTCGAATCTTGCCTTACAAATCTGCAAGGCGACAGCAGGGAACCGCACTTTTATATCATCAGACAATAAAACTTCATCAACGCTGCCTAGGAAATGAGATGACTCGCCACCGTAGAATGCATTTTGTTTGGTTGATTCGGTTTTGCTAGAAGAGACCCTCTGATGTTATAAATTTTTTTTTTTTTTTTTTTTTTTTTTTTTTTTTTTTTTTTTTTTTTTTTTTTGCAGACCAAGTGCCCATCTCGATTCCTAGGGCGAAGTGATTCTAGTTTTTAGCGGATAGAGGAGTCCTACTTTTGAATGGCCTTTTTTCTGGGGCCTGAGAATGGCTACATTATTCTAACTCGGCCTCTCTCTCCGCAGTGGAGTCAGTTCCGGCTATTATCCTAATCATAAAGCATCATCAGTCGCTCCCATTTCTTCAGAGCTGTTGTTGCAGCCAAGTGGTTTAACCCAACATCTACCCAAGCTATGAAATTTGTTAAAAACTTTTCATCGTAAGTCCTCCTCTCTGCTTCGGGCTTCCAATGCTAGTGTTCATTTTCAACCTAGGTTTTCTCTTTCACGGAGCCCATATCAGGGAAGCCGAGTGGCAGCCCAACAGCGCGGCTATTCGTCGGCAAAACACCTTGAAATTTTCTCCTACAGCCGGCAGAGCCCAGCATCATTGAACAGCACAACTTTGGGGAACTCAAGGTATTTTAATGTCAACTCCTGATTTATATTTCTTGATATCTTTGATTTGCTCGTTTAAACGAAAATTTTCGAGAGTAAATTAAAATAACATACCTACCCCACAGATACACATCGCATCGCCTGGCACGGGCTTTTGCAACTATGCCGAACCGCAACAGTAAGAGCGACAGGAGTGCTGGAAATCCCGAAGGAACTATCACAACATCTATAACCATACTCCCATCCAAAAACCCCGTTGCAACTATCACAATATCACGGCCGGCCAAACTCAACGCCCTGAACAGCCACCTCCTGACATCACTCCCGTCTATGATCCAAACACTCACCTCCACCCACCCCAATCTGCTCGCCATAGTCCTCACCGGCGCAGGCCCTAAATCCTTCATAGGCGGTGCCGATATCGCCGAGATGGCCGCCATCTCCCCAAGCCCGGCCGCTGCTAGGGTATTTATTCAGAAAGTCCACGCGGCATGCAAGAGCATCCGCGACTGCCCTGTGCCCGTCATCGGGCGCATTAATGGGCTTGCGCTGGGCGCCGGCTTGGAGATTGCTGCGTCCTGTGACATTCGCGTGGCGAGTAGCAATGCGCTGTTGGGCATGCCCGAAACTCGTATGGGCGTGCCGAGTGTTGTGGAAGCTGCGTTGCTGCCCGGATTGATTGGATGGGGGCGGACGAGGAGGATGTTATTGCTTGGGGAGACGATAGGTGCACGGGAGGCGCTGGAATGGGGGTTGGTGGAGAAGGTGGTGGAGCCGGAGGAGTTGGATGAGGCAGTGGCGGTATGGGTTGACAGCCTGGAGAAGAGTGGGATTGCAGCGGTGAGGAATCAGAAGGAGTTAATTGGGAAGTGGGAGCGGATGGGAGTGAATGAGGCTATCGAGGCTGGCATTGATCATTTTGGGCGTGCCTTCGAAGCAGATGGGAAGGGTGTTGGCGGAGAGGAAGGGTCAGAGACGGAGCCAGGGAGGATGATGGGAGAGTTTCTAAGGAGAAAGAGAGGGACTAAATTATGATTTTAGAGTGCGATGCTATATCAAATGAAAATGACACTCCACAGATCTCCAGATCCCTTAACTCTTCTCTGACTTGTTGAAGTCAGTCAATCCATCGTGGCCCGAAGACATGTCACCAATCAGGGAAAAAGCTCTAATGAGACATGATTGCCTTTGTTTAAAACTTTTCCAATACGGACAGGCAGTTAACTTGAATCAATCTATACAGCACAGTCTCTCGTCTTGAGGGGACGAACGGCAAACTGTAATAATTCTATCTATCAAGTACATTTAAGCTGGGTTAGACATTCTCAATCGACTATTCAAAAGGGGATTTACCCGCATTGGGTACTCGAGTTGTGACACCCTGTTTCCATGTATGCGTCTCGAGTTGCACCGACGGATACCTTTATCCATTGTGGATATAGTCCCTCGAGAGAATTGGGGGAGAGGGGTTGGGGGGATACAGGTGCCGTGCAAGCAAGGCGGTGCCGAACTTGGTTGCCATTGTATGGTATGCTGATGAGGTTCTTGAAATGGAGTGAAGAACAGGATGAAACGAGGAAGAAGCAATCTTCTTGTTTTCTTTTCCAGCTTCATGTGGTTGCATTTTCTCCCCCTTTAATAACGATCGTGCACCCAGCAGAAACAGAATCTGGCCTATGTCCGTTTCTTTCTATCATTCTAATGTTGCACTGAAATGATTGACAAAAGAAATTTTTGTAAGAGATTGGTTGTTCAGATAATGGCCATTGCCTGCTTGGTCGACAATGCTACCAATCCGCTGATGTTATACTCCTGCGGTGTATCGTTGCAGGAACTGGGCGGGAATGCCGTTTCACTCGGATAGGTCAGGGTCAGGGGTAAGGGGATTTAAGGATTGCGGGCCGAACCAGCCGAGGCGCTGTTTTAGGAATCTTCCTTGCAAACGAAGAGAGACGGGAATACGGCGACAAGAAAGACAGTACTCAAGTTCGAATCCCATCCCCAGTTCTCAATCAACCCAACGTGGCGGCCTAGATCGCTCAGCCAGGAAAGATGTGCCGCGCAATGCCCAGCTGGAATTGCTCATCACCATTGAATTATAAACTCCCAAGAACAAAGGCATACCACATACGTATCAGCGCATGGCAGTATAGGCCAGTACGCTGTTGTGGCATCCAGATAACGGTACGTTTCGTTAACATCTATGGGGCTACAAGCAAGAAACGTGAAGCCGAATCAATGGGTCAATGCGTAACGATGCTGCGACGTTTAGTAACCAAAGATCTCAAGAAGAGCTCTTCTTACGAGTGAACAAATATTATAGATTGCACTCGTCGCACGCCCCAAGCGCAATGTAAACTGGGGAGATGTTGTTTGCCTGTTCCTTTTTCCTATTTTCCCTCTCTCCTGGGCATGTGGACGCGCTTGCATGACGCTGGGCATGTACAAAGGGCCGGAGTCATAGACACCGCCAGCGCAGCACAGCGTTTCTGGAACGACTAGGTGGAAGTGGGTGTGCGAGGGAGAATATCATATTGCGCCTGGAAGGGCTTCGGTATGGGCAGCTGGCTGTTCATATCTGTAGGCCCTCATGTTGGGGGTGTAACTCCGTGGCATTCGAATAAACATGCATGCAGATAGTTAGCGTTCATAACCCCCGTTTCTTCCGTTCTAGATGATCTGACGCACATAGTTAACCATCTCCTGGCGTAGTGAAGCTGAACGTTAGTGTAATGATCACTACAAGCTGAGCTCCCATAGTGCTTTATCACAGTAGTCAATACCGTAGAGTACTCTCCGCGCCAAACCATCGACTTTGAAAACCATAAGACAAAAGAAAAAAAAATACTTCCCCTGATTTAGAAAGCTTCTAGGAGAAAAGTACCATAATCAGGTACGGATTTTTTTGGGCTTTTTTGAATTAGTTACAGCCACCAGAAGCGTCGAGGATAGGAGGAGCAAATTCTTTAAAAGTCCTGTATACATAGATGATAGAGTAGCTTTCCCTCGTGTTGTGCAGGGACATCAAACCCTTCGTCGCAGTTGTGTAATGGCACAACGGAGGAGCAATTCCATTTTCTGCCACGGGATCTTCCAACAGCCCCTTCAGCTAATTCGACGTGCTGTGGATGGAGCGTCCAAACTGCTTGGTTTTGGACAACCGTGCGGCTGGCATTTCCTACCTTTCTTACCAAAGTGGTGGAATAAGACGCTGGATTTCAGTGGACGAAGATCGCTGCGAGCAATTGCTTAAGAAGGAAGCGCGGGATGCAAAATAAAGCCGAACCGTGTGTGTAGGGGGATGGGCATTTTCATATATTTTTTCTATGGAGATCAGCGATGTTCAACGCAGCGACGCGAAAGGGGTTCAGAGCGCTCTCGTTTGCTTCGCCAGGCCAGCCAGTAGCGATTCGCCTTCGGATGAAAAAAGAACGAGCAATGGAGCTTTACGATGTATCTTGATGTTTATTTTATTTTCACCCAAGTGCGGAATTTCCAACTTTGGATAAAATGGGGTTTGTTAGCGGTCAGAAAGGGTAATTATATCACCCATTGGGAAATGGCCGAACCCCACGAAAAGCAAGCCAATAATTCACCGTTAAGAGTAAAAAACATGTTTGCATGAACAGGTAATTTATTTCCTTGCTGCAGATAACATCGTCAATTCCGGCGCGCGGTGCAGATTTGGGCGATGGAAACAACGGTAAGCCGAAAATGGTGCAACCTTTCCAAGCATGCAGTTTTCCTAATTGAGTCCGGACACCGGAGAACCTACAATTTCTCCGCAATGGCAGCTCTTAACCTCAGAAGTATGTGGGTTCCCCTAGACCTCAAAAGCCATATAGCAGTATCCTTTGTCAGTTGCAGTAAAACATGTTACATAGGGGGCGATACGATTTTCCTCCCCAGCGTGGATTATTTTAGGGGAATTTGAGCCGTTGAGGGAGAAGAGAGCTCAACAAGACACTTTGTTTCAAATTACACAGCCGTAGTAACCAGCGTTCCCATTGAGAATCGCGTCAAAGAGAGGAGGGGTATGTAAACCTCCCAGGCGAGCAGAAGACTGACGCCTGGAACAACCTGGTGGCGCAAATATGCTGAAGTTCGAGTAAAAAACAAGCCCGCGATTGGTTTCCAGGTGTTGAGCTATATGCATTCTGACGTCTTGTGAGTGTAGCTCGTTGAAGGAACACGCTTGAAGCGGAACCCTCTGGTGACCATCTCGCAACTGACGATCATGGAAATGAGAGCTTCAAGAAAAATTCGCAGATTATGGATTTTGTGAACAGGCCCCAACCGTTGATGTCGAGTTTACATGTGAAGGCATTTCGTTATTCAGTGCCGTTCGTAATCACTCTCATCATCTCGACCCAAAAGAAAGCTGCGGCAGTGAACCACAATGTGTTGTGTTGAGGAAGCAGCTTCATCTTTCATACACTGAGTAGATTGAAATGGGAACAGAATGTATGATGCTTGTGAGGTTTCCAGCTCCGTGCTTTTGTGCGTCGTGATAACTTAATTTTGGTTAGGATGCCGCTTAGCTTGCGGCTAGCCTGGCCTTGTTGAAGCGTGATCACCAAAATAGACGGGTCGATCGAGGCGGGGTTAAAAACAACTCTTCCTAGTAGCAAAGGAATGAGTGCAAAAGTGTTGACACATTTGTATCATAGAAATGAGCGAGGAGATCGTGGTTATTCTGCACAATCCCTATTTTTAGGCGTGCTTATTTTTTTATTTTATCTTTTTTTATTTTTTCCATAAAAAAAGAGAAAATAAGAATAATCAAAATAAACTAAGTAAAAGGAGTTTTTCGGTCAACCAACTCCTGTCAACCAGGCGGGACGGGGCGATCTTTAGTATGTTCTTCTGTCTTTGGGGGTGACTGATTTTATTGGGCAAGATTGATCCTGGATGCCTATCAGATGGTATCCGCAGTACTCCGTACACCGGGTCCTCATGGGCCACCACCTAGCACTGTGAAGAGCAAGATACTCCGTACATACATACGTACAGACTACGGAGTATAGTATGGCGAAATGGATCATAGATCGGTGCCCGTACTACGGAGCAGATCCATGCGTGCGCGTACGCTTTCGTTTTGAGAATATGGCGACCGGAAGGCCGCATGAACTTGGCAAATAAACCTTGCTTGGCCCCTCTTGGAGGAGCGCCATTTCTCCTCGCAGGCTGCGACCAACCGGTCTCTCTGCCCATTAGCACCATAAGCACTGGCGACTCAATATGACGCTCAGGAACGATTGTTGGGGCCACCGTCACACTCCAAGCCACCTGTCTCTGCCAGCAAAGCAGAGATGTAGTTATTCAGTCAGAAGCAGAATTCAGAGAGCAAAGTAAACTTCAGGGGCGGCGACAAAAACTGTTTCGTCGGGTTCAAATCGGCCAGCAAAGGAAGTAGTAACGTGGGAGAATGCGTCTTGCAACCTCTACGCGCCCAGTATGATAGTCATGTCTGGGGGGGGGGTGACGGGGTCCCCACCCGCGAAAAACACAGGCATTCGAGTCCCGCCAAACAATCACAGGCTCACACACAGCACGACGGCTTGACTCTTGTCACGGGTAGTGTAGGCAGACCGCGATTGGGCGAAGGTGGAAGGGCGAACGGGGGTGGTGATGAAGCGTGCAGAAGGGGCAGAACGAGAGCGAGGCAGCGTCCAATCGCGTGACGAGGAAGCCCTAGCGGCTGGACCCTAGCCCTAGCCCCCAGCCCTAACATCGTTCCTGGCCAAGCTGATTTGCCTGGACCACACTCTTCACCATCGACATCCTTATTATTCCACCAACTCCAACTCCAACTCCAACAACAACAGCGACCATGACAACCCCCCAGCGTGGAGCGGCATTTCCTCTTCGCTAGTGGCTAGGCGGGCGGGGGGGATTTGCCATGCTTGTTGCTGCCAGCCATCCGTGCGGATTATTACCATGCTGCGTCGCTGCAAAAATAGCCTAGCCTGCAGGTTTAAGGAGCTCAATGGCCGTGGCGATGATGTTTAATTTTCCGCCCCAGCAATCAAAACGCCGTTATCCTAATCTATGAGGCCAAGAAGAATGGACTAAAAGGTTTTGATTCCTGAGCAAGATTACGATCGATCAAGCCTGAAACCATTGCCTGCCAATCGGTTGGCTGCAGCTTCTTCTGTGCAATCAAGGAGTGTACCTGACAGAGTACTCTGTAATCTGTACTCCGTACGGTCGCTGCCTCAAGTCCATCTAGCCTTCGCATCTCCAATGGTTCGTCTGTCTTACTCGAGTGTCCTCTATTTCTCTGATCCGTACTGTCTCCACCAGTTGTGCCACCCAGTGCGCAACGCCCCAGCAGACGGAGGGCTACCTTGTTAAGATAGAACGCAGGATTTGTGAATCCAATCCTGCTATTTCAGGATAGACATGCTCTCGTTTATACCGTCTTTTCGGGGAGCCAGAAAATATGATCAGATTCGGATCTTGATCTCATCATGTCAGTGCTCAAGAGAGAGTTGGATCGGCCGACTTTATAAGCTCTTAAAAGCTGAATCATTTGTAGCCAAAAATAAAATTGAAACGATGGGCCGGAAAAAGCAAACATATTGAGCGCCGGCAATTCGAAGTGCCCGTCAGCGCCAGCCAGCCTATCCCTGTCGTTTGCGCCTTGGTTGCTTTTTCTGCGTCGAGATGCTATGCTAAGTTCAACTGACAAAAGAGCCAAAAATGTGATGCCGCCCGGCCCCCCCAGTGCTCATCCTGGAGTCCGTGTATGGATGTACTGTACTAGAGCTACACGAGCCACTAACTCCCTGTCTCCCCCCGCCATTCCTCATCAGCCTTCATTCGCTGCCAGCCTTTCCTCCATATTTCCACCAACTGACGACTAGGAGGGCGAATAGCAGTTTCTGGAGACATCGTGTCAATTATTGATACTTGGACTGACCACATGTTATTAGTGGCTTTTCTTTCTTGCACTTTTCTCTTGCAGTAGAGAATGGGTCCTTTTGTTTTTCTCCCACAATTTTGCTGGCTGTCACTGATCCCTCATCCGTTCGTATGTATTTTGTAGACATCTCGGACTGCTCCTCTTCCGTCTGCAGCTGCTCACCTGCCTTCAGACCTCATACAATATCTCCTGGTTGAATTCCACCGGCCTCCTAAGCTCGGTTTTCACTTTTCTTTTTACTACCTTTGACAAATTAACTATCTCACCCAGCCGCCCGCCGGTGGTCGCTCTTCTGAGATTAGCCTACACACAACCATCTCACACGGCGGTTATTTCTCTGGCCACCTGTGGAATCCTTTTTCCCAACCCCCGAATTCGACCAGCAATAGGGCTACAATCCTATCAAAAGGGTTTCGTGGCCGTTCTCTCCTGTAATCTACCTGCATTTGGCCGTTTGGCCCCTGATTCTGTAACAAATACAAATCCCTGCCTTCACCGTTTTACATTTCTGTTTCAACCCTTCCCTGTTCTTTCTTCTCCAGCTGAAATAAATTCCGATCCTGTGCGACGAGGACGCTGACACATGTATAGACACACCTACGCTGGCGTCCTCATGTTGGTTTGAACATCCTTTGATCAGATCGTCAGTCGCAAGGCAATGTCTACAGGTTCGAAATCCACCTCGGGTGCTCTGGCAGTGAGCCAGATAAACACCCACGACGATTTCGACCCATGTGCCTCCACTGCGTCATTGTTTCTCTACGCTCAAGGCTCTTCTATCCTCTGTCTACACCATGATACTCTGGCAATCGAGCGACGGTTTGACCGCCACCAGGAGAAAATCCAATTTATTTCGGTTGATAACGTTAGCGAAAGGGGTGCAGGTAGGCTGGTAGTTAGCTATGATGTTAGTCAGACAGCGATTGTTTGGGATATATTCACTGGTCAAGAGATATCGCGATTTGCTTCCTTCGAACACATCCGAGTTGCAACCTGGTTGCGGAACGGAAATGTGTCGTTTGGTAGGAAACCTCTCCAAAAAGATTAGACATAAAAACTCTTTTGGCTGACCGGCATTCAGGAAATGTAAAAGGGGAAGTAATCTTATTTGAGCCTGCAACTTCTGAACATGTGTCGGCCCGCACGATTTTCGATCCCATCACTGCTTTGGCACCGGGAAACGATTGTCGGATTTATGCGATCGGGTATGCCCTCCAGGGAGAAATCGTTGAGACGCGCCGCTGACAATCATCTTTACAGATATAACAATGGCTCAATTTTAATCGCTACCATTCAACCTTTTACGATATTGCACACACTTACTACCTCCCGGGGCCCTTCCTCCATTGTTTCACTGGCATGGCATGCCTCATCAACGAAACAGAAGTCGGACATGCTTGCCAGCCAGACGGTTGAAGGAGATTTACTTGTGTGGAGTGTATCGAAACATCCGGCGAACGAAACGCCTCGCGTCATTAGGTCTTTGAAGAGGTCTGAATACGGCTCACCTGGACCTAAATGGCTGGCTTGGTCTAAGAATGGGCGAATTGTTCAATATGCTGAAGGGTATGTTTGTGTATTCCCCTACCGTTGCCTCGCCATTTTCATTGGCTCACTTATGTTTTAGGGAAACCTGGGCGTGGGATGTGAGAACAAAACACGTTACTTATGAACAAGTGCCAACCGTACGAGGTGTGAGAGGTTTGGCCAACTATGGATCAACAGCTACTCTGTTCACATTGGGGCCGAACCATACTGTTCAACAATATGACCTTGAGAACCCTACCATGGTCGCCAATGTTCAGCACATCCCT
The DNA here is from genome assembly GCF_000003855.2 of Blastomyces gilchristii SLH14081. Lineage (NCBI taxonomy): Eukaryota > Fungi > Ascomycota > Eurotiomycetes > Onygenales > Ajellomycetaceae > Blastomyces > Blastomyces gilchristii. The sequence continues at coordinate 6,396,386 of NW_003101681.1, read as the reverse complement.
CTTACTGCTTTGACCAGCCAACCCGCTGAAACGCAACCCGAGAAGGTTGAATCGGGTCTTACGACACGAAATCTTGCCCAATATCAGACTAGCATTGTTGAGAGAATGAGAAGTCCATCCCCAGCTTCGTCAGGCCGACCCATTGAGCCGAATGCCCTAGAACTCGCCCGGCAACGGGCTGGGCTAAAGAGTCCACTGTCCACCGGAAGCCAGACCACCTCGACCAGCTCCGCAAACTCGTACAATCGCGGTATCCGAGGCGCGACGTCGATCCGTTCTAGATCTTACAATAGCGGAACTACCTTTTCAATGGGTTCACCAGCCCATTCAATACCGGAATCGCGATCGGTAACCTCATTGAATTATGCATCTTCACTTTCTACGTCCTCTAGAAGATCATACGGTCGCGGTACCTCACGGTTGCGCCACGAGTATGTTCCGAATGGTAGCAATAGCAGTAATACCAGTTCCCTCGACAAGCCAATCACGGAACTATTCCCTTATATCCGGAGCCGTGTGAACAATGTTCCCTTCCAACCTCCTCGCCCTCAGAACGATGGCAACCTATCTCCGGATGAGTTAAGGAAACAGATGCTCCATGTCGTTTTCGGATGGGACGGAGATATTGATGAGTTGATTCGAGATGAGTGTGAGTTCCATTCTATTTTGGCTGTTACATAGTCATTCATTATCCTACTAATTATCCTATTCTTGTAGTGCGCCGTCACAACCCGGGAAGCCAACATGCCATTCTCCTCGCCCGCTGGCTGGGAGAAATCGACACGAATCTTATACTATCAATGATGGGACCAGGCTCTAGCCAATACAGCGACTGGATGTTGCTTGCATTAACTCAGCTTGGAAATCAGGGCCATAGCAAACATCTTGGTCAAGCACTGGTCCAGAAACTTCTGGCAAAAGGCGATATTCATGCATCGGCAGCAGTTCTTCTCGGGATGGGTGATTGCAACGATGCCATCGAAGTTTACGTATCCAGAAATATGTATATGGAGGCTATTCTTTTGACGTGCTTGTTAATGCCTTCTGAGTGGCAGCGGCAATCGTATCTAGTCAGAAAATGGGGTGAGCACGTCGTTCAAAACTCCCAACAACATCTAGCTATACGGTGCTTCGCTTGTACCGATGCGGAGACATCCGAAGCCTGGGCTTCTCCGACTGCCCAGATGACCACCATTTTATCAGATCAGTTGTCCAGATCTCGAGGCCCGACACCAACAAATGCTGAGCCTTCCGTTACTGCCAATGCTCCCCGTCCACCTTCTCGCGGCACTCTTAAAAGCCCTGCCCTGAAGCTCATCACCTCTTTCAGTCCGCAGCCTAGCGGCCAATTCAGATTCCCTGGTCTTACTTCTGCGGATCGGACCCCAACAAATGCCCCCGGGGTAACTCCAATTGCGGATTCCGCACTGGTAGACCCTAGCTCACCGGGAGGATTTGGTTCACACAAATTACCTACAGGCCGAATGGGCCGCGTGGGAACACCGAACAGCTATGGTAAACATCGCCTCCCATCCATCGGTGAAACTCCAATTGATGTAAATCCTCCGGCTTTTAATATTCCAAAGGGCTTGCCAACACCCGTTGACTCAGGATCGGATAAAGAGAGGGATGCTCGTAATGCGGAGATGGCCAACGCACAGCGACCATCTGTGGACACCTCGGAACCGATTCTATTATCATCTGCTAGGTATACGCCTGTATCCGAAATCCCAAGGAAGACTCCAACAACGGCAGTTTTGCACGGTGACGATGCATCTGACGGAGGTCGTCCATTTTCGCCTCCGAACGATATATTTGAAACACTGAAAGCACAGCACAACAATAGAACGAAGTCGCGTGAACGGAAGGGCGATCGCAAGGCCGAGGGTCTCCATATTCAATGGCCACCGTTGGATGATTTCCCACCCAGTGGACCCGAGCCTTCAATGTCCTACGACGTTATACGTCGATCAATATCGCAAAACCAGCATCGAGGAGCGACACCGGATAATTTTTATACCTCAGCTATGTCTACTAGCAGTGCAAGGTCAACAAGGAGTGCGAACGCCAGTGTCAGAAGTATTGATCAATATATCAGTAGCTTAGACGAAGCTAGCTACCGTTCAGGCCACCATAGAATCGGACGCGAACGGCGAAACACAGATACCGACTCGAATATCAAGCTTCGTAGCAAGCAGAAATCACGAAATCACTCGAAAGAATCCCGCGGACGAAGCAATCAGCGGTACATACAGCCAGCGAAGAGGTCGCCATCGTCGCCCATCCCGATGTCTCCAGATGACTTAGCGCTCTATACTACAGGCACTGACAACATCGATTATCAATCAAAATCGAACACGGACCAAGGACGCCGCCACAGAAGCAGCAGACGTACGAAATCTCGAACACGATCAACCTCCAAGAGTGGCCATCGACTCCGCAATCGTTCCAGTTCTTTGGCAGGCGATAAGTCTAGTCAGGTCACCACGCGTCGCCACACCCCGGATCCGTTATACTCTCTTGAAACACGGGGTAGAAGTTCGCAAAGGACAGAAGGATCTGGCCCGAGATCTCCTTCTTCCCCGCTTCCCATGTCCCCCACACTTGGAGACTACAATAGTGGCCAGGATATTGAGAACGGCCTTCGACTAGTTAACGTGGATAGAAAACACCGTGTGCGATCTAGACAAGCGAGTCAGACTCGCCGTCCAGAACGTGGCACAAGTGCCCGCCGTGATCCGTCTCCAGACCGAAGGAGAGAGCGTAACAGATCTCAAAGTAGACAGAGTCAGGACCGGTCAACTAGTGCATGCAGAGATACGCACGCCAGTGGAGATGGTATTAGAGGCCATCGCAGGCATGCCTACCCTATCGATAATGAAATGCCCTTAGTAGCAGGCGTTGAAACCAGTGGCCAGCCAACGTCGCTTCAATCCGTGGCGGAACGTAAAAGAAAGGAATTAGCTGCCGCTGAACTGGAAGCTCGCCGTCTGTCCCTCGCACGCCGACCTTCTGCTCCCTCAATTCCGCTTCCGGGCGAGAATAGCAGTAACCTGTCCCACCGACAAAATGCAACTGACAGTCCTCCATACAGCGGCTCCTTCCATCAAAGGATGGGTGGAAAAAACCTATCTCCAGCCAATTCAAATAATTCTGACTCCAACCACTCGGGACGTGGACCCTCGAATGTTCCGATTGGGCTACCCGCAACGCCGAGGGCAATGAGACATCCAAAATACAGCACCGGCTATGCAGACGTCAACGCCCCTGCTCTCCCTGAGGTCCCAGACAATATAATGACACTGAGCGACGCTGTTTATCGACCGAGTGGACATAATATTTCGCGGTCAGCTTCTGCTCCACCTGACCACCTTGAGCTCAATGGGAAGCCACACGGGCTTTTAGCCCACCCGCATTATCAGCAACAGATACCTAGTAGCAAACCAGCACAGAAATTCGCTCATCGTCGACAGACCTCACAGGATATGGGCCAGAATCATTCAACTGGCAACAATGGCAACGGACCGCCACCCCTCCTCCCAGAACTTCGGCATCTTCAATCACCTCCACCACCGCCCCCACCGCCTCCCATGATCCATACGCATAACCATATGCCGTCGACGTACGATTCACGAAACTCACTAGTTTCCGGCGTGGGCACTATCAATATTGCCATCGATGATCCCGGAAAGATGAACGATATTCCCCTGCAACACCAACAACAACCACCAGCAATCTTCTCCCCCATCGCCGAGTCGTCAGGAATGTCGCCCTCGAGAAGCAATGGCGATACCTCCCATCGCCGTGGCCGCAGTGTGAATGAAAACTTCACGAGTAAAATCCGCAATTTTACGGATAGGATGCGTAGCACAAGCCGGGGCCGCAATACACGGCCCACGCCTTCGGAATCCGATGCGCCTTCACCCTATGAAAGTTTATCCATACAAAATGTTATAGAGAACAGGATATAGATTAGTGACAGCAATACTCTCACCTCCAGCGATTTATACATCTAAGGGCCAACACTGCGACATTGACTAGGCCGCTGTTGAAAACCGGAGGGAAAAAAAAAAAAAAAAAAATTAAGGAATGGTAACAACAAGAAACTAACTGTTTTACTACGTGATGTTTTGAGATTTGGAATTACCAATCAGAACATGAAAGTTGGCCAAGTTTAAAGAAGGGATACCGTCGGCGGTAAAAATGCGTTTTTTATTCTAATTCATGTTATTTCAGTTTCGTTTCTTTTCTTTTCTATCCTCTACTCATGGGCAAGAAGACTGTGTGAATATCGTGTAGCAGCGAAGCTTAGCGACCAATGGCTGCTAAAGGTTAAGGCGGCACATAATATCCTCCCACCCGAATATTCATTTATATTCCCATTTTAGCATGTTCGTTTTTCCGAAAGTATCTATACTAGCAAAGGTTGAATTTATAAGCTCCTTAACCCCCCTTGTTTTTTTCCCCTTTCCTTTTGCTTTTTCTGTTCAGTTTCTATGTCGCTTCTGTTCATGTCGTTCTGATATCCCCACTTCTCTATTTCGATTGTCTTTCCTTGCGATATTCTTCTTCTCAGGGGATTGATGCTTCTTTACCGGGGTGGCTTTGATGAAAGATTGTGGTAGTGTTTTTTCCGTTTCTTGTAGCGCACCCCCTCTCCATATCTATAAAATTATATACGAATAATTTACTCTCCTCTTAACCTACGTAGTATCCCCGATGGTTCTACTTACGGAAAGCATGCTACATGAAACTTTTTGACCTTGTAGTTTGGCTTTCATTCAAGTGGGTAATATAATATAGAAGTTGTGGTATGTAGATACAAGCAATGCACACAGGTATAAGAAATGTGTACATTCGCATACCCGTGAGTGAGCCCAAATTCAGGGGTTATATTCCCCCCCCCCCCCCATATGGAAACGGCTGGGAACATGCAATCGATGAAGAGGCTAGTGTTATCCTAATGCTCCATTCGCTTGAAATCCTCTGAAAGGAAAGTCGAATAAAAAGAGAGGAGAATAGCCGGCGAGACCTCAGAAATAAAAATGAAATATCAGCAAATAATATTTACAAGTACAAAATCACCTTCGCTATGAACCCCTACCCCACTCCCCCATTTGTTTGGTATAACCGTCGCTGTCACCGCTGTTCTGCCTCTCCTTCTCAAGCAAACGGTCAAACTCGCGTTGCGCCTTGTCCTTGGAGTGTTGTGTAGACTCAGAATAGTTATCTTGTTGACTCTGAGACCATTGCTCAGGTGGCGGTTGGAAAGGGGCGGATGAGGGGAACGCGGATGCGTTGCGTATTCGGTCCCACGAGCTGCCGGAGGGCGTTGGTAATGACTCGGACGATGCGCTCTCGGTGTTCGATGTTGGGGAATCAAATGTTGAGCCTCCCCTGTTGGTAGATGCGGGGGTGGAAGTGGACGATGACCCGCGTAGCCTGTCCCAGGCACTTCCCGAAGGCTGTGATCTAGTGGCCGTTGAGCTGGCTGCTGGTGCTGTGGTATCGGAGCGGAGATCAAATATGTCTTCATTATCGCTTTTATTGACTGACTGACGGCCCTGTCGATACATATCCCAACTGCCTTGTTGTTGTTGTTGTTGCTGCTGCTGTTGCGGATTCCGTTGCTGTGAACTCGATTGTCCCAAAATCTGCGAATCCGCTTGTGATTGAATTCCGTAACTTTCATTTGAGGATCCGTACTGGATAGAAGAGTACATCGAGTCACCATAGCCGGTTGACTCGAATCCAGCGGATGGGCTGGCATGTTCATGCTCTGGTATATTTTGTTGCGCGGAAGGGTGGCGATGGGGACGCGGCTGAGTATGGCGAGTCTTCCATCCAAGTTTTTCTAAGCTCTTTTGAACCTTCTGAGGATCCTGATTTGCACGGTCTTGCCGATACTGGGTTAATCTGGGATCGGATGTTAGGTCTCGTACAGCCAGAGAAGCGCCGCTTGCTTTTCCGAAAGTATTTCCCGCAACGGCGCAGAACGGCCAAAGCAGGGTTTTAATGATTAGCTGTCTATCTACCATACTCTTCATTTGCGCAATAGGTATTAGACGACCGTTCTTGAAGAAAGGTTTGGCGACTAGCACGAACCCCAAGAAGGAGCCAAGGTAAGCACCGATTCGAGGTTTTGTCGTTAAGCCTACGGCCTGGTCAACGAAAGAGTCGGTTTCCAGTTGAGTAAGAGGCCGGTCCACAAAAGCCATTCCGATTTCAATATGCTGCTTGATACGAGTAGCCATATATTCCTCATATGCCTCTTTTGACCGCAGGAATAATAATTGTTTCCCTAATCCATAGGGCGGAATCTCAATTCGAGCGGCAAATTTTCTGAGAGGTGATAGTGAGTTTTGCGAGAACGAGTAGCTATCGTCGGAGTCCATGGCAGCATTACCATAGCCATCCGCCTGGGACGATACTTCGTTCAGAACCATATTGGAGAAGGTATGGGTTTGTCGGTTGTCGGGATCTAAAGAGGGAGAGAGGTTAGGGGCTGCTGAGACCAGAAGCCGACCAGAAAGTGAGAATGGGGAGCAAGTCACGACGCCAAGTTACTACTTACTCCATCCATGTATGGGGGGTGTCTTATCGCAATAGAAAGGCCGCAATCACGGCGTTGGTACTTTGTTGCTGCGACTTTGGAGCATGTTTCGGAGAATCTTTAAAAACGCAAAAGGCGTGGTGCTTAGTCATAATGACATAACTTGCTCTGCGAACCAACATACAACAAAACATACGATGAGGGACAATCAAGATAGTATTATTATCATTGTATTTCCTAACTTTTATAATATGCAAGAAAAACCAAAAATATAGTTCCAATCAGAATCCATGGCCTTCATCATTTTTTTACTGATCAGTCGGTGAATGAGGCGAATACCAGCGAGAGCCATAGTTATACCACCCGCCATTTTCCTAAGATTACACTGTGCCGCCCTGGCTAGGGGATCTCGTAGAAGGGGTACTGTTTTACCATTTTTCAACATAAGGTCGCAAGTCAAGTTCTTGGGTAAATGTGGTTCTCGGCTGAGTGTGCAGGAACCAATACGTATCCGCAATCTAGAGACATAAATAGAATGTTAGCTAAACGGTAACTTATCACTTAAGCTCGAGGTAAGCAAGGCAGGTCTTTTCTTCATCAGTAGCCCTCCTTTCCCCGTTTTTCCCCTTGCTTTAGCTAGCAATGACACTAAAATTCCAGCATTCGTACTGACCGAATTGGGATTCAATTTTGCATCTGGGACATCAAAATGGAAGCCTTTCGTGCGTTCAATATCAATAACGCCATCAATAATAGTATGGCAAACGTGGATCCCCTGGGGACCAAACTCCCTAGCTAGAGACTGGGACAGGGCGCGCAGAGCAGACTTCCCCGTTGCAAAAGATGAGCAAAGGGCAGATCCTCTGAGACTTGCCGTAGCGCCTAATATAAGCCATATTAGCTTTATTCAGCCAATTCCGAGGAGGAGGTTGTAAAGGCTGTAAAGTGGGCGGGGGTTGGTTGTACCAGTGAAAATGAGCGTAGGTGGGTATTCCAGGTTTCCAGACTTCAAAAGTAAAGGCAGGGCGGCCTGGGAGAAATGAAAGGCTCCTTTGCTGCAAATCGTTTGATACATAGCATATAGTAAACACGTTAGCATGTTCGTTTTGGTCACAGTTCACATAACAGAGATGGCCTTTTGGGGTTGGCGCAAGGGCCATAGGATAGGGACTGGAATAACAACGTGATTTTGATGCAAAAAGACATAATTTAGAAATGTGATGTGCATACGCATTGCTCTCAAAGCCAGCCGTGAAATCCTCCTGCGAAAGTTCGAGAAAGGGTTTCCGCACGAAGCCTCCGCCAACATTATATATCGCAGCCGCAACTGGCGCGCCAGGGAACGCCTTCGATATTTCTGAGAAAGCATTTTTCACGCTCGCGACACTAGTGACATCCGTGTTTATGCCAACGGCGTTCCCGCCGCTGCTACTTATTTCTTGGACGAGAGACTGATAGCTGGTTGGACTACGAGCTAGGACGGCCACGCTGTATTTTTGGGCAAATTTTCGGGCGATGGAAGCTCCCTGCCACATTACACAACAGTGTTAGAACAAAAGAATGCTATGTGATTTTCTTCCCCAAAAGTAAAATGGAAACGCCTTACTGTGCCAGCACCCACGCCAGCAATCACTGCGATAGCTTTCGCCATTGGTTCAAATGGTGCCGGGTCGCGCCGGATAGTTATACTTGGGTTGGGAAATAAGTGGAAGAGATGGCTATAGGATTGACAAGTAAATATATAACTAGATAAACAGCAAAGGGATTCAAAATCTCAGAGAGATGAATGACACATTGGCTTATTTATTAACTTATGATATCAATGAAGTTTATTATTATCTGCTAACTAATGGCAAATGGCAGGCCAATACTCATGTCGTCATATTTGCCTATTAATAAACAGTTAACTACGGAGTTACTGCGTAGTACTAGTTACTTGCTACTTGGCGGCCCCATTCACTATGCCCCAATAAGTTAGTGGGTAACTAACTTAACTAACTAACTAGTTATCGGGGCAACTGGTGGAAGGGCCGATCAACCCGGGACCCCCCCAACATTAACGTTATTAGTGGTAACTAATTAATAAGCGAGGAGAAGGGGTGTTAGGATAAATTACCAACTTGGGATATGTGCTGTAGCAACTTAAAACCACCTCCTATCCCTCTCCCTTCTTGTCATCATGGCCCGCCATCAAAACCAAGGTGCGTTATTCATGTTCATTACATTACCAGCTACTTTGACTGACCGTTGGTAGGAAAGCGACCCCAAGGTGTCGGGAAACGACCACAAGTACCTGTTCGCAGGAGTCCACGTCTGAGTGGCCATGATGAGCAAATTCAATCAACGGACAGGAAAACAGAACAAAACCACCCATATCCCTTTCCAACAGGCTATAATTCCAGAGAGGAGGCATGTTACTTTCCTCTTGCAATAAGTTACTGCACTATGAAGCTAACTCAAAGCTAAGGCTCCTCAGGCCCTGCTGGCCTCTCCGCAAGCTAAACATCAAAAACAAAAGCAGTCGCGAGAAGCTGGAGACTCACTCCACATTCCAGCTGAGCATATTGTAAAACGACCGCGAACGTCACTTGCTAGTGATGGGAATATACCTATCCAGGAGTTGGCAAGCAACGGCTGCAAATATAATATAAATCCAATCAATTACTGGAGGAACGAAGGAATCTGGCCTAAAGAATACTTTGAACACGGAAGAAACATGAGTCATCTACTTGCAAGAAAAAAATCGACATCTTCTCTACACCGCAAGCAATTGGAAGCTAGTTCTGTCATCAGCTCCACCACACCCAGCGACCAAATGCCGAGGGAGGAAAAGAGTGCTCCATATGAAAATGCACACTACAGAATGTTGCTTCAAACCAAGGGCAGTTTTATGAAAGAATCAAAACTGGGTATCACAGATGCTAGCAAAAGCAGTTATCAAACTTTGCTTGATGCTGAACAAAGAGTTCCGGAGAACTCGTTATTCCATGACAATCTATTTGAAAAAACCTGTGAGAAGATGCAGGATAGGAATGAGGCCATGGTTATTCAGGACATCACTCGATTGATTGTCCCTTCAGCAGAAAATCTAGCCATATATGGCAATGAGCATCTCAAATTTTTGATTGAAAGTGTTAGTGAAGGCTGGAACAATGCTATCCCTGTAACTAAACCTCGTCCGCAGCCTGATTACTCTGTGGGTTTCAGACGAGAGGCATTTACAGATGACCAACTGCAAAGGCTTCAGCCCTTTGTCGGTGACCTGACTGATACATCCTACTTCATGGCAACATTCTACATGTACTTCCCATTCTTAACATGTGAAGTTAAGTGTGGTGCAGCAGCACTTGATATCGCTGATCGACAGAATGCCCACAGTGCCACTATTGCAGTGAGAGCTACTATTGAGCTATTCAAGCTTGTGAAGCGTGAAAGAGAGGTCAACCGAGAGATACTCGCCTTCTCAGTCTCACATGACCATACAGCAGTGAGGATCTACGGTCATTATGCAGTTCTTGAAGGAGAGAAGATGAATTTCTACCGCCACCCAATCCACAAGTTCGATTTTACCACTCTGGATGGCAAAGAGAAATGGACAGCATACAAATTCACAAGAAATGTCTATGATATATGGATGCCAACTCATTTTAAAAGAATATGCTCCGCAATTGATCAGATACCCCCTGATGTGGATTTTCACATCTCACAGTCAGAACTTCAATACTCCTAACAATCGAACGCTAAATCGGTACCCCTGGAAGAGGACAACAACCAGTCAAGCTAGCTGGGATATCTTGACTCAGCAGGTGTTACCCCTACCGACTCTTTCACTGAGCAAACGCAAATATTCAAAAAGCCGAGGAAGAAACGTTTGACCGAATAATAAGGCTTTGTTGCCGGAGTTTGGATGCCACGTCAAAGACGAAGCCAATTACCGCCACACCAGGCCAGTCTTCAGAGATGTCGACGGAGACGATGTGGCTTCCACAAAATTGTTGAAAATATTGATAGGAATGAGGCACAAGGTTTTTTTTTTTTTTTTTTTTTTTTTAACAGAGTCGCGCCACCCTGGGCCACCCGATTCACCCTATGTTCATCATGAGGTTTGGAATTTAAAAAATTATGGCCCCTTCAACGATCTACAAATATTTCCATCAATCATTGAATGCTATTCCTCACGCTGCAGTCCTGAAAGGTTATCATACCATCTCCGCAAGTGCACTCTAATTGTAATGCAGAGCAATTGGCTAGGTGCAGTAGTAGAGATAAGTCTCAGCAATTTCATCTCGTGCATGATCAGCTTCCTGTAAGAAGAAAGTTATGGTCCTGGTTAGTGTTTGACTATGACCTACAGCGTAAGTTGCTGTAAATAGTAGATCACTCACTAGTGAATCTGCAAGTTGAGACACCATTAGCTCTTCATCCTCAGTAAGTCCTACTGTGTACAGCGTAGTTGTCCCCACGATCGAAAGCGTAGCCTGACCACTTTTCAACAGCAAAGGGGATAAAATTTTTGCAGTACTAGATCCCTTATTTACCTACCATGTTATGCCATTGTAATGCTGCTCCTACCTCGGGCATAGAAGCATCTGGAGGTTCTCTAATAAATTGATCTTGCAGTCGAACTGTCCCATAACAGCCGTCCTTCTCGCACACAGTTTCCTTATTCCACGCCTATGGTGCTCTGGTTATACGGGGGAGGAAATAATTGATATGATAACTTACACCATATAGGGGTCGAGCACGCACCCGCTTGTCATGCCAGGGGCCCAGAGAGTAGTTGGAAATTTGACAGGGTTTGAGGTAGCGTAATAATGGAAAATCAATCATAATAAACACCCTGAGATTCATCTGTGTGAAAATGTAGTCACGCAACTTTCAAAAAGACACCAATCATGGAGTTTCAGGCAAATAGTTAACTAGTTATTTAGCTGGGCCGATGAAGCGCTGTGACAGTCATTATTCTGAAAGAGCAGAAGCGATCATGGCCAAAACATCAGAGACTTCTGGACTAACTATCTGAATAGAGTTGGAGGCAGATAAACAACAGCAATTGTTAAATGGTCTGACAACACAGCCAGATTCATATCAATGAGCATGTCCTCGACGTCTACCAGGACCCAGAATGTTTCTTCCAAGTGATTGTGGGCTATGCTACGCTACGCTACGATGAGCGACGAGGAGGAGCTGGGGCTCGACACATTCACGACATGGAACGTAGAAGGTGGCAAAATGGTATTATGGCGGACGTAGTTAACTACTGCTTATGAAAACAGTATATATCTGCTGAAATCATGCAAAGTATTTGATTATTAACTATCTGATCACTGTATATTAAATTCAATAAAATCTTCACTGCTTTGAAATCACTAGAGAACTCTGTTTAATATATAGTTAGTATAAAGTCAAAGATCATATCAGATATCTTATCAGAATTGAAGAATTCTTTTAAAATATATTCAACTGTATATTATAGATAGAGAGTTACTAAATGCTAGTTAATAATCATGCTATTTATGCTACAGAGATCGCATGTTCAATCCCAGCGGAGATAAGTATCTATGTTAGCATGATGATCGCTTAAATAACCGTAGATGAATTTCTATTATTAAATATGTAAAGCATCTTCTGTTTTCCTCTACAGGAACTTGGCAGAGGATAAATAGACAAAGCCCGCTCTCAAGAGAATATATCAGCTATTGACAATAACAACGACCCTCGAATTCAATACGATCTCAATCCGCCTCACGCCTCCATTTCCAGCTTTAAGTATCCATCAAATCAATAGGAAGATGCAAGAAAACATATGTCATTCAAATATCCAGGTCGGCGTCGGTAATCTACAGCAACCCAGGGATAAGAACACCACCCATAAGGCCGCCCTTCTTCGTCTGCTGACCACCAAGATCACCATTTAGACCTGCTAGAGATCCGCCGATTTGTCGACGAGAAAGTGTCCCAGCACCCTTCTCCGCATCATCTACCACACCATTAACCGTGTCTCCAAGGCCTCCGGGCAGAGTATCGGTCACACCGCTCACAGTGCCACCAATGTCTTGCCGGCGAGCATTTTCGTTACGGGCCTTCTTTACGCCCAGACCACCTCCAAGCGCGCCCCCAGCTGTTCCCGTTGAACTGTCAATTGCAGACCCAAGGCCTCCGGGCAGAGCACCAGTCACACCGCCCACAGTGCCACCAATGTCTTGCCGGCGAGCATTTTCGTTACGGGCCTTCTTCACGGCTGAGCCTCCAGCTACACCACCAAGTGAAGACCCCAGGGCTCCGCCCAGGGCATCACCCACGCCACCCAGAGCATTCACGCCACCCAGAGTTCCACCCAGATCTTGTCGGCGAGCGATCCTGCTGCGGCTGATCTTTGGGGCTTGAGCCTGCGCAGCGCATGTTTTGTCGACCTCAGCCTGCAGGTTTTCGACGGGGAGTGATTGGACTTGGGCCAAAAATTCGTCAATCTCGGCCTGGTCTCGGGTAGGGTCTAGTTTCGCTTGGTTCTCTAGATCCGCCAGGGTGGACGCGAACTCCTCAGGTGTACGGTTCGCGAGTAAGGCGCAGGCTTCTGATGTGTCTGCGGGAAGTGTGCTGTCTGCGATGGTGCCCAATGGGGCGACCGCGACGAGGAGGCCGAAGAGGGAGGCGCTTGTGAGCCGCATGTTTGTCGTTTCGGAAAAGACTGTTAAGGATATAAAGTTCTGAAAGGAGTGTCGAGGTATTTTGGAGTAGTGAATTGTGAGGAGGATGAAAACAAGTACTACTAGATGCTCTCTGGTAGGATAGGGTCGGGGTATAAATAATAGGTGACGAAGGGAGTTTGTGAACTACCCCTGATCCAAGACTGCCAACTTCTCATGCGTTGCAGGCTGGCTGGGCTCAACAGGTCTGCCAATGGCAATGATAATCCATGAATCTCCTTGGAAATATGGCTGGGTTTGATGTAATAGTGAGATTAGCCCTGGCAGCACTATCGAAAATCCCGTGTGTGATCTTCAACACTGCCCTTCCGTCCATATTGGTACATGGTAAAAGATTTTTTTTTTTTTTTATCAGGCGCTCCAATGATGATGCCATGAGACCTGTGAATCAAACTCGTTTTCTTGCACTTGTCCCGCGCATTAACTCTGTGACAACAGTCTCCTGTTTTTGAGGAAAGCTATCTGACAAATGGGCTTCGAGTATTTAGAACCACCCAGGGGGCTCACGGCATGAATTGATGTCGCCCAAAGCCCGAAAAATTTGCACTGGCATAACTCCGTACATATCTTGCCTTTGGCTGACGGAGATTTCGAGGTGCAAAAGTTGGATGTGGCTAAAAATGGGCTTGCTGATCATGATATTATTTGATATCGGGCGCTAGTCAAATTCGCGCTTCCTAAAGGGAATAGAAAAAGAAAAAGGGAAAAGGAAAAAAATGGGGAACCCGCTATACAAAGTCAATAAGAAGAAGAACTCGATTAGTCCTGATTTCGTTTTCTTTTTTCTTTTTTCTTTTTTTTTCCCCTAACTACCTTTTCCCCCCTCCGTTTCCTTTGTCTCCATCAACGTGAGTTTCAAGTTCGAGAGTATTTGCGGGTGGTGATCTAGGGAGATCTACGGAGTATGGAGCAAATATCAAAACTTCGCTCTCCCCCGATAGTCTAAGGGTAACAAGAGGAGCTTGAATCAACGCTCAGATCGATCGGGAGCCCTTCCACCCCGTCGAGAATGGAATTTGGGGCAGAATGGATTAAACTTGAGCTTGATATCCCATTGGGCACATAACAATTCCCTCGTTCCCAAACGGCTACTGGCACCACTATTGAACTTTGCTGGCCGAATAGCGGCCGGACCACTCAGAATATCAGAAAAGAAAGAAAAGAAAAGAAAAGAAAAGAAAAAGAAAAGAAAAAAAAAAGAAAAAAGTACGGAAAGCAGAAAAAGAAAACAACGCAAGAAAGAAGAAACACAGCACAGTCTGCTGCAGTGTGATCAGATTTTACACCGTGCTTCAAGCATGAAAAACAGAACCCCTGAGCTAAATAACCAGTTTAGGTGTGATAATTATTGGAATTCAGGTTGGTTGGGAGCACAGCATGCCATGCCGATGCATCCATTCATTCCGCCTCACCGCAGGCAGCGTGTTTGAGGGCTGAACGAGCGCCGCTTGATAAATATGATCCAAAGGCTCCATCCATGTGCGGAGGACAGGATTCGTTTCCATCCCATACACACACACATCCACGTCAAATATCAATCTACAGAGGAGTTTGTAATCAACTTGAAGATAATGTAGTTATTTGAATTTCCCCATTACTGACAAATATAACAGGTATTGCAATGCGCAGAACGGATGATGACCGGAGGATGAAGAAAAGAACCAGAGTCAAACCAACCGAGCCACTTTGAGTCCCGGTCTCCCGAAGCAAAGCCATTGCAAGACTGAGTGGGGCGTATGTTGTGTGGAAGAAATGCGCAGTTAACTAGTTCTAAGGACGAGAAGAACGGATAATTGCCCCTTAGGAATGAAATTGGGCAGTTAGAACTCAGTCGAAGGGCTTCCTAACTTTCTTACCTCCATGGCATGCGTGCTGCGCCGATTTCGCCATGCCGAAGACTCAGAAGGCGGAATTCCTTGGGCCGGCAACTCGAGGTTTCCCCAACATCAGGGCAGCATATGCAATGAAATTTCAGAATGGATTGATAAGTTGGTATTCCGTGTTGACTCCACTAACTACTACTCAGACATCCGGAATGTCTACGAGTACAAAATATCAACCACGCTTGAAAAGCACTGGCGACATCGCTCTAAATCCATCGAGTCACTTGGCATCTAAAATTCGCCAGCTGGGCGATCCAGGAGTTCCAGAAGTGGGGTGGATTGAAAAGGGAGTTTGTCCTGAGAACGATAACGCCGCGGAGAGATGTGGATTAATGTGTTAAGACAAGATCCGGACACGACGATGGATGCAAACATGCCGTCTGCGAAGTTACATGTAGAAAGAAATTACATGATCAGCCAAAGCGAGTTGCGCAAGGGCCAAGGGGAGGGCTAAATTTAAATACACGTAGAACTTTGCCAACATCCAGAAATAGGGGGGTTGCTAGTGCTAGCAGAGTATGGCAACTGGCCAGACAATAATAATACCCTGATAGAAGGGTAAAAATAGGGGCCTGTCCAGGCTCGCTACGCAATTACCGTAGACAGGGAGAATCCAATGATTCACGAGGGACGGTTTAAAGGCAGACTTCTAATATCTATGATAAAACATGATCGTTGTGGATATTTATAATATTGCTTAGGTTGTGATATAAACCAACCACTGCAACGCATCTAACTTTAGTGGGAATTTCTTATATATATTTCTATAGAGAGAGAGATACCCATTAGCCGGCCGAGATGAAACTTGAAGCTCATGTAACAAAGAGGATCTAAACAAAGACCAGTAACCAGGATAGCATAAAAGCTGTACGTCGGGAGAGAATTGGGAAACGAGAAAAGTACACATACGACAAGGAAGATAAAAAAAAAATAATAAAAAGAATACACTTTCTATGTGACATAGCGGAATCTGGGGTTCCGATCACCCATCTCAGAGATTTCTTCCTCCGTCATCCCGGCAATCTTGTCATCCTCCAAGCCCGCTGCACGTCTTTTGTTAATCCTCTTATAATGGAACCACATAAACGCGAATATCGCCGCCGAAAACCCCGTAAGGGCAAGGGTTACCCCGTGGCCCATTAGGTAGCGTGGGCCGTCCCTGTTGAGGTACAAGAACGGCGTCATTATGCCACTGACATTCCCCAAGGTAAGCTGGAGACCAGTGGCGAACGTTCTCTTACCAAACCGCGGAAGATTCGTTGGCAACCAGGCGAGCGGCAGGCCAACGCAGACATACAGGCCGATTGCGACAAGGAAGCAACCGAAGTAATGGACGCCGGCGCTGCTGTCTGACATCAGAACTCCATAGCCGACCATCGCAATGATACAGAATGCAATCGTGAATATAGCACGGCGCTGCATGCGGTCGCTAAACCAGGCGACAACAAGGTAGGTAATCGCGCCCAGGGCGTAGCAGGGAATAGTCAGCGCCTGGACTTGCGGGACGGTCCAGTTTCCGATACCGTTGATGATGGTGGGCAGGAAGGTGCTATACCCATACAGGACGGTGTCAACGCCATACTGACTGAGACACATGAGCCAGATGGTCCAGTCTTTGGCGCCCTCCTTCGCATCTTCCTTGTGAAACTGCTGCGCCGAGTCGGTCTGGCCAATTTCCAGACTACGGCGGGCCCGCATAAGCTCTCTCTCTTCCGCATTGAGGTAGTAGGCAGTATCTGGATCATCGGCAAGGCCAAACCATGTCGCCACGCCGATGAGAACTGAGGGGATACCTTCGATGATCAAAATCCAGCGCCAGCCCTTCTGCCCTGCAACTCCACTCATGAAGCCAATGGCATAGGCGAGCAAACCACCGCACGCCCCGGCAAGCGCAGCAGCACTGAATAGATAACCAACTCGCAGCGCTATCTCGCGCTTGCCGTAGAACAGAGTCATGTATGCCACCAGGCCAGGGAACAGACCGGCTTCCACGCATCCGAGGAGGAAGCGGCATACAACCAGACCGGCGAAGTTTTGAACAATTCCCGTCAGCGTGGCAATGATCCCCCATGATACGGCGATGAAGGCAATGTAGCGAGATGCTGTGAATTTTCGGATTACGAGGTTGGACGGGACTTCCAGAAGCTAGCAGGCAAATAGTTAGCTTTGTAAATTGAATTGAATGTTGCGCCCCCTAAGGTTTTCGTTTTTTTTTCTTTTTTTCTTTTTTTCGTCTTTTTCTCCCCCCCCCCCTTCTTAAGCTCTGTGGGCTATTTTTCCGCTTGACGCGGGCAGCGGGGTGCGGGGAATGCATACACAATATGGGATAAACAGGATTGAGATTGCGATCTGGTACTGATTACCAGTGAGACCCAGGTCAGACTCCATATCATAGAGTCGCGCATTGCCGATATTCACTATATAGAACCATCATTAGTTTAGGCCTTATGTGACTCATGCCAAAGAAAGAAAAAACCCACCCCGATCCAAAAAGCTGAAGACATATAACAGGACCAGGAAAGGAACAATATGGCGGTCCACCTTCTTCACCAAAGCCTTCGCTTTGACGAGATCAATCTCGACAGCGGCGATGTCAGCCCCATCCTTCTTTGTACTCGATGACGGCGCTGGACTCGACGCCAGCCTGTCGGCAATCACTTTTTCCTCCATGTTGAAAGACGTTGATTGAGAGCCCCGAGGTTTTGGTAGGGACTGGGGAGTCTACAGGAGACTTTAACGCAGGGTTACATCAGACCATTTGAAAAGAATTGCAGACGAGCGAGGGTGGGCAGTTATAAAAGGGTGGGACGAAGCTGCCCAGCTTCCAGGCCCCTCGGAGCGAGCTTAGCGGCAAGAATAGCGCGCTTGATCGACGTAGTTATAGAAGTTAGGGAAAGGGATGAATCATGGCCTGACCATTCCCCAGCTGTCGGGGACTGAGGACTGGTGAATGGGGACCTAGGTGGAAGCTCTGGCTGTCCGACGAAGGGTGGAGGTTAGTGATATGACGAGGGTGGTGGGTCTGGAGGAGGCGAATTTTATCGGCGAGGGAAAAAAGAAAAAGAAAACGAAGGACGAAAAATATTAAGCTCCGGGCTAGAACATTAGAACATGGATCGAAACTTTGGAAACATAAATGCATGTCGCCGGGCTATAGATAACTATGTAAGGGAACCAACCAGGACGAAATTCGTTGACATTCATATCACAGATACGGCAGGCAGTAGTTGTAGATAGATGCATCAGTCTCAGTCTCCGGATTAGGAATCTTGAATCTTCATCAATTCATACAGCGTCCATTTGGTTCGGAGTGTTTCGCTGATAAACGACGTGATATTGTGCTCGAGGGGTCGACAGGAGTGGGGTAACATACATCATTCATACATCACACCACTGATTGGCGCGCTGGCTGTCACCAAGCGACTCCTTCAAGTAGAGGACTTGGCCTAATCCTCGCCAGTCGCCCAAAAGCTCCCTCCAGCTCCAGGTCCAGCTTCAACAGAGCTGTCCGAAGATATTTTTTGACTAGCTTTATAATTGGCCGTTGGCCTAAGTGAATAGGGGGTAGACGATGCAGGGAACATGAGCTAACAACGTCGAGCTTCGGTCCAAAACGTTGTTAAGCTCTGTTTCTCCAGGGAGGTCACAGCTTTGCCAGTCCGGCCCAGGATTGGGACATTATTGAAGTCTAGCGGTTGATAAAGTGCTTGATACGTTATCGCCAGCTCGTATGGGTACGCTCATTCTACACAGGCGCCTCGGTTGACTTGACAGAGGCATATCAGAGGGCTGAGCACATTAGAGCGCCGAGGTGTCAAATTCGACGATTAAGAATGCAAGATACCAAGGATGCTGGAGAGAGAGAAATCTCAATTCGACTTACAAGTTACAACCTACCGTCCCCCTCCCTTTTTCGACAAAATCCGGGGGGTCAGAGACTAGTTGGTTGGCGTGCTGATATCGCGGCGTTAGGATGAGGTTATTAACTAGTTAATTAATTAGGGCTAGGGCTGAGTCCGCTGCTTCGGGCAACCAGCAGCCCTAATCCCAGACTGTTCGTTCAATTCCTCTCGCTATATCAACATTATCCTTTTCCCTTTGCGATCTCCAATGGTGATAAGGCGATGATACAAAGACATGGTGGGTTCCTACCTTCACTCCTCATCCCAACAGTGTTTAAGGCGGAAGCACCGCTTAGCTCATCCGGGGCTTGAGCTAGTTAACTAACCTTTCTAACGTTCCCGTCACCCTCGGCCTGGCTCCCCTTCCCACTCTTGAGCCTGGGGTTTCGCTGCCCACTCTTGGTTCCCAATTTCAATCCCGATGCTCAAGAACAAAGTTGCGCAGATGCGGAGAAACCCAATCGTCCCGACCCAGAACACTTTTGACGGGCTGACTCGGCCATCACAGCGAATTGCATCTGAGATATCTTGCTGATAGACCTCAGCTTTGCTTTGCCATCAACCTAGCTCATCTCTGTTCGAAGTTGCGAGAAAAGAAGCAATAATTGGTCAGTAACACTCAGTCGAGACACCCTGAATCGAGCAGCGGAACCTTCGGCTCTGAAATGAACTCCCTGCTCAGAACCAGAAATCTGGCTGCCAA
Organism: Blastomyces gilchristii SLH14081; assembly: GCF_000003855.2. NCBI lineage: Eukaryota > Fungi > Ascomycota > Eurotiomycetes > Onygenales > Ajellomycetaceae > Blastomyces > Blastomyces gilchristii. Next base: position 6,376,638 of record NW_003101681.1, on the reverse strand, counting down.
TGTCAGCATTGGACTTTCTTCTGATATTTGTCCTTGATTTGGCCGATCTGAATGCTGGATGGAAGAACGGGGTCAAACTCGACACCGCGGACTGCCTAATCTGCGGGCCAGTTAGCCACCGGTCTGAAGGTTATCCCTTAATATCGAGATGTTGAATGACATTGAATTCCGCCCTGCACTGCCCAAAGTCTGGAGATGAGTGCTGTTTCCGGGACTAAGCCGCTGTCATCATAGTGCCTTGCCACATATTTGGATTCTTTCGCAAACCAAATCGACGTACATAGTACTTTGCCTCAAGAAGATGTGCGTAAAAGGTTCAAACCTATCGAGGGCGCTGCTCCTGCATAAGACGTCATTGTTTCCGGAATAAGGCCTCAGTCGTGAGGCGAACTACGAGGAAATGCCCTGAGTTATATATAGATATTCAAATACATGACGGTAGGTATATTCATAAGGAGAGAGACCGGTTTTATCTTCGAATGATATAAGTGTTTTCTTCTATCTACACTCCCTACCGCTCACCTAGCCATGAGTTTTGTCTTGCTGAAGAATCATCGATTTTGTCTCTTTAAAGACAACATCATGGCGACTCATATTACGACAATGATGTTACCGGGGTAAGGCTGAGTGTCTGTGAATACCAAACTGATTACTACACACCGTCGTTGGGCTGGGGGCAATATTGGCCCTCCAGTCATGGCCGAATTTCTCAAATCAACTTTCAACATCACAGTTCTTGCCCGTGAGGCATCAACCTCGACGTACCCGTAAAACATCAAAGTTGCCAATCTGACTTCCCCACATCCTCCCTCACTGAAATCTTGCAGGGTTAAGACGCCGTCATAAGTATTTTTGGCCCCCCTGCCTTTGCGGACCAGAAGAAAATTGCCGACGCCGCCATCGCCGCCGGAGTTATCCCGAGCGATTGAAGCGATATCAGGAACCCTGAAGTTTTAAAAAATGCCCCTATTCAGGCTGTAAAGCGCACCCTGGTAGAATATCTTGAGAGCCAACAAGATAAGAATTACTTGGACTGCTCTGATTCCGGAACTCCTTGCTGATTGGGTAAGTGTTCCCATATCGTTTGTACTTTACCCTCTAGGACGAATCAATAGATACGCAACAAGAGAGACCTTTTATCCACGTTAGATGGATTAACAATTCTTTTATTGTATAACACACGGTTTCTTGCAATATGATATTCCCAGCAAATCCGCACTTGCCTAGGATGCCGGAAACGTTCCTATGAGCATGCTCACCCAGCCGCAAGTGGGGCGCGCCCTGGTGGCTATCCTCGAGCACCCGAGCGCGACTGCGAATCAGTATGTCTACGTGTCCTCGTATACAGTGACAGCGAGCGAAATGGTTACCGTGCTGGAGAAAGCCACGGGGAGCAAATGGAATGTACGAAAGATTGATCCCAAGCAGACACTATCCGAGGCGAACGAGAAGCTTGAATGGAAGGGGGTGGGCTAAGTGTTATCTGGTACTTGATTCGGGTAGCCTACTATTCCCAGGACGCATGCTGCGATTTTCGCAAGTTTTTGTGGAATGATAGACTTGGTTTGAAGGAGGAAAGTGTGGAGGTTGTGATAAAAGGGTTAATCGAGTGATTGTGTGTGCTTAATGGATTGAACGATTGATTGCCCTATATATTCCACAAGGGGAAGATTTAATATTGATGGTTTCTAAGTTATCTGGAGCCCAGCTGCATGCTTCTCTTAGAAAGGCACGGCACATACTACAGTACAGGTAAAATATCAATCCATTAGGGGGTTTCGATTATATGTACGAGTTTAACTTCTCACGGAGGAATATTCCGCAGTCTTGTTTTCCTTCCGCTGAAATCGAAATGTTGACATCCATGCTGTACCACCTACCTAACCACCCAACCACATCAATACGACTTCGGCAGCCCAAGCACCCTCTCCCCAATATAATTACAAATCAGCTCAGGACTAACAGGGGCAATGCGCGGAATAAAAGCCTCCCTCAGGTATCTCTCGACGTGATACTCCCTCGCATATCCCATACCGCCATGGGACATCACTGCCCTCTCGCACGCCCTAAAAGCCGCCTCAGCAGCCAAGTATTTGGCCGCATTTGCATACTCGCCCGATGTGTATCCTGCATCATACATCCTAGCAGCCTGGTAGACCATCAGCCGCGCAGCTTCCAGGTTCATCCACGAATCAGCCAGCGGGTGCTGGATGCCCTGGTTTTGCCCAATTGAGCGACCAAACACCTGTCTCTCGTTCGCGTATATAGCCGCCCGACGTAGGGCTGCGTAGCCTAGTCCTAGAGCCTCCGCGGCAATCAATATGCGCTCGGCATTCATGCCGTGCATGATCATTTTGAAGCCGTTGTTTTCCTCGCCAATCATATCAGCAGCGGGAACTTTCCAATTTTCGAAAAAGAGGGTGTTGGTGTCGACGGCGGCACGGCCCATTTTGGGGATCTCGGAAACGTCGACCTGCGACCTATCGAGATCCGTGTAGAAGAGTGAGAGGCCCTGCGATGGCTTTGTAACTTTGTCCAACTGGGTGGTCCTGACGAGGATTAAGATCTTTTCCGCGTGTTGCGCGGTAGAAATCCAGATCTTCGAGCCCCTGAGGATGTAGTGGTCACCATCTCGCGTAGCCATTGACCGTAGTTTTAGTGTGTCAAGCCCGGTATTAGGCTCCGTAACGGCAAAGCAGGCGCGCTCACGGCCCTGGATTAGCGGTATCAAGAACCGCTGCTTTTGCTCTGCATTACCAAACCTCACAACCGGCTCTAAACCAAAAATATTCATATGCACCGATGACGCGCCAGACATGCCTGCGCCGGACTCGGATATGGTCTGCATCATCACGGCAGCTTCTGAGATACCCAACTGGGATCCGCCAAATTCTGTGGGCATGCAGACACCCAGCCAGCCATCTTTGGCCAGAGCAGCTTGGAAATCGAGTGGATAGCGCTTCGTCTCCTCGGCATTTAGCCAGTACTCATCGGGGAATTTAGAGCATACTTTTGCTATCGATTCGCGGATTGTGCGTTGTGACTCGGTCCAGTCGGGGTCGTGCGCCTGGAGGTATTCTGTTGCTTTGGCATGGAGGGATCTATGTCCGATACGCTGCGAAAGACGGGGACATATGTATTTCGGGCCGCGTAGGCATCTCGTTGATATCTCGTACAGTTAGTGAAAGAGATATTCACGGATGCCACAGGAAGGTGCTTTACCAGTCCCTGTCGGATTGCAGGGGGGAGAAAAGACATAGTGTGGGTGAAGAGGTGAAGCTGTAGATGACAACTCGAGCCTGTGTTTAATTCAGCAGCGGTGTTTACCACCTCTTTATCGGTGTGGAGAAGTCTATACCATCTTTGCTTCCGGGTGCGCATATGCTGTAACTACCTTTTTTTTTGGAATGCCGAGCCGGCAGTGGCCCCAGAGTTTGTTCGGCCAGGAAGACTTAGTTACCGAACGCGGGGAAAGTTGGTCTGGGGTTGCCCAAATGCCGATTTGCCGAAGGTTTTACTGGCATATTGCCGAACCGAAGCTCATGATGGGGTCAAAATCGATGCTGTGCATCAAAACGAACAATCATAAATATAATAGTAGTATTGTTATAAGTGGTTAAGGGATTTTGAAAAAATCGAATCTGCTCACATTTGCGCTCAAGGCTATGGGGTTTTTTCATTCGCAAAGGACAAGCCTAAGATTTACTCTTGCACGGAAGGGTTTAACTCATAGGGCAAATGTCTCGAGGTATCAGCAGGCTCCATATCTTCCACAGAAGTTCTACTCTTCGACTACCTCACCCGACGGAGGGAAGGGTGATTCTTTCGGGGCGCTGCATGGATTTAAAATACTGGATCTCACCAGAGTATTAGCTGTAGGTTTGGGGCCATGTTTACAAACAACCATTCAGGACATGGCTAGGCTAACAGTTATTTCCATTTTGGAAAATAAACCTAGGGCCCGTTTTGCACGCAGATATTGGCAGATTATGGCGCAGACGTAATTAAAGTCGAGCAGCCTGGAAAAGGTGTGAGTATAAATCGTCGTTTGGTGTTTGAGTTTGGAAAATATTATGAATATGAGCTAATTGCGGGATGTAAATAAGGATGACACGAGATACTGGAGGACAGAGGGAGAGGGCGAAAAGTGGCAAACGGATGCAATATCCTGTTACTTCGCGTGTGTAAATCGGAATAAACGTTCCGTTGCCTTGAACCTGAAGAGCCAAAAGGGCAGGGAGATTCTCCTCGATCTGGTTAAAGTTTCAGACGTAGTGTAGGTCCCAGACTATATCCATCCATGACTGAAACGGCGCTGATATTCTAAAGCGTCGAAAATTTCGTCCCGGGAAAAATGGACGAGCTCGGCATTGGCTACGATGTTCTCTCGAAAATAAACCCTGCCGTCATCCACGCCAGTATTTCGGGTACGTGATGCTTCCAAAGCTATCTGGGCTAGCGATTTGACAGTGTCATAGGGTATGGTGCCGCAGGACCATATGCCCAACGCGCTGGTTACGATATAATTGCAGCAGCAGAAGGTGGTCTCCTTCATATAACTGGTGAAGCAGATGGCCCACCTACAAAACCCGGAATCGGCTTGACAGACCTGTGTACGGGCTTGTATATGCACGGAGCAATAATGGCGGCGTTGCAGGCTAGGCATCGAACTGGGAAAGGCCAAAAGCTAGACGGATCCCTCTTCGAAACGCAGCTATCACTGCTAATCAATGTTGCAAGCAGTTGGCTAAACATGGGACAAGAAGCACAACGATGGGGGACGGCTCACCCGAGCATCGTTCCATACGAAGGTTTTAAAACCAAGGATTCCTACCTTGTCCTTGGAGCAACCAATAATAGGCAATTCGGAGTTCTCGCAGAGCGCATGGGAAGGCCTGATTTGGCAACCGACGAGAGATTTCTGACGAACGATTCAAGGGTGAGAAATCGAAGTGAGCTGAACAACATCTTGTACGACTTGTTCAAAACCAAAACGACAGACGAATGGCTCGACGTCTATGAGAACAGCGGGATACCGTATGGTCCAATTAACAGCCTAGAGAGGGTATTTACCCACACTCAAACTCACGCTAGAGAAATGGTCAAATCTATCGATTTCGATGCTGCTGTCGATGGGATTTTCAAGGTCGTAGGTAAGTGTTATGTTCCCCCAAGCCTAATCGTTCGCCGTAATTTTGAGATTAATTACTAAAATGGAATATAAAATAGGCTTTCCTGTTAAGTTTAGCAACACTGAAGCTTCCGTTCGGAGCAACCCTCCGCTTTTAGGAGAGCATACGGACGATGTGCTTAAGGAGCTCGGTCTCTCACAGGAAAAGTTGGCTGACCTGCGACGGGAGAAGGTTATATAAAAGAATTTAGTAATGGATTGTTCATACCAGATACTGTTCACAACGAAATTACCTGGACTCAACAGTTTCTTCCAATACTATGAATAACTCCAACATGAAACCCGCTTCACAACGCAGGGTATTTAGGGGCGACTCCTTCAACACAGCTAAGAATGTCAAACCTTTCGTCGAAAGGAACGGAGTAATAGAGATGTCTCTATGGTGTAGGGTAGCTGACTACTTACGACGTATATCCGTATATAAATAATAGCGTTTAGTTGGTTGTTCCAGTGCCTTTAAGCGGTTGAGGGAGGGCCTTGAGTTCGTTTGGACGGACGCGAAAGACCTGCACCAAGAAGCAAGCACGATTTTGGTTATTTTTTTCAGCAATCCATGTCACCCCTTGACTATACGAATGTCACGCTGGTTGTTATCAATCCTACCCAGTCATATGAGTGAGCGCTGAAGGCATTAGGGTTGCTGGATGTCGTCTCTCCCCCCCTCCAAAAAAAAGGGTGTGGTCACGGTCACATGATATCAAACCCCTTTTTTGTTCCACAGTCGCTTCCCTCTTCCTTCCGCACAGAGAGACAACAGCAGCATCCAAAATATCAGAAATGGACAGAAAGGAGGCACAGACATAGTGTATAGACTCTGCTCAACAGATGAGACATTGCGAGAAATAACCGTTCTGCGCTTTTCCAAGATCAGATTCCCCTAACCTTGCTCCCCTGGTCAAACACACAGGGGCCTGCCTATACACAAAATAATTATCGGGTAGACCTTTAGCCCTTTTCAAATTGGGTTGCTGGGAGGACCTCAGGATAGTCGTGTCGTGTTGTATAACCGAACATAACACACATATCACAATGGCAGGCAATCCACACTCAGAAACCTTGTCTCAGGCTGCAAATGGTGAAGAGCTCAGAGATGTGGAAGCAAACCCGCAACCACTACATGTCGATACAGATTCGAGACCGTCGATCCTGCGCTATTTAGCTCAGGACATCAATACGGAACATGCAAATCTAATATTTCTAGTCTGCTATTTCCTATCAGGTCTTAGCGACAGCTCTGCCTACAAAGCCTGGGGTTGCTTTGTTAGCATGCAGACGGGTAAGTCCTTTTATTTTTTACTATCCACATATGTTTGTTATGTTGGATTTTATAGAAAACGAGTCGTTTCCAATGTTGACATCACCATAACTCTCAGGAAACACCGTCTTCATGGGATTGGGAGCATCCGACACCCTCGATCAAACGACATACCATTGGCTTAAGGGCTTAGTTTCAATTTTCTCTTTCTTCTTGGGAAGTGTAGTGTTTCCCAAAACCCGATACTTTGGACACCAAACCAGACGTACTCTACTCGTCAATTTCGGCTCTCAGACTCTCCTCGTCAGCGTTGCAGCAGCCCTGTTGCAGTCAGGTGCAATCGAAGATTCTGGCGTGGCTACTGACAACGATGCTTTCCTTAAACTTATCCCAATAGCCTTACTCGCCTTCCAATCCGCGGGCCAAATGGCAGTAAGCAGGCTACTGGCCTTCCCCGAGCTCCCAACAACAGTCTTGACAAGCGTTTACTATGACCTGGGGTCTGAGCCAGGGATCTTGAAGCCATTGACCACGAACAAAGCGCGCAACCAGCGCATTACCTCCATCATTGGCGTTGTTGGGGGTGCAGTCGTTGGAGGTTTCCTTGCCAAAAGCACAGGGAGGATTTCGCCCGCTCTGTGGATTGTCGCGGGGTGCAAATTAGCCATATCGGCTATTTGGCTTTTCTGGAAGCAGGCCCAGGTGAAAGTGCAGTAAAATCCAACAGCCTCAGTATCGTGAACGCGTGGGATATGGACGAATTCATATTATTCTCGTATTCTTTAATTTTATAGGGTTATTGTGATCAATAGATATGGCGATGCCGTGGTGCATGGATGTGGTTTCGAGTAGGCTTTTCCGCACATGGAGACACCCAGCCTCCAGGCAAGGTCTGTCGAACCCTCTTCGGACACAAGTTTCCATCTCACCGGACATTGTCTGATAATGTTTAAGTGAACTGGTATCAGCACGCGACACACCTTGCGCCATTCCACGGCAAATATCGATATCAAAGATGTATCGACGGGCAGGTTTATCGGCAGGCATGATGATATATCTTAACTCCGCCCTCCGTCCGCGTGCAACAACTTCGAAGAGTCGGGATACCTCTTACCGCTCGACCGACCTCCGTGATGAGGAACTAGGGAGACACGATAGGTTTCCAGGCCACCGGGGAAGAGCAGTTAATTACAACACGACGTTTGGCACTCCATACGTAGTATGATAAGCATGGGTTATTTTGAATGGGGAGTGAGAGTGATTGAGGAAGTCAATGGGAATTTTAGATGGGATATAAATACATGTAGTTAGACATTAGTAAACAATTCATGTAGTACCATGCAAAGCTTGATCATAGCTGAGGGATAGTAGAGTTGCTTCCATACCTTGTTTGTACATGTACATGTACCTTTCTTTTTTTCATTTTCTTTCCGAAAACGACAACCAGCCTTTGAAAACGAGAGAAAACTGTCCAGCTACCACCAGAAATAATCATGCTAAGTAACCAAAAGTAATAAAAGCGGAACTGGTTGTCCAGAATCTTACAGATCATCAACCTGCTAATCAAAGAGCATAGATTTCGTAACTACTGTGTAGTTAGTGAACTATGACGCAATATCAACCCCTCCCCTCCATAGCGGATCGAAACCACTCCAAGAGGTCATGCGAAGACGAAACACAGATACCATGGCGGGGTAATTTAAGTGAAAACACGCCAAGAGAGGATGAGGACGTAAACTCATCCGACGTCTCAATTAAATGAATCAATGAATGAATCGACAGAACATCAATAGTCAATGATTCCAGGATGGAAGCCCCATCCCATCCATGTCTTCATGAACGAAAGCTAGCCACCAGCGCGTCGGTGATGGTGTAGCAGATTAATCTCCTATAGCCTGCCTTGCCCACGCCCTTGCATACGTATTTCAGATGAGGGTGGTGAACGGTTGCAGAAGAGAAGGGTCAGCCGACCAGAATCAAAATCGGACAGCCAGCCCTAGCCCCTAGCCTGGTCAAAATCGCTGATATTTCCCTTTTTTCCCTCCTCAATAACAATAATTCCACATCAGATGAACTGGAATGCGATGGATGTGGTCCCCCGCTCCGGTTTAGTCTAAGCCGCCTGTGGACATCCATCCATCCATCCATCCATCCATCCATCCTTGCTGAATTTCCAACGCTATTTTATTTCTTGGTGATGATGATTATTTTGATGAACTGTCAATTGCCACCTCGTTGGCTCTCCATCACACCCAAAATAGTTTTTAGGTTGGTTGGTTCTTTTTCTCCACCGCGACCAGCGGCTGCACGACACCGGTTCGGTTCGCAGCGGAAGTGGCCGAGCCTCCCTTAGGCCATGCGCATCGCATAACTTAATCCCTAGTTAGGAAGATACTGGTGCGAATAATATTTTAGTAGAGCGCGCTTAAAATGTGTGCTTTGGTCTCTGCAGGCTGCAGAAGTTTCAAAGCACAAACGCGCCGCGCACGGAGAACTGCGTTGAACATGATGAATTCTAAGCACAGTCTGCAGAGAGCGGTCAGTGAGGGGCAGCCATATCTGATCGAATCAGATTAGGGTTACAAACAGGAAAGCAAGCCCTAGCTAGCGACACCCACACACACACAGAGTAATAGATAATAATAATAGCGAAATTCGAGGAGCGAAAAAAGGAAAGGGAATTTCTTTTTTTTTTTTTTTTAAAAAAAAAAAGCAATTATTTAGCTCCCCCCGAAATACGGAGGAAAGAAAACAGATGGGCGCCAAAATGGGTTCGTTGCATCGCGCCAAATGGGAATCCGCAGCCTCAGGCAGGGGTCAAAGAAAAAAAGCAAAGAAAGCGAGAGGTGCGGTCAGTGGATGGGATGCATGGGCACATCCTTCTCTCCTTGTCTTCGCGGCAAATCAGGGTTATTATTATTGTTCGTTCGGGGGGGCCTTTGCAGTGCTTTTTCTTTCTTCTTTATTTGTTTCTCTTTGATGTGATTTGATTATATGTAATCCCGTATAATATCCACCCTTTTATGCGCGCTACAAAGAAAAGCCAGATCAGTTTGGAGCCGGGGTTTGGTATATTTGTTAGTTATTGGCCCAGGATGTGATGAAGCCACACTTCGTTTGAGAAAAAGGGAACAATAATTAATCGAGGGGGAAAGAAGAATACTCCCCACATCATGCATGTAGACAGATAATAACAAACCCACGTACATGATACATGATACATGGTGTCTTGACGTTTCCATCTTCCCTCATTCCTTCCCTTCGAAGGAAGAATCGCAAAACGGCGGCGACGGAGACCTTCCACAGAAACATTCGCTGAGCTGGCCCTAGACGCTAGCTATAAAAGCATAATTTGCACATGGACTGTGAAGGTTTGCAGGGTTCGCCGCCCGTTGGTCTGGGCCGGGACTGGATCCAAAACCCGCCGAAGCCAAAATGCGCCGTTCTGTTAGCCATGGGCATCTGCGCAGGGTCGTGGGTGGTGTGGATGTTGGAAGCGTTCCCGCCGCCATCCTTCCATGCGCCTTGGATGGAGCACTTTGTAGTAGTGGGCGCGGATGATGTGCCTTTTCCACAGTCCTCCCTGCTCCGATATTTGGTGACAGCTGCTCCTATTATTATTATTATTGCGGTACTCTCCCTCTGACGGGTGATGGTGTTGTTAAACCCTGTTGCCCACACTTCCCGTTGAACGAAAGGTATGTACGCTGTATGCCCTGGAAAACTCTGAATAAATCCAAGTACACACATACGCTGTAGGTGCCCACCAAATCTTCTTCCTTCATGCAGCCTCGAGCTCCAGCATATTATTATTCTTCCTTTTTCCTTTTTTGTTCTGCGCTGCGCAGATACCCAACATAAAAAGGCGATCAACAATTGTGAAGATTAGGAAATCATAAAATACCTGATTTCTTGATGTAATGTTGTATAATTTTACACCTCGGTTTCATACAGCGTATATTGATGTATGTAACTTACGTATTCTGGTATTGTTACAACAATACAGCCATCGCACAATCGCACCAAGCAGAAACGAATCCCAGTCGAGGGTTGCACTCTTGAGCCCGGCATCCTGGATAGGCCGTGTGTGCTAAGTTGGACGGACGGCTAGACATGCCCTTGAGTTCAATAACTTAAGACCGTTGGTATATATTATTCCAATATCTCAGCTTCGAGGTGAGCATGATGATTTGCGCAGACCCGGGGGGGAGAAGTTGTAAATGGTTCAGCTCTGGCTGCTCGAAGGCCACAGAAAGCACAGTAGTTACCATTTCTCCAACCATAGGCGAGCAGAAACATGTGCTCTGTGGCCAATATCGCCGGTATCTGAGATTGGGCCATGGGGCCTATGAGAGAGATGGATTTCTGTTCCTAGTTCAGATCGAGGAAAAATTCATCTCAAGATACGGTACTACGGAGTATGCTAGCTGCTAACATAGTTAGTGATTGTGTTATGTGAAAGATACATCCATGGATACCATAGTTACCGAACAACTGCAACCAACCGAAAGTTACCTAGAACTCTCGTCGAAGTCTCTCCAAGTCCTCCTCCTCATCATCTCGAGTCTTATATTCAAACTCTGTGCGAAGTACGGAGTACTCCTCCGTACAGATGCTACTACTTATCCATTTGTCTTTTGTCCCTTTCCCCCCTTTCAGCTGTACAAAATGCGCATATTCCAAACTCACTTTCTCTCCCCTAGCTTCTGTCTATGTTGTATCAAAGTCCAGTTCATCCCATTTCAATCATCATGCACTCTCACCGTCTTTTACAAGGAGGCCTCGACTTTTCTACCTGATGCCCTCAAATTTCCATCATTTCGAAACTTCGGTCGGTCTGCCCAACAAGATTTGCTCAACAGCTTTTCGAATTCCTCCCTGGATAAAATTAGGGAAAAAAAAAAAAAATCATCACTTCCTCTCCTCCCCCGCTTTTCTTCTATTTATTTTGCTACTATTGCTACAGTAATTCAGAATCTATAATCTGAAGGGCTGGTTGGTAGCAGGCTTTCTTTCGGCCTTGTTGTCTTTTCTTATCTTCCCCACAAAGGTGGATTGCTGCCCAATAAGGCTACCATTGTTTTTGTCAAGTCATGCTGGGCTGCAATGCTTATATTTACTTTTTTATTTCTTCAGCATGAATTTTCAGTCAGTCTGATATTACAATACAGCAGGAATATATGTAATATATTTGCTACCGTTGTTATTTTCGATGAGGAGTGCAAGATACATTGTCATTCGTGCTTTTTGCTTCCTAGCAGTGGCGTTTAAATATTTTCGCTGCTGAGATGGTTGATGTGATTGGGCGCGGGAGCCTAGAAACTATGCTCCCTTCGATTCACAAAAGTTGACCTCCTCGACCTATTATCTATCTCTCCTCGACCTCAACCCTCGATGAAGGGGAAATGCGTCTCGCTTGTCCTGTGAAGACGTTTTGCAGTAATGAGCCCTCGTTCCCAATCATTGCAACATTCTGATGTTTCATCAGAAGAAATACCGTTCCACTCGTTAAACATGTAGGGAGACGGGAATACGCTCCAATCCGCGCTTGGGCTTGAGCTGGTATGAGTCACGCCGAGTAAGAATGGACGAAGGAGAGGCACAAGGCGACTGTGTGTGTTTCCTACTCTTTTCTATGCCTGGCCTGCTATCTGTGGCTTTGTCCGAATGAATGGTAAAAGCTTGGATACCTGAAGAGAAAGAAAAGAAGAAAGTAAGAAAAAAGTGCCTCGCTCGTACGGAGTAACTATGTTAGGTCTAATAACTTTAAAGAAGTAATAGAAAAAGTAAGGCAACCATATGTCGGGGCGTAACTGGTGTTGTTGCAAGTCAGTTGGGAGAGGAATAGTTGGAGTTGAGTTGGGTGGCGAATATCGCGACATGTTTTAAAGTGTGTGGCTGCGTATTTATTGGGTTATTGGGTTATTTTAATCACGACCGCATAAACCCATCCCTTCTTCAAGTCAGAACGCCCGATGTATCAATCTTGCCAATGTTCAGGCATTGTCTAGGGCTCTCCGGGTATGAACCTGTTCACATGGCCTCCAGAGTCCTTCTCCTCCCTCTTCTTCATCAGCCGGTAAAATGCGTTCAGCGAGAAAATGGAAAGTTGATACGGAACAAGATATTCAACAATAATACAGGCAGATTATCCATGCCTCGTCTCCTCCCTTCTATTGGCTTGTGGAAATAATAACAGACGATGAAGCATTTAAGAAATGCCCACTATCTTATTCTATCCATTTATGGATACACCCGCTCGGTCTACTTCCATCTCATCTCCCTTCTTGGAGAAACCGATATTGAGGCTCTACAAAGTTCCATCGAAGAAACGGTTGCCTTTCTTCACCCTTATTGCCCGATGAATCATACCGTTGGGCTGTTATGACATGAATTACCCGATCCAACAAACCGGCTTCTTCAACCCCCAACCAACCACCCCTTTGCCGTGTTCCCTGGTTTGGATATCTTCCCGTCTGAGGACCGCCTCTAGATCCCAGAACCAGCCATCACAAATCATCATGTGGTCACAGCCAAAGTCACAGTGACAGTGACAGTGACAATGATGAATCAACAATTAGCCCACCCACAACAGCTCCCGTCATGATTGGAAACTGCCTAATGGAAAACACGAGCAGCGCCTAATTTGAGCAGAAGGCTCTATCATTGAGCTGCACATTGTGAACAAAGTTACCGACTGATGAAAGAGACGGTTCCATGATGACTGAAAGAAATGACGTTGGGCTTCCCTTGTTGGAGTAACAATGTTATATTATCGAAACAAGCTGAGGAGCGGAGTCGTAGTTGGACCCAACTCTCGCCCAACACCCCCAGTGTCCATTCGTCTTTTTTTGTTTTCTTCTGGTATGGATTGGCCATGGGGTGTATGACAGGGTAGAGGAAGAATAAGGCTGAGCAGAAGAAACTGTCAACGTTCATTGTACTCCGTAGTGCGTAGAGTTACTGCTGGATAGATGTATGACAAGAAAAAAATAACTCAAACAAAAGCCTCAACAGCATTGAAGATCGGACCAACGTCTGTACACCCCCCTCTCCTCCTCCTCCTCCTCCTCCTCCTCCTCCTCCTCCCCCCCTTCTTCCTATCCCCAATATCTTTGCCTTGTTTTAAACTCAGTTGGAAGTATGCCACATTTTGGGGGGCGATCAAAACATGGCCGCAACTAATTTGACACCCAGTTAGCGTTTAGTTTGATATCCATCAGCAGGCAAGTTAGATATGTTGGAGAGAACAAAACAGAAAAAAAAAAAAAGGCTTGTAATCCATCGAGGGCAGAACAGATTTAGTTCTTCACCAGGGCAGCAGGCCGACAGACTCCAACACAGGGGCGTTAGTAACCGGACACTACTCCCCGTGCTGAGGGAATCAGAGAATCAGATGCAACGACACAGCCCGGCAGAGGAGACACAAGAGTTCCTAGTTCAAGCTATCTGTTTTATGTTTCTATATTTAGCACACTTCCTTTTTTTTTTTCCCCGCAGAAACATTGCATTAAACAATCATTAAGGATCAGGGTATAATCAGGGAGGCAATGGGGCCAACGTCGTATAAACCCTTCAGCTGAAGTGGGAAAGTGTGTACAGTATGCAATAACAGTCTGTTGTTTCGTCTGAACAGCGGACAAAGACATCCATGCGGTTAGGAATTCGTGGCTTTTAGCCTTTAACTATAACTACAACGGGAGTGGAAAAGAAGTATTTAAAGCACGTTCTATTTAACTATGCCGGGTGGTTTATTAATCGCCCTTCCAAGAAAGGTCTTACCCGCAAACTTCGCGGAGGATAAGTTAACGCGCTAAATAAACTCCGCGTATCAATCTCGTCGCCCCCGCGGCCCCGATGTATTTCGTGCATATATGGCGAGCTTTCTGGAATTGCGGGTGGTGGAATTTCCGCCGAGTTCAGCTAGCGGCGCCGTTATAACGGGTGGGTTCCGTGGGCGAGCGACTAAGAACAAGGGGCTACCTCCCTCCCGACAAGCAACACACTCGAGGAAGAATCATGGGGTAAACAAGAATAATGATGACATGTACTTCGTAGTTGGGGGTTATATAAAATAGCCTACATTCACGTTAGTTAAAATATAATGTCCTAATATTAAGTAACGGATTCAGCGCAAAATCTGCTCTAATTGCCGAAACGGGCACAGAAAATACGGAGCAGTCATCTAGGATGAAGCCGGGCACAACGCTCTGCAACCTGGCACCGGCGCACCGCAGCACGCTCGGTCGGTCGTCGTACAGCCGGAATGGATTTCGATATACGTGCTAATTATATAGATGTATGTACTGTAATAAGAAGGGGGGCACCTCTTTTTGCCTGCCGGCGGAGATTCTAGCCAGGAGGAACAAGCTGATGATCATGATCTACTGTTCGTAGACATAAGAGGCCAGTAACTACTCCGTACCTGTACATGTGCAAGTATATCATTCCTCCAAATCCCCGGTTGGTACGGAAAGGCCTCGGTGCGAGGTTTGACCTGGGGAATTGCAGCGATCCAGCGACGCAGCGATTTGGTCGAACCACCACTCTCCCCCCACTTTCTGATATGTGCGTCATGCTATGCTATTGCAGTAAACGCCATGTGGGCAGGGGTTTAATATGATCCCCCCTCCAGGGCGGCCACACACGTCGTAGGAGACCATACGACCTCACCACTCCATTGGCAGCGCGATGATTCCAGCCTTGTTGCCCTTGCGCCCTGCACTGACGAGAGAGTGTAACTTGCAGATTGCACTTTTTCGTGGTTGGTGATCCATTTAAACCATAGGACTCAGTTCAGATCGAAAAAAAAAAAATATTCTACATAGGGTTTTTTTTTTTTTGGATTTGCTTTAAATCCGGGCATTACATTTGCCGCGCATATCTCCGCAGGGAACTTTTCCCCGTTTTTGAAAGGACCATTTCAGCCATCGTGGAATTAGAGTTAAGAGTATTCAAAACCATGGATGCACTCCGCAGAGTCGAAGGTTAAATCATAGAGTTGCGGGACTCCCGGGATGGTATCCATGGATTTCCTGTGGAGTCCGTGAGTTAATTATTTATCTTTTGAGGACGGTGAAGATTGGATGAATGTTATTCCCTTTCCTTCTCATTCCCTTTCGCATGTGGTGATGATATGGCGGAGTAAAACAAATGACAGACCAAATGATGGGCTCCCCCCGTTCGTGGAATCTTTTAATTTTCGCCCCGACACTAGGCCGGCGGAGAATGTTCTGGAGGGAGGGGCATCGCTGAAATCTCTAGCGCGACCAGACGGGAGGCGCATGCTAGAAGGGCTCCGGGAGCGGCTGCTGTTTTGTAGGTAGTGGCATGCTTTGGATCGATGGATAGTTTTCCAGGATACGCTGATTATGATTCTCGTGAACTTGAATTGGTCTTATCCGCTAAAATACCGCACTTCAGTTGTGGTACACGTTTCTCCCTCCAGGCAGCTATCAAAACAGGACGCGACATGACAACCAGGGCGTGGTGAGGAGGAGGAGGATGATGATGACGATGACGATGATGATGATGATGATGATGATGGGATGTGATGGGGCAAAAATATAAAACCGTCGCCAGATGAAGAGAGATCCTGGTGATGGCTTGAGAAATAATGACACTGCTGCCTGATGCTTAAGTCGCGCTGTACAAATTTTGAAAAATTCTGCTTTGTTCGTTTCCTGTGATATTGGTAGGGTAGTACTCCGTAGTTCTTTAAAAAATCATTAATCCATCCATCCATCAAACATATTTCAGCTGCAGAGGGGGTTGAGTCATGTTTTGTGCTTCAGTGCAACAGCCCAGCCATCCATGTATCCATTCATCGGCGGATATTTCCCCTTTTCCTCCCATAGCGATGATAAGAATAAACCCGGGCTGGAGTTTAGGAACGTCATTGCTCCTGAGTATAGTATGACCCAAAAGCCTTGCGACGCAACGCATTGATGAATAAATAAAATAATAATACGTATAAGTAGCTAGTTAACTAACTTAAGGATGGATAGTTAAACTAATTAAGCGATTTCCGCGAGCTTCCAGCGTTTGCCATGCATGTAGCCCGGCATGTTCAATAATGACATCCAGGATCCATGGGAAGAAACGGCAGAATATTCTTCCGTTGGCTTTCTGCTGGAATTCAAGCGCAAGGATCCGAGACCTTCTCTGAGGATGAATAAATTATGTTAGGCTCTTGAGCAGTCTCTGATATTTCGTTTGATGGAGCTTGTTTGCGGGTTGAACGAATAATTAATTAATATTTAATAAAAAATGGAGGGGTTGAAGAGGGAAGGAAGAAGCCGTGTGTGTGTGTGTCACTGGCAGCGGACCTAGTAATACGGATACGAAACCGGCCGTCACAGCGATTGATACTTGGACAATCATATAATAATGCCCAGGTACGTGTATATGTAATATTACAGATTACAGGACGACTTCCCTGCCCAATAATACAGCTGGCGTATGGTATGGTATGGGTCAAGAAGCAGCCATCGTATCTATCATCGGCGGCTGGGGCTGGTCGTGCGCAGCCCTGAAGGGATGAATGCCAAGGACTGGGGCACCTACGCCGCCCAGGGCCAATCAGGGCGAGACGTGCCTGTTACGGGCCGCACATCGTGGCCGTCTAAACTCCACGCTTTGGCGGGACGAAAGCCACCTTAGTTGTACTGTACTGTACTTCGGTATGTATGGTGTATGGGAACATTGGGAGATGGGTAGATATTATTGCGGGCGTAATACTGCCCAAAAACAATAATAATAATGAGTTGCTTGCTCGCTTGCCGTATCTGTGATCAAGCCCGTACATACCGTACCGTACATGACACACACACCACACACACACAACACATATATTTCTCGGTTTGGCCCGCCCCCGCCTGGAAGTCATATTAAATACAAATAAATAATACCTGCTGTTTTTCTTCGCCCCAACCTCCTCCTCCTCCTCCTCCTCCTCCTCCTCCTCTTCTTCCTCCTCTTCTTCTTCTTCTTTCTCTTACTCTGGCCTTTCGCTTGTTCCTTTTTTCTCCTTCTTTAACTTCACATAATCCATTCCTCGCCATCTATCCATCTCCCCGTCCCGAGAAGAGCAGAACTGACTGGCAACCTCGCCTGACGGTTATCCTGAATTGTTCAGCTCCACCCCATCCCGAAACCCCGGATTCTCTTGTGGTGGTGGCGAGTTCTGTTGTGTTTTGGATCCTCCCCTTCTTTTCTTCTCACACTCTTCTCTCCTCCTCGCTTGTTCGACCAGGAGTCGTTGCCAGAGCTCAAATGCACGACGGGCAAGATCAGTCAAATCTCTTTCTCTTGCCTCCTCTAGATACCTCACCGCGGTGACGGGCATCTTTATATCTCCCTTTTCCCCTTTTTATATATCCCTATTTTTGTCCCTTGGTTGTCATTTTTGTAGGAGCGATATCCTGTACAATATACTTATCTTTTTTTTCTTTGTTTCTCCTCTTTGTCTTTTTTTTTTATACTTTCCTCTGCTCGCCATTTAAACCGTTCTAAAGAAAAAAAAGGAGTTAAATCTGTTTTTTTTTTTTTTTTTTTTTTTTTTTTTTTTTTCTGAATTTCTCCGGCGCGGTTGATTTTCTCGGTGTCTCTATGCCCGTCTATCGATAATGTATCAATATCCCCCTCAACCACCCCATGGGTGGTCTACCTACGACTACGCAACCACTTCACCTCCGCAATACCCCTATTACCCTTCGAACTACGCCTCGCCGCACGTCTCTCCTCGTACCAAACGACACTCTCATCGGGCTAGTTATTCTGCTGCGAAGGAACCGTCAAGTGGTTGGCATTCGATGCCACCTGGGTATGGGAGTTACTATGATTCAGTACACGGTTATTCCTCGCCTCCGCGAAAGCACGAAAATGTAAGTGGTGCTTATGGCGAAAGCCACTTCGGTGCGACCAGCAGGCCAGCGCGTCGCCGCGCCTCCATGCCAACTGGAGAACCTTTCTACCATCCCACCTCTCCGTGGCGATCGCAGAAACGACCCTTCTTCATGGATGTGGTTGACGATGCTTTCGATACGCCGCACTCCTCGTCTTACGTGCCTCCTCCCTATGTGCCTCACAGTGCATGGGACGGTGGCGCTAGCAGTCGTCGTTTTGCTGAACCCAGAATGTCGGCTGCTGGGCGGAGTGCAGCTGAATATTATTTTTATCGTAAGGCAAAGCCAACCACTGATCAGTCTTTCTACTACAACCAGATTCCGGTCTATGATGAAGCAGACTCTCCCAAACGCTCTCGTGCTCGTCGCGCCTCTACCTCCGCCCGCACTCCGCAAAAACCCAAACCCTCCACTGCCGCAGGTGCATCGAAACACGCCAAAGCTACTGAAGCAGACGCCATCCGTATGGGTATTCCTGAAGGCTATTCGATAAAGAACTGGGATCCCAACGAAGAACCTATCCTCCTGCTCGGCAGCGTTTTCGATGCCAATTCCCTCGGCAAGTGGATCTACGACTGGACAGTGTTCCACCACGGAGCCTCTGCGCCAATGGCCGATGTCGCGGGCGATTTGTGGCTTCTCCTCATCAAGTTGGCTGGCAAAGTAAAACGAGCGCAGGAATGTGGGCCGCGCATTCGCAATACGGAAGCGCGGGAGATGGTGGAGGACTTTTTGGAAAGCGGCGAGCGGCTCTGGCATCGGTTCGAGAAGCTTCTGAAGGCGTGTGAACATTTCATGTGGAAGGCTGCGAAGCGGGAGAGCGGCAAGGGTGGGCCTGTCATGATGGGCCGGAACGCGGGTTGCGAGTTTGTCGATTCGATCTTTGGTCGTGATCGCGAGTTGGAGAATACGGAGAAGTTGATGAACAGTATTCGGCTGTGGGATATGCGTTTCGACGCTAACTGTGACGAGATTTTGCGTCGTCCGACCGCGTTTTAAGATCACAGATCCTTTTTTTGGAAATTTTTTCGACATTTTTTACAGTGTTCTATCTGCGTGTTATAGAAATTTGGAAGTGGATAAGTATGTGTCAGGAGTCGGGATGAGTTGAAACGGAGTCGCTGGTGGAATTTTGAAGGAATGGGCAGGTTTATCAAACGATCAAATCGACACGGGAAACCATATGCCCCTCCGGCATCAGTTTCCAGGGGTAAATGGAAGAGAAGTTGCATACGACACGTTTTAAAAAACAAGTTCCTTCCCTTACCGCCCTCCTGCGTTCCACCAACCTCCATACCGAGTATCATTTCTGTTCCTTTTTTTATTTCCCCTCACCACTCGCCCCCCTCCTCGTCCACTCTTATCGTATCCTTCAATGCCTCGCCGGCAAAACAAACCTTCATTATATTCCTCCCCTCCCCGCGAAAATCACAATTATTGTCCGTACGCGAACCCGCCAGGGTGTCTCGCTTCAAGCTATTGCCTTTCCATCGCTCCGGCGCCAGGGATCTTCACCGCGCCGCATCGCATTGCGTGTTGTACCTTTCAGCCCGTTTTTACTTCCCATTTTCGGTTATGAGCCTAATTTTGTTTTTGTTCTGAGTGCTAGTTAGTGGCGGGGACAACATCCCCTTTTTCGACGGCATCATCTGCCGTCATCGTTCCGTTTCAGCCCCCAGCTCAACAGTTTTACTTTATTTTCCTACCCACTCGCTATTCAATCCTTCATTTCTTAGGAACCTTATCCTCGGCTAACTGGGTTGGGACTGGGGCCGGTTATCTGTCCTTGTGTGTTTGTGCTGTGCTGTGCTGTTGGCTGTCTCATATATCTTCAAGTAAAGTGTCTTTTGTATGTGGATTGGGATTTTGTCATTTATTTGACTCATTCTTTCAGCTCTTTGCTTTTTCGCTGTTAAAAGAGTTCGTCCATGTTTCGTTTCTTTCATTCTTGCTGCTGTTCCATTTCCTTTGATGATACCACTCCTGTTTTGGTTCCTCTCCTTTTTCTATTTAATTATTTTTTGACGTTATTTACAATTTATTTTGTGTCTATTCTTTTATTTTTACATACATGTTTTTTAGCCTGGCTTGTCTGTCTCTCTCTACGTGTCCGCCTGTGCTCGATCTACATATACCTTACATACATATACATACATACACACATATATACATTCATACATACACCACTTTTACACATTTTATCTACCTAGGTAGTGGGTATTGCCCTTTGAATTTCTTTTGGAGAGCAAGCAATACGCATACTTCCCGAATATACTTGTCTGTAATACACATTATTAATACCATAACGAAATCCGTGTTGACTCCATTACTATTAATTACCCAATACTAATAAAGTATGTCAGCCTTGAGATTATTGTAGTTTTACTGCCCATCTACCCCGCCTCGAATTCCCCCCGCTCTGGTAACACCTCTCATGCATGCAGCAGCCCGGCACATTATGCGATAAAAGAGTAGTTTTAGTGTCTTGTGACCCCGCCTCCGGCTCCAGCTCCAGCTCCACCGAAAAGAAACCCTTTCTTCATTCCTTCTAGAGCTAGCTACCCAATCAACCATCCCCATTAGCCGCGCGAACCACTGCCCGTGGACTGGTTGTTCCCGCGGGCCCCCGAGCCCCCCGGGGGTGGGGGCGATCCATGGAACCTTGGGACCGCAGATGTTTCCCTGGACCGGACCGCTGGGGAAGTTTAAGATGCCAAGGGAAGAACCAGGCTCGCGCTAACGGTGGCCAATCAGGGGGGAGGTGTGTGTGTTTGTTTCTGTCTGGGTGGTAACCGCCCGGGTCGAATAGAGTTTTGCGGGGGAGGCGTTTACCTTATTGTTCGCAAGTGGTAGAGCGCTGGGCGGTTGGATGGAAGGTAGGTGGGGTGGGTGTGTGATGGGATGTGATGGATTCGATTCGGGCATGGCATGGACGGAATGGATAAGCGCTTAGACAGAAAAGTTCGACATCCTCCAGCAAGACAGATCAGGAAGTGGTGAGAAGAAAAGACATTGTGGTGGCTTTCGCATTTATCATGACTCATTTGCATGAGAGTGTATCCAGCACCTAGGCGAGGAAACTGTATTTGGTTGCTGATATCTGTAGATATGGTTGGTTGGGGGACCAACTACCGACTCACCGGCTGCAGGCAGCCTTGTTATATATATCTTAGAGAGAGAGAGAGAGAGAGAAGGAGAATAGTACTTTCTATCGATAAATAAATCACTCTGAGCTCAAGCAAATTCGGCCATTCAGTTATGCATCTCAATTTCCTCGTTTTAAATATTCCCCGGTAATAGATAGACATTTCACTCATCCAGGGATCAACCGCGAAAGAATCCCCAATTATGCCTTCCTGAACTAATAAGCGTCGTAATGTAACACTCCACCTCTCTTTCACCAAGACAACTTCTCCAAAGCCCCACCACTGCACAGGGCCTTACAAACCTCCTCCTCCTCGGTCTCCGCATCCAGCGTACCCCCCAGCTTTCCATCCCCACCCCTCGCCGTAGCGGGCCATACCTCATGCCCAACCTCCTTCTCCATCTGCACATGTGCCATAACAGCTCTCTTAACCAGCTCCTTGACATACGCCACCCCCATCTCATCCCTTGGATGCAACGGCCCGCTCCGATACACACCTACATTTAAATTCTCCTGCACCAGCGTGCACAGTACCCGATCCTCCTCCTCGATCTGCTTCATGAACGCGTCCACCTCCGCGAACTCCTCGTCCGTGCACTGCGCGTGGCGGTACACTTCGTACTCCATGCGCACGCTCGTGGCGCTCAGGGGCACGCAGCGGGTGAGGTAGAGGTAGACGGTGTTGACCGTGACGGCGGAGCTGGGGAAGAGGTAGGTTGGGGCGACGTTTGAGTTGTTGCCGGTTGCGTATTCGGGTTTTGGGCGGGCGAAGTGGGCGATGAAGCCTTGGTCGGTGGTTACAGTGTAGTTTTGTAGGTCAGTTGTTGCTGCGATGCCCGGGTGGGCGACGGGGCAGTGGTAGCACTGGTGGGTTGGTTTGTGAGTTTTGATATTTTTTTTTTTTTTTTTTTTTATTTTCTTTTTGCGAGGCGCAATTTGCTTTTTAACTGGTGAGGGAGGCAGACATGTATGTGAAAATTACCTGTCACATACCTCGTTATAATTATCAACCATAGCCTTCCAATTATATTCCGCCTCGAAACTCCATGAATGGTCATACGAATACTTCTCCATCTGGAAATCCCCAAGTCTTTCTTGAACATCAGCTGTCCCACATTGCTCGTCCCATGATACGGACGGAACTTCTTTTGCGTCTAGATTCACCCAGACGAATCCACATCGGTCGACATGGAGGTGAACAGGGAATAGAGAATAGTCTTCTGCATTAAACCCCGCCAGATCTTGGAACCGGGGAGCTTTGGCCAGCTTGCCGTTCAAGCCGTAGGACCAGCCTTGATTGTATTTGTCAGTCCAGTAGATATATATATGTAGATTAAGAGGCGGGAAATGGATATAGTTTCCGTCATTCCTGCACGTAGTGACACGGCGAACGAGGGGGGAGAAGGGGAGGGAGGATGTAAATTTAAAGCACGTTAACACTTACCGTGATATCCACATGAAAGAATCTTCTTACACTTCCCAGACTTTTCCTTTACAACGGGGAAGGCCCTATGCCGACAGACATTGTGGAACGCTCTCAACTCGCCCGTACGATCTTTAATTATGAAAAACGGATATCCAGCCATTTCGTAGCGGGCAAAATCCCCTGGATTGACGAAGCGGTTTGCATGAGTGACCTGCAGCCATTTCTGAGAGAATATGGCACGACGTTCCGCTTCGTAGAGCCGCGCTGAATGGTACCATGAAGCCGGGAGCGTTCTCTGGGTGAGTGCCCCCTGTGCCTTACTTGCCTCTGAGGTCATGATGTGGGGTCTTATCGCAGTTTGAATATCCCTAGTTTAAAATGGGGTCAAGAGGCGGACCTCCACGGTGCTGGTGTTTCTGCAGCTGTTGATGTTTTCTTTGTAGGTGCAAGAGGCGTAACTGACGAGGGGTTTGCTGCAGATAGTCAGTCAATTGGGCAATGTGCCCGCCCAATCAGTTCAAAGCTCAAGTGTCTGGCAGTTTGATGAGGATCCCCCGCGTATCGATTCGATTTGAAGTTCTTGGAAGTGTAGGTTGTTCTATCGGTAGCTTGGGCACAATATATCTGCAAAAACATATATGATAAATCTATATATTAGCCATGCTCGCTCTTAGAAACCACAACAAGAAGAGAAGAAAGCCTCATGGTATGCTTTCATGTTTCAGCTGCCTCCAAAACTGGTTGAAAGGGGCTAATTGCAACTGTCCTCGATTATCACGGGAGCAAATCATAGGGGATGCAAGGACATTCGGAGTCATGGCCATGTGCTAGTCAGGGGGTTTCCCATAATGGGCACTTCAACAACAGGCCAGGTCGGGATTTGAACTGGGTGCACTCTGTACATTACATGTACATACATGTACAGGCTATGGACAGGCGCATTCTACATTGACAAACACGCTTACGAGCCAAGTTTGAAGTCCAGTCAATGAAAGGACATCGAAGGATGAGTCAATAGAGCGTAGGATATCTGTTTCAAGCCGGTGATCATGGCCTTGCCGTAACTACGAGTCAAGGAGAGAATATAACAACCAGCCGCGAGTTCACATCTCAGATCAGCTATCACACCAGGAACCAGGGACTGTGAGATAGCAGATCCCAAATAACGGTTCAGGCCAGGCTCAGACGGATGCATTCGCATTCGAGGCTCAAGATCCGATCATCGGTGCTTGGTGCTATTGGTTTCCGAAACAACCACGCTTGCTTGAGGAGAAAACCATGCTCTGAACATCATGCTGAACGAACATGATTAGCCTTGCCCATGGTTACTCTGTACTCTGGACACGTTCCAGGGGCGCATCTTCAAAGAAAACTCGTGAGATAGCCGACCTGGAAGTGATACGTTTGTTTAAGCCACCCTAGTACCTGTAACTAGCTTTCCGATCAGGTTTTTTTGCATTAAATGCCAGTGGCCGCATTCGTAGATCCAAAAATACCAGTTAAAGCTGGAATTAGCTCCCGCAGCGATGGTGAGAGGACTGATATACGAGAATCGAACGCATTAGGAGAAGGTGAGAGGTCAAAAGTCGAGCTTACCTAAGCATCGTCAAGTGTTAACCCCGCTAACTTAGTTAACTGGGAATAACTAACTAATACAAGCCTCAACTTCCTCTTTCTTCTATTCCTCTCACAATCGCCCTCCGCTGTACGTATCCCTCTTTCGCTCATCTTGTACAGAGTACAGTTCATGTACATGTATGGAGTGCATCAACCAACCAAGCGGCGATTAAGGACGTGCATCTCATGTGCAACCTCCCAGGCAGAACCATAATCTTGGCCTATCGCAGCTGATACGTTGGAACGAGACAATAATGCACGCTTTCAGCCCGCACTCACCGCCGATAGCTGCTTGCTCAAGAAACTACAATAGCAGATAAAACAAACCTGGCTGAACAAAAAAGCAAAACAATCCCCTTCCTGTCTGCTGCGTTCAGAGTACAGACAAGTAAAATAATATGTTTTTCTCTTTGTCGCGAGAATGTGTGACTGTTGTCGATCTGATCCCTCTTTCCTGGAAAGACTGCAAACATCCTCTTGGATCTGAATAAGAGACTTGATCCTTGAAAGTTGAAAGGGGCTCTTATTGACCGTCGCCAGCGGCTTTTTCTCTATGGATCTACGGATCGACGTCGATGCTGTTAAAGTTTAAAGCTTCTCTCTAGAGGTCCACAGCCTTCGCGGGGCGGTAGCCCATGGCATTTGTTGGAAGTCGAAGGATGCTAATCAAGAGCTGCAACGGAGCGACAATACTCCCTTCGCCGAAGGTAGAGTAAAGAGAGATAGTCTGCCCAGAGGGTCCACGTCTGAGCCGTAAAAAATCGGAAATGGGAAACTAGATATGAACTCTCAGAAAGAAAAACAAAACTAGGAGCCACAATCCGAAAATCAGGGTTCAGAGACATATACGGAGTATTTATTCATTAAATATTTAACGTTTATTGTTGTGATGAAGCTGCATGATGCAGATGATCAGCACCGCCACAAAGTTGGTCACTGCTCACCCTTTGTTCCACCTCTTG
Organism: Blastomyces gilchristii SLH14081; assembly: GCF_000003855.2. Classification (NCBI taxonomy): domain Eukaryota; kingdom Fungi; phylum Ascomycota; class Eurotiomycetes; order Onygenales; family Ajellomycetaceae; genus Blastomyces; species Blastomyces gilchristii. The sequence continues at coordinate 6,351,136 of NW_003101681.1, read as the reverse complement.
ATCAAACCGCACTTCATACCCAATCGTCTGCACGATCGCATTGTTGGGATCTGCTGTAATATGTTCTTCCTCTTCGCCTGGCTCGCCCTGTTTTGTCGTCTCGACGTTTTTCTCGGCTCTTCCGCCGCTCAGGGTTTGACCATCATCATCATTATTTTTTTTTGGATCCCGGCCCCTCCCTCGCAGGATGGAATTCATGTATCCTTTCCGAGTTCTGTTGCCCCTCTTCTCGCCAGCATGCAGGGCCTCGCCACCATTTTCGTCGATCGTGTCCACGCCATATATATTTGTCAAGGTTTGCCTTGGTTGCGCCGTCGTATTCATCCCTGAATTATTGGCCTGGCTAGCAGTTGCAGAGTATGACCCGCCGGAAATGGACAGTTCCAAAAATTCAGTCACCCTGCCGGCCATCAGCCCTGTTTGGAGGTCTGCCATGACACGTTTCAGGCTCGGGATGCAGGCTGTAATTATTGATATGCTGAGCGTTGCTTGGGCCCAGATTGTAGGGTGCACAGCATGCCATGTTTTGTCGGGGGGCTTTGCGTCGAAATACTGGTTTTGCGACGTTAAGCAGAATATCATGAAAATGGGGACACTAACAAGTAATAAAAAAATAAAAAATGTAAGTAGGTGCCAAAGCAAAGGGGGGGGGCTAGTCATCATGGGAGAGCATCTCTTTGGGGCTCCCTTACAGTATCCGTATGCAGAAAAAGCTCACGATCGTTAGTCGTTTCCGGGTGGGAAGTTGGACCTGAAATACCAGAAAGAACGGCAAGATGACAAGAGCAACGTCGGTGATAATGCTCAACGCACCAAGCCCAATGTATAGAGCCTGTTGGTTTACACATCTTCCCTGACTGAAATCCCAAGGCCGTGGGGCGTCGCATTGAGCTGCTAAAGCAACGACGCCAGCTATACTCCAGGCTGCGATAGCTCCAAGGAGACCGCGACATGCATATAGGACAGCAGTCAGGGGTTTGATGTAAATAATCAGTAAAGTCAAGGCGGCTTTTGAACAAGCTAGGGATGCGAGAGCAAGGATTTGGCTAGCGTAGAAGAACTATCTCCATCCAGTAAGCCTTGATCCAAGAATCGGTAAGAGAAAATATAAAATACAATTAAAATAAAAATAAAAATAAAAAGGTAGAGCAGCGCAGCACACACCTTGGAGAAAGACTGGAATAATTTCTCGCTCAGGACGTTGCGATGCCGACCGAGGCCGTTTGAGCAAGCAAAGTTTATACATATGGTCTCGACAAACATCAGTATCTAGGAGCAAGTCAATAAAAAAGTGCTTCGGAGGAGTGGGCTAATTGGGGGAAAATAACCGTAGCTAAAGATAGTAGCATGTCACATAATACTAGTTTGCGAAGAACTCTTGCGCGCGATATCAGAGTCACGAGCACCACGATAACGGTCAGAATAAGGAGGAGACAACTGGACAGGATAACCCAGGCGGCATGGTCGTGAGGAGTAACTTTCAAGAAAGGCGGACTAAGAACCTCCTCTTGCTGCTCCATATCGAACGACCCATCAGCATCAAGGTGGAGACTCTGTTCTCGACGCTAGGACGCTAGGGAAATGTAAACGGAGATAGTATGGCCTCATGGGCGAACGAAGTTCTAAGTATCTCCAAAAGCCCACAACAGACGAGTTGTCTTATTATATGGGAATATATAATATATATATATATATATCATCGCACCAACAAGGCTGATGTGCCACCGGATTGGGCGTCGAGAAAAGGGATCGGTATTTGGGGTTATTATTAGGAGCGAGCATCCCATCGCAATAAATAGCATAGCACACATCCAACACCACGCCCAAGAAGATCACCCAGCCCAGCCCGAACCATCCGGTAAAGGTATGCCAGTACGGAGTACCCGTGCGAGGACCTCTCTCTCTCGCTTTCCCCAAACAAAAAAGGGAAAGGAAAAAAGAAAATAACACCGCGCGCATCGGGTCTCATTCGTCCAGCGAACACGGCGCTCGGTCGAGGTTTTCGGTCACCAGCTGGATCAGCAGTGTGCAGCTAGGGGAAATCATGGTTCTGAGGCTTGACGGCGGGCGCTGAATGGACGGCCGAAAAGCTGGGCTGTCGCACACATCACACTTTTTCCGGGCTCTGGATAGCCATAGGATGGGGGGGGATATGGAGGTCTACATTATTGTCGGAACTGCTGCTTGGTGGTGGCTCTTCTTGTGCGCCCTCAAATGATCCCTTTGCGCTCGGGAAACAGGCTGGGAGAGAACTCTCGGACCCGAAACTTTTCTTTTGTTTGTGATTGCGGTGAGACCTTGCGGTTCTGGCCAAGGCCCAAAGAATAAAATATAATGACGTTTTCCTGGTTGCTTGATTGCTGGTCAGTCGGTGGAGCTGGATGGGAAAAAAGCCGAAAAAAGCACCCAAAAGGGGGGGGGGGGGGGAAAGGGCAAACAAGCAGGACGTTTTCCTTTTTTTCTTGTTTAAACAACAAGTTTCTGATGGGGACAGACGGTTCTCGTCCCCAAGTACCATGCATCGTATATCGTGTATCCGCGCAATGTCTCTGTCTCCCACGAGGACTGCTGTCTGACACGTTCAGAACTCCCCGCAGCCGTGCACCCACTCTATCTCATCCCATCCCACCCGAGACGAAGGACGTGGACAAGGGCGAGGACGAGATCTTGATTGTGCGCTGCTTTGGTTGCAAGCAAGCAGGCAGCGTGCGTGTGTTGCAGAGGGCCGCACAAGGGCGGTACCTGTTTGACTTCGTTCTGCCTTTTTTTATTTCTTTATTGTCCCGTTGCATGCACATAACACACCTCGATTATGCCAGATTGCTCCCACGGTACACAATCACACGATTGAAGGTGTCTCGGTTGCCAACGAGGGAGTTATCTGAGTAGCTGAGTGATGCTGCCAACGCCTTTCTGTCAATCCTAGTAGCAGACGCGCGCCTGGCTCTGTCCTGTTATCATTTGTCTGCTCCCGATATCCCACTCAGTTTGCAAGCATAAAACACACTGTCAAGAGCATTCTCGTAGGCCAATTGAAGTGCCCTAGGTGTCAAGAAATGGAGGATTACGAAGTGGAACCCCCGAACAAGAAGAATGCCACCATGGCCCCTGAGGACCATGGCGATTCGATATCGGAATCCTCGCATGGCCGCAAGGACGGTATATATCCCCTCTCTACTCGGACCAGGACCAGGACAAGAACCGCTGGCGATACTGTTAGAACCCAGGTGAGAGTAAAGGTATGTATAGCATATCCGTTTTACCTTTTACCTTTTTCTTTTCTTTTTTCTTTTCTTTTCTTTTCTTTTCTTTTTTTTAAATCTCTTTTGAGGGGGGATTAACTTGGCTGGCTATGCGCAAAAGTTCCTACTGCTAACATTGAAAATGGAAAATAGAAACTCTTTAATTTCACCCAGATCTTCTTCTTCGCCCTTACGTTCATGTCAAGCTGGGAGACCATGGCATTGTACGTTTTGCGAGCCCAGCAGCAGCCAGCCAGCCCCCTTATCACATTTCTCACTTCGCGGTTGTAGATATGTATATCTTGCTTGACCTGGCTGACCAAAATTGAATTGGCAAGGTATCTCACAGGCTCCTTTACAAACGGTGGCCCTCGAGCTCTTTCATGGGGTATAATCGTTGTTGTTTGTGGAGCTCTCGCGCAATCTGCTTCTTTGGCGGAAATGGCCTCAATGCGGCCCATTGCCGGTGCGCAATACCACTGGACACACCATCTGGCCCCGCCCAGTCAGAAAAGATTCATCACCTGGATGCAAGGTTGGATAACTTGGTTTGCCTGGGTGTCGCTGCTTGCCGGCGTCGCAAACACCACCGCGAACATGCTCCAGGGGATTGTGGCGACCAATTACCCGGACTATCACCCGGCAAGATGGCATCTGACTCTTTTTATCTTTGCTATGCTCATTTTCGAGGGCTTGATGAATATGTATGCCTTTTGGGTTATCCCCTGGATCGAATTGCTGGCTGGTATTTTGCACGTATCGCTGTTCATTGTCTTTGTCTCTATCCTGGTTGCGATGGGCTCCCGACATTCTGCAAAATTCGTCTTTCTAGAGGGACAATCTACTTCAGGGTGGAGTAACGGATTCATATCTTGGAATCTGGGCTTGTTGACTCCTACTTGGGGATTCGTTGGTCCGTTTTCTGATTTCTTATGTGCAATTTCTTTTATGATAAACCATTTTAACCCCCTGTCTTGCCCTCATTTCACACTACTTCACCCTACTGACAAAGCTCAAAAGGTTTTGATGGAGCTGTCCATATGAGCGAAGAAGTCCGCCGTGCGAAAAAGGCCGTGCCTAGATCTATGTTCTGGACCGTTGCAATCAACGGCATCTTTGCCTACGCCATCATCCTGACTATTCTATTCACCATGGGTTCGATAGAAGAGGCGCTCACCGCGGCTTCGCCCATCATCCAAATTTGTCAACAAGCTACCGGGTCAACCAGTGCAGCCACGGCGATGGTTTGTGGTCTCCTTATCGTCTCTCTTGCTGTGAATCTTGCCAGTATCGCATCGACATCCCGTCTTACCTGGGCATGGTCTCGCGATGGCGGGCTTCCGGCTTGGTTTTCACATGTGAGTTATTACATGCTATCTCCCCATAAACTGGAGTCCCTAACAAGTTTTTCTTTTTCTTCCTTTCTTTATTTTTATTTTTATTTTTATTTTTATTTTTATTTTCCAAACATCATTGTCTAAACTACCAATACAGATCGACCGAAAACACTCCGTCCCCGTCCGCGCCGTCTGGCTCCCGATAGTAATTGTCATGATCCTCTCCTGCCTCAACATCGCCAGCAGCGCCGCCTTCGGCGCCTTCATCGCCCTCTCCTCCATAGGCCTCTTTTCCTCCTACATAATCGCCATTAGCTGCATGGTGCACGCCCGATTCCACCGGGAGAATCTGCAATTCGGCGACTGGACCATGGGCCGTCTGGGACTACCCGTCAACATCTTTGCGCTGGCATATACATGTTACGTGACGATATGGCTACCGTTTCCGAACTACCTGCCCGTGAGCGGGGTGAATATGAACTACGCGCTGCCGATATTTGGGGCAAGCACGTTGTTTGCGCTTTCGTACTGGTTTCTTAGTGCCAGGAAGAATTGGCGCGGGTTGAATAAGGAGGTTATTCGTCTGGTTGTGGAAGGGGGGGAATTATCGCTGAAGTGAAAGGGGATGGATGATGGGATTTGTTCCTGTTTTTGTCCCTACTGTACTGTATCTTCCTCCGGGGAAACGGAGATTGGAAAGGAAGAATATCATGTATCACAATGTTTTTTATACTTTTTCTATATTTTAGATAGGCGGGTAATTACTTATCGGGCGGCTGCTTGGTTGTTGATGACAGTCATGCGCTTGTTGGGGAAAGGTGATATCAAAACATGGGAGGGAGTCTACAAATATACTTACCCAACTACGTAACAATAGGAAGAAGGTGGTTTTTTCTTTTTTCTTTTTTTTTTCTAATCGTTTCTAGAGAGCGAACTAAATTAACAAAGGAAATTGAAAAAAACAAAAAGAAAAGAAAAGAAAAGAAAAGAAAAGGAAAAACCAACCCACCCATCCCCAGGAAAATAAGCAATGCACTGTGTAGTACAGAGTATAGTAAAGATAGTATCTACCCCTCTCACAAACAACAACCCATGACACATTGCACATTGCATTTGCATATTGCATAACCAGCATTTATCAGACAGCAAAATGGAATGGTTTCTTCATTTGTAACACCCCGAAAATTCGCAACATCAACGTTCTCGTGAAACCCGTCATACACAACACACACCTCTCTCTCTCTCTCTCTCTTCTCTCTTCTCTCTCTCTCTCCCTCGGCCGACGTCAGTCGGTCATGGATGCCACAAACGTGTAACTGTCATTCAAGCAAATCCTTCAAGTTTAACTCCGCGTGTAACTGTAACAGGTCAGAGGTATTTTGGGCAATAGGAGTAGAATAAACCCGGATAGGGAAGTGGGGATAGCTATATATGGAATTGATAATAAACTGCCAAAGCCAGAAAAGGTGGTAGTATATATATATATATGTGTGTGTGTGTGTGTGTGTGTGTGTGTGTGTGTAAAAATGTTTTTGCCGTTTATTAGAACTCGAGCAAGGGATTTCTCGCCTGAGACTGCTGCCTAGGGAGGTTAGTGAGAAGGGTACATACAAGTACCCAGGTATTTAAAATAATAATGATCACTGTGGGTCGTGGAGATTACCTAGTTGCCTTGAGGTGGTGATATGTTCAAGTTACTATTTACCAACTAATTCTTCAGGTTGACTCATGCTGATGAGAGAAGGACGGAACAAGAAGAGGTATATAACGAAGGAAAGCAAGAGCATAATGAGAAACAAATGTACAGTCACACAAAAAGCCGCCAGGCAAAGAGTTACACGGGATAGACAAAAAAAGAAATGACAAAAATGATCCGCTAATCAAGAAACATATACATGCTTGGCACAAATACTTTAAACAACAATATACTCTCCATCCGATCCCTCCAAATCCATAATCCTCCTCCACTTAAACGCTTCACCACCTTCCAGGACCTCCTCCCCATCCCCAAATCGCGAACCCGCATCGTTGGGGGACCTACTCCGCTTCAGAGCCGCAGAGGCCATCGGCTGTTGCTTCGCAGGCTTCAAACTACCCGAGGCATCCGCAGCCCAGATCTTCTCCAGCAACTCCAGCGAGGCGAGATTGTTGAAAAAGCCCGAATCCTTCTGGATATCAGAGCAGTTGCGGCGAATAAGGGCGCGGTGGGGGTCCAACGTACACTCCGCGCCGGTCACGAAGAGCGGCCAGAGCAGGTAGACGTCGGACTTGACGGCGCTCAGGTGGTGGAGGGAGATGTAGACGAGGCGCTGGATGCGCGGGTGGGCGGAGGGGAGGTTTGGGTGTGCGAGGCGCTCGAGGTAGAGGAGGGCGGAGTAGCGGAAGGATTCGGAGATGTTGGAGAGGTCGGACAGGTTTGTCGGGGAGATGTGGGGGTGCGGGAAAGAGCCGGTGAGGGTTGAGGAGTCTGTTGCTGCGCGTGGGCCTTCGGGTAGTTGGAGGGTCCATGCGTCGAGCCTGTGGCGCAGAGCGTGCCATTCCCGCCAGAACTCTGCGCGGGAGTCGGAGCTTGGTGTTTTTGTTGTTACTGCTGTTAGAATGGTATCTTCCATGTGGAGTTGGAGTGGTGGGTGTGTGTTGTCGTAGCTTTCGTTAAAGGGAGGTGGCATGGAGGAATGGTGGAGCATGTTTGGCGGGGGAGGGGCTGTTGCAATGGGCCATTCGTTCATGGAAGGAGGCTCCGCGCTGGCTTTGCCCTGGCTTAGCATATTCAGGCGGCTCAGCTGGCCGATTATTTTGAACATTGATCCATCGCATCCAGCCAGGTTCGCAAGCGCCCAATCATCATGTCCGCTGGCGGCAATATCCAGGTAGTCGCCCTTCAGTTCGCAATCGCGGTTGTTGATGGTTGCGGTCAGCACGTCGAACCAAACGAACATGCGTGTATACCACTTTACTAGATCGGAGCAATTCCTATTAGCACTCCGTCGTAAGGCGAGCAGCTTCTTTACCCCAGCAAGTTGTGGTCGGAACTTCGCAACTCCTGTATCGCACATGTGGAAGAGGCACAGGACTAGCACCGTGGCTAGAACGCTGTCTGCTAGTCTTTGGGTGGGATGGGCCAGCTGAGCATTAAGTGATGTGATTGCCATTGCTTTGTGGAATGACTCTTCCTTCTGTTGCTCTTCAAGGCCTAGATTACCAAATCTTTCCTCGCAAGATTGTCCCGCCATACGATAATGAGCCGTCGAGGACAGTCGAGCTGGCAACGTTTTCCTGGCAGATAAGCCCCAGTGGTTTTTCCGCTGTCTGAGGTTGCTCAGGGAGAGGGCTGCAAGAGCATGCTGTAAAGTGTCGCTAGTCTTGGCAAGTTCGAGAATAAACATGCGGTACGGGTTTGCCGGACTATCAAAGGCGACGATAACAGGGGATATGACCTCTGCATAGTAGTTGATGAGATATTGCATGCGGGGAGTCCGGCCAATGAACTGCATGGATACGGGTTGCGGAACAAACGACGTATGGCTTCGGATATTAGACTCTTGGTGGTACGCACTGAGCAGAAAGTAATCCGGCGGTGTGGACCTTCTTTTGGGCGATTTGTTACGAAAGTTTACATCTGGTCTTGCTTCCGATCCTTGGCTGTTCGCATCGTATAGAGTCTTCTGTGGCCAGGGGGGAAGGCTTTCAAATTGAGAGATTGCCAAATGACTATGGCTCCCTCCGATCCTTGGGCTGAATTCCTGTAATTGTGGAGCTAAACCAGAGCTCACGTAGTTGAAGTCGGCGTTGCTTATGGCCGGTTGGGAGGCAGGCGGGTGTATTGGCTGGGTGGTTGCCGTATCGATGTATGAAACGAAAGGTATAGGTCCGGGATGGCCAGATTCGACCCCGGGACTTCGGAAAGGAATAGCGGTGCTATCATGATGACGACTTGATAGTAAGGGGGCAGCAGAATTTACCAGCAGCGGATATTTGTCCTCAGTCTGGGGCAGTTGGGTAGGCGTGACAGATGACTCAGTGGGTGCGCTACTGCGATGAGTAGCAAGGTTGGAGGGGCCAGGTGGTGATGATGAGACGGTCACATCGACGTGCTGCAGCGAGTCGATAGTGGCCACTGTGGTGGTCTTCCGGGCCGCTAGCTGATCAGGGCGGGTGCGTTTCGAGGCCGAACGGGCAGTGACTTTCGCATCCGGACGCGCCCGCGACGCAGGGGGAGGAAGACGGCGTTCTGATTCCGCTGCTTGTCGAGTAGAGTCGGCGACCGTCGCAGACGCGGCAGCTTGTAGAGCGCCACAAACAGGCCAGGAGAGACCGCGCAGCTTGCCGCGACTGGCTACGCCAACTCCCCACGTCAAGGTGGTTTTGTAGCCGGAGCACCGCATGCCCAAACCTAGGCACTGGGTGCAGTATGGGCGCCGTCGATCGCATTTGACGCTGCGATTGGCGCAAGTAAAGCAGTCGTCTGCAGCCCCATTGCTGACAGCTTTTCTGCGTCGCTTCCGCGGCGCAGGCGTAGGGAAAGCGTCAGAGGCATCCATCTGCCGGGCCTTCAGCGGCTGTGGACATGAAGAGGTCGCCATTTTCCGCGATCATATGGACCGATCCAGCTGGGCTGCTCTTGCGAGGAGGAATGGGGCCGAATGGGTCGTATGGAATTCAGGGTAGCGCTAAATAGACGAGCAAATAAGCGATAGACGTGGGTTAGTTTATACAACTTAGCAGGGGACTGACTGATTGGACTAGCGACGGAGCCCGATTCTGTGATCCTCGGTGCTAGGTAGAGAGGTAGGGAGTCTGACGGTAGGGTAGTGTTGGATGGCAAGACTTTTATAATTGTAAAGGGGAAGAAAAAAAGGAAAAAAAAAAAAAAAGAAAGACCAAGGCGAGCAATAACATTACTAACGGTTTTCCAAGACTGATTGGTTTTAGAAGAAAGAGATGCAGCCGAGATAGAGACATCGAAAGGCCTTTTTTTTTTTTTTTTTGAAAAGTAAAAGTGGTGTCAGGGTCAGGGGCTCGTCCGGATCCAACATCCTGGCCTGACACCATTAATACGTATCACAATAATAATAATGCCACAGCTGCCGAGCACAGTAGAGTAGCAGAGGAGTGGACACGCCATCATTCCTCTTAGGTATATTCGTGGATACATACGAGATGGGATGGATGGGTCTTGGTCTGATGGCAGATCCAAATTCCATGCTAACTCTCAAGGCTCTTAGCGGCGGGGTCGACGAGACCAAACTGAACAATCGCAGCAAGGTTCCATCTTCCAAGGTTGTTGGATGCGAATTAGACTTCGGCGGACTGGATCTGTCTGAGTTGTTGAGATTGAACATTGCACATTGGCGATCAGCGGGAGGGGAGGTTGTTGGAAGGGGGAAAAAGGGGGAAAAAGGGGGGAATAGTACTTGGGGGTTAGTTATATGTCAGATATTTACTAGATTTCATCATGCGCCAGAGATTGATCCTGTATAGCCAAATACTACCTACCCTACCGTCAGGATAGGTTTACATAGCGAGGAGGGGAAGAAGCGGAATTGATCATGTATATTCTGGTTTCTTCGACATAGTATGTAAGTTAACTAGTTAACTACTGTAACTACTACACATGTATAGTATAGTATAGTACATCATCGACAACATCGACACCCCCCCCCCCCCCCAAGACCCCCGCCCCGATGTTTTTGAGCCAGAATCTTTCGTGCCTCTATCTCCCTGAAATCTCAATCCATCCCTCCAACTCGGAAACTCCTGTGTCCCCTCTGGAATGTACCACGGCAAGATGCTCCTAGTTCCCCGGAATCCCGCTGAACTCCATATAAGGCGTTGACGCGGGGACGGGGAACGGAACGGTGGTTCTTTGGCAGCTCCCAACTCTCTCTTCCCCGCTTTGGAGAGATGACTTCAGAAGCTTATGTGAATAATCGTATCAATGATTGAAAGCGCAAATGGACATGGAGTCATACTTTTGGTATGATAATGACGACATTGTGAACTTGGATCGAGGTAAAGAAACAAACTCTTTTAAACGGCGGTCCTGAGGGCGTTATTTGTTGCAGGCCTGCGTGCCAGAAAGGTTGATAAATACATAGATGCAACACTGATTTCTGCCGCTGTAATTTCTGCACTTCAAAACACGCTCCTTTTAAACAGTCATAATCAGCATCGTTCGTGAAGTCCACCTCCACCTTGGGCTTGTTTTGCTTAAAGAACCGCGCAATGACTTCTACCCGGCCCCATCCGCGCGCGCGCTCGTCCAGCTGCGTTTGACATGTTGATTGCTAACTCTGATGCAGATGCATGCCTACCCTACCTACCATGGATAGATATATCACAGACCTCGGGGAGGGCTGGTCCGCCCGCCTTCCGCTCCACGATGAGCTAACTTAATCCCCGTTCCCAAACGATGGAGAGAACCAACAAAAATCGGTCATCACCTTGGGGGATTCGACCAGTATATTCGCTATGCCATCGGAATATATAAAGGAGGCCAACCGCTCTCCCCCGAACCTCTACTGACTTTATCTGCATAAACAGTGTGTGGCCTCTTAAGGCCTTTTTTTTTTTTTTTTTTTTTTTTTTTTTTTTTTTTCTTTTCCCACTTTTTACTTTACTTTTCACACCCTGCTCCCTCAATCCCCTTCTAATCCTCCCATTTAAAAGAAAAATGAAAGTGGCAACTCTTCTGGCAGCTGCCCTTGCCGCCTTGGCTGGAGGTGCCTCTGGCAAGAAATTTACGGCCGTGTATATGGAACCACCCTATAACTGGGTGCCAGGCCCCAGTATATCGCCGACTCGCGTCCTCTACGGGTATAGTGAACCCTACCGCCTGTTCAACTGGAACCAATGGGTAGTTTTTATGAAACAACAATGTAACGGATATCCACCTTGCACATCGGTCTCTCTCTATTCTGGTAAGGACCAGAATTCCTACTAAATATTTTATCTCGTGATTGAAATGCTCTACTAGGAGCATTTCTCTCAAAAGAGAAACGGAGACTGACAATTTCATTTCTATGCAGCGATTCCCCAGAATCCCGAACAGCCGCGGCGGTGGTTCGGCTATTTATTTGGCGGTGATCCGGTAGTTCCTAGAGATTTTCAGAGGCAAGAGGACACAAGGTTCAATGTTCGGGATTCTGCAGCATTTAATGCATATGACTAAGCCCTATTTAAATCTAACCCTCCCTACGGGCCGACTGCTTCTGCATAAGTGAGGTGTTCGCCGATCGCTCGGCGAACGCCCACCACACATAAAAGGCCGCACAATAGCTAGATCTCAATAATACAACCAACCTTCCACCTCCATCACATTGAATATTTATGACAATGCTTGGCCTGAATCTACGTGTGTTAACGTAAATAATAATAGATAAAAATATCTAGATGTGAAAGTTTTTGAGGAGATCCCAGAGCCAATTCCATTTTAACTACTTCTTTGTCTTTTCGACTTCTACCGACATGGCGTAAAGCCGCTTCAAATGCGTTCTCTGACTATCCCCCCAGGAAGTGGTGGGAGAAAGAAAAACCAAAGCATTTTTGCCCTCCTATACTCCCATCAAAGAGTCCAGATTTTTTTATTTTTTTTAAAATAAATAAATAAATACTCAAAAACTTACATACACGGGCGAAGCTAGGTGGTAGGTTGCACAAACAAGATCTCTCGTCTGTTGAGTGAGCGATATGGACATATAGCCCAGATGAAGTTGGTGTGTACTCCGTACGGAGTATAGTATGATAACTAACCTACTAGTTACGGGTTGGTTGTGTGTCGACTTCGGCCCGAAAAAAGACACACCCGGCGAATATTGGGTCGGGTCGGCCCAAGCCGGCCGGAGCCTTAACTAGCCCGAACCCAGGTATGGAGAGAGCCGATGTCATCCTACTCATCAAAACTTTGATTTATTTACATTGAACTGAAATCTCCGATCAGGGTCTGTTAGGCATTTGCATTGTATGATCATGTTTTACATTTTTACTAACAGTGCTGATCTGTTTCTGTGGGCAGTAATGAGTGCGTAACCTGTATTAATCCCAGCTCTCTCCTCTGAGCCAGTGCTGAGGTTAATGAGGATGTATTAACTGTGCATTTTAGATAAGAGCAAGAACACTCGATCATGATTTCGTACGCCTGACGACCCCGTTCAACTGGGTCCTCGTAAGGCGAGGATTTGGCAGGCTGTCTCCCATTTGGCAGCCATGTTCAACCTAGTAATTTACATAAAATGCTGTGGTAAAACCCCAGAGACCAAACCGCAATTTGGCACCAACCATACTCCCATCCTCTCGGGTTCCTAATCTCTCTTGCATGATCAAACCAGAAACAGGAACAGGCAAATTCCAACGCATAACAGAAACTATATCCCACTACCCACACTCCGCTAGCTCGTTTTCCGTTTCCCTCCTAATGCAGCCGGGTGATTCCAAGAAGAACCTCACCCCCTCAAGTAAAGCACGTCTCCGCGACACTTTACTTGTAGCCTTTTTGACGCATGCGCTCCTCATCCTCGGCACGAAGCTGTGCATCGATCACTGCACCGCGAGACGGTTTATGGCCGTGCATCTTCGCCTGGAAATGGCAATTATTATTGTCAGTAGATCGTGGTTAGGATGGAATTGGGTAATAAAGCTCTTCATAATGAAGCATCATCGCTTTGAAGCCTTGAAAGAGATCTCCCATATCAAGCCCCACCCCCCGCTTCCTTCCGCTTCCTTGTACATGTACTTAGCTAGACTCAAACGCCCCTACTCTCAAAACCAGGGCTAACCTCTGAAGCCATTAAAGGAATAAGACATGGAGAAAAAGAAAAGAAAAAGGACTCAACTGGAGCAGTAGGGTCATGCTTCGCGAGCTCTTCATCCGTGGGCATCGAGCCGTTTTTCGCCAGGAGCTGTTCTTTTGAATGGCGGCTACCTCTACGGCTAGACGGAGGAGGATGGTCTCTGTTTCGCTTGGCTTCGATGGCTTCGGAACGAGGAGAATGTCTCTGGTCTCCTGCCTCGTAAAGTCCGGGGTTGCCGACCTTGGAGTTTCCCGCCATTGTTATCTATTATTCTGTTCTCTGCCTTTTTCTTGCGGTTCGTGATGAAGAAGTGGGTGTAAGGGGGCGTGTCCAAAAAACGACGATATTTCGGTGCGGGCCGGATTTATGTTCGAGGCAGAAGACTCCAAGTTTATTGTGTACAAGAGGTATAGTAGAATGGGCTGGGCCTATTCAATGTCAATATAAATGTAGTGTAGGAAAGAGATATCCTTTCTCTCTGATATCCGGGTTTTGAGGAGCAGGGGATGGTGATGTCATCAGCGAAGGGGGGTTGGAGTTGGCAGCTCACGTGGACTCATGTCAACCAGAGAAAGCAAACAATGACAGTCTCGAAGGAGGCGACATCTTAGGTTTATGTTTATAGTTAGCTGCAATTCCACTGCTCATAGTTTGGCTATATACCTTGGTAGGGCTAGGCATTGTTGGGGAGATATGAGGAGTCACCCGTGGACCGTTGGAAGTGTGGTGCCATTTTGCTGAGAAATATAAACATTGCCCCCTAGACCAGACATAGAGAAGCCCTGAGGGAATGACCTAGTTCCAGTATCAGTATATATAAAGGAGAAGATCTCTCCTATGATCCTAAAGGATTTCCAAGTTTCGTTCAGCTCCGGGGTAGAAAGCTGTGAGCATGAAGGGCGATGAAGCGGCGTAAAACAATGCGAGTTCATCCCAAGATGATATCTCATTATATCTCATTATTGCACATCACTCCTGTTATTTCAAGATGTTCTGTACTTCCGTAGTTTCTTGCAAGTGTCTTTGTCTTGATGTCAGCATTAAGGTTGGGGACCGGGGGACTGCCCACTAGACTTATTCTGACTTAGCTTGGAATGACCCGCATCGTCATTTCGACTTTTATTTTGTTGGCTTCAATAATGCTTGGACTGAAGATAGAGATTCATAACAACACCCCCGCCCTGCCCGACACATTTATTCTCAAATAAATTTTCAAGCACACAGTTACCTCATAATGCGCAAGCGAAAGCAATCAAAAGACGGTGACGTGGAAATGGGAAACACAACCCGCGCCTTGGGTGAAAACGATAGCAGCAGCGAAGATGTATCTACTCCCCCCCCCCCAAAACCCCTCTCGGGTGTCGCTCGTCGAAATTGCATTGGACCGGCTTTTGACTAACTAATGAGCCCGGATATCTGCCATAGGAGATGGATATAGTGAATGTTGAATTCGAGTGGTTCGATCCACAACCAGCAGTAGATTTCCACGGCCTCAGAAATCTGCTCCGCCAGCTACTAGACAACGATGCGCAACTATTCGACCTCTCTGAATTGACCGATCTGATACTATCGCAACCACTGCTAGGCTCGACAGTGAAGGTTGATGGCAATGAAGGTGATCCATTTGCCTTCCTTACAGTGTTGAATCTACAGCAGCATAAGGTACTGTTTTCTGAAAGCGCATTGAAAAAAACCAACGGACTCATATATGTCGATAATCCTTGTTGTGCTAACCGCATGTATTTATTCAATTGACACAGGACGTACCAGTTATAAAAGACCTAACAAGCTACATCCAACGAAAATCCTCCTCCTCTCCCAAACTCTCCCCCTTAGACAACCTCTTAACGCAACCAACACCCCCTGCGATCGGACTGATATTAACAGAACGACTAATCAACATACCCGCTGAAGTCGTCCCACCTATGTACACCATGCTTCTAGAGGAGATAGCCTGGGCCCTCGAAGAAAATGAACCCTACAACTTTACACATTACCTAATCTTATCACGGACTTACGAAGAAGTCAAATCGAAACTGGACGAGGAGGACGACCGGCCACAAAAGAAGAAGAAGAAAGGCGCAGACGAGAAGAACGAGATATTCTATTTCCACGCGGAGGATGAGCTGTTGCAGAAACATGCGTTATGCTATGGGGGATATGAGTATACCCGACAACAGGAGGAAGGGGCGTCAGATTCCAAGCGCGCGTTTCATGAGTATGGCGTGCGGCCGCAGGGCCATTTGGTTTTAATAGAAGCGGCGAAGTTTGAAGCGGCCGTGAAAGATTTAAAGGAGTATCTAAACCCGTCTTCTTGAAGAAGAAGAAGAAGAAGTATATAAAATGAGAAAATATTCATTAGTTGGTTTGTTTATGACGTATAACCCTATAGTTTGTGTTTCCTTCTATCTTGCCGGTAAATCGTGGATAGTCCCGTAAAACCATTGCGCCGTGCTAAAGCTCTTCGCTGTTTTGCTTCCATATCCATGCATGTTGTATATCATTACTCCCACTCAGTACCCTTCAGACGCTGCATTAGATATTCTACCTCCACAATCTTCGTCATCGGTATCACGCTATCCTGTTACACAATTTTAGTTCCCACAGGGTTGAGCGCATATAGGAGGAGAAAATTGAAAGATAAGAACGAAAAACAAACCTTATACATAGCCACAACCGCCTCGACGTTAATCTTCTGGTTGTTCCCATCAGGCGTAGCAGGACCAGCAGGATCCGTACCGTACGTCCTCGCCTTAAGCCTTAGCCGTTCCAGCACCTTCTTCTCCACCGCAGCATTGGTAATGGCCTCGTCAATCCCCTTCCGATCGCCCGCCTTGATCAATTTCACAAACTTCTCAGGATCCATCCGGAACTTCGACTCCGCCACGAACTTGCCAAAGTGTATCCGTCTCGACAGCGCTTGCAGGCAATTGACATCGCACGTTGCCGAGGAGCCGTAGTTCTCCTGCGTCTCCCCACGGTCCTCACGGTCAAATTTCCGACATGTATTGGGCAAGATTTCATTGACGTATCGCGACTTGATAACGTCGTTGACGTTTACGTCGTTGGGGTGGAGGATCTTGGGGTACTGGATGGGTTGGAGGATGGGCTCCTCGAGGACGTCTGGGAAGAAAGGGTATTCATCGGGGGACTGGTAGCGGCGCACGCGCGATTGGAGACGTTCCTGTTCTCGGAGGAGGTAGTCCATAAGACTGAGATCTGAGTTTGGGATTTTGACCCCGCCGGACACGTAGATGGGTTTGTTGAGGGGGAATTGGACGCGTTCGATTAGGTGGAAGGTTATGGTATCTTCGAGACGGCTGGAAACGGGGGTTTTGTATTAGCTGGGCTCATTGGTTTAGATATATATGTGATCATTTTCATTGCTGCTAGGTCTCTCTGTATTGTTAATAGAGGAGTAGCTAGATAGGAACTGCGACTCACATTAGCTGGAATCTGATGTTGTCAAGATCCAACGCCTTGGAGGCATCAGACAGATCAATGGCGGTATCCATATTGTCGAAGAAGAACAGTGTAGCTGGGGAGTGGAGATATTGATGAAGCACCGGCATGGGGTGTTGTAGCTAAAATAGATTGTGCAGGTCAGTTCTTGTTCACTTGGGGATGAATTGACTCCTATGATATTTAGTAGTTATTTAGGTGGGGTGGCGATGGCCATAAATATTTCGAAATCAACGAGCCCCCCCTCCTCTGGGCCATTGTTATCCAATAAATTCGCCGTCCAATAGTTAAATCAATTCTAATAAATCTCAAAACTCCCAAATAATAGCTAAATATATCAGAACCCAGCCTTATTACCATGAAGGAACGCTATTTTAATGCAGGCAAGATTCCATGCTAGGATCCCCTGGTTCGCAACAACCTTTCCAGACGGAGAGTTAACTGTTATAGAACCGCGGTTTAGCTAATCTTTAACTAAGTTCCGGGCGGCAGAACGCCTATTCGCGCCCCCAACCACCCCCAGTTGATGTATGCACCAGCTCCTTGCCCGCTGAAAACACCTAGCCTCGGCATTTCCCCAAGCGGCATGGTGTATTTATCGTATTGTAACCACAATACAGCCTATTCTCCCTTCCTCAAACATCAAAATATGTCCAAATGCACCGAATGAACCCCAGCAGAAACTCTACGCCCCGGTGCAACACTTTTCACGTATCCTCTCCCCTCCTCTGAGGTTTCCCATTGGAGTTGGGCTCTCTCCCGCGTCCTCCTCGCGCTTCCATGGCCGGCTCGTATCCTCGCAATGACTCGCCTTCCGGCAAATCTGCGTCCTCCGCGGCGGCCGGCGTCGACGAGGAGACTTCCTCTGTGCTGGGGACTGGCTTAACGGTAAGGGAAAAAACCATAGGTGGAAATGAAAACTGAAAAAATAATATGATCGAAACCTTTTCCTTTCCGTTCTCATTTACTAACACCACTCCTCAGACTCGCCATATCGAGGCCTTTGGCCGAAAAGTTACGACCACCGCCGGCCATCTCATCGCCCCGATGCAGGACATTCCCAGCGGAACACACTACCATTCCGCCGTAAATGAGATCCATAAGGAACTGCGTCGCCCGTCGATGCAGCGCAGGATGTTTTCTCTCGCCCAGACCACCCCCACAGACCTCGTCCGGTCGAAACTATCCACATCCGAAATCCAAAGTCGCGCCATCTCGTCTCTCTCAGATGACTTGCTAGCCAACATCCCGGAAGACAGGAGCACCTACTCCTTGTTTCAAGGTTTCCAGGCCTCAATGCCCGAAGATGAGCAGGAACACAGGAAGTCACATCGAAGGCGAAGCTCACGCGGGCAGAAGTTGTTGGATGCGGCGGTATCGAATGCGGGGGCCTTACCGCCGTCATTATCCTCGTTAAGGAAGGACAGGGATACCTTCAGTCGACGACTGGAATTGATGGGGATAAGGAAAAATATGTGTAGTGCGGAGATTCACGAGATAGATAACAAAATTTCGAATTTGCAAAGCATGCGGAAAATCGTGCTAGACCGCCTTGCCCGGCTTGAGATGGATGAGGCGGATTTGGAACATGACTGTAAGGCTGCAACATTGTTCTTTGTTGTTTCTACGGTGGGAATCGAAGAGCTAACTTATGAATCTGGGAATAGTGGTTCAATTGGACAATAAACTAGAATACCTGGAGGAGGAAGCGGCCACACGACCAGATACTCCCAAAACCAACGAAGCTACGGACCCCTCTGTCGCATCTGACACGCAGGCCATGGATGCGTCTTTTATGTCGGAATCCATCTATGAGAAATTACCATCTCCCAGAACATGGAAACACAAATCGTTAAGTCAGTATTTCCCACCTCATTTTCCCACCTTAACCTACACCCCACATTCAAGCTAATTTATCAATCTGAACAACCTTTCTAGGAAAGAGATCCATGCCCATCCTCCACGAACATTTCGAGCCAGGCTCGTTGATCAGAGAGCTCGAAGCCCATAATGATGTGATATCCGCTATCGATTTTGACGTCCCCTTTGGAACAATGGTCAGCGCAGCGTTGGACGACACAGTCCGAGTGTGGGATTTAAATCTTGGCCGATGCATGGGATTTTTGGAAGGGCACCACGCCTCCGTCCGTTGCTTGCAAGTGGAGGATAACCTCGTCGCAACGGGCTCCATGGACGCATCTATCCGACTATGGGATCTTAGCCGTGCAAAATACGCACCCCGGGATAATCACATTGGCAACCACGAGGAAGATGACGAAGATGCGCTAGGGTACGAGGATCCGGCCGCCGCACCCCCGCCGCCCCCTCCTTCCAGCATGGAAGATTGCCCCCTCTTTTCCCTCGAGGCGCACGTCGACGAGGTCACGGCCCTCCACTTCCGCGGCGACACGCTCATATCGGGATCGGCAGATAAAACGCTGCGACAGTGGGATTTGGTCAAGGGCCGCTGCGTACAGACACTTGATGTCCTCTGGGCTGCGGCGCAAGCATCGTCGTTATCTTCCAGCGATAATCCGTGGCGACCAACCGGCCGGCTACCGGATGCGTCAGCGGATTTTGTCGGCGCGATACAATGCTTTGATGCGGCCTTGGCATGCGGGACAGCAGACGGGATGGTCCGGTTGTGGGATTTACGTAGCGGACAGGTACACCGCAGTCTGGTGGGACATACTGGGCCCGTGACGTGCTTGCAATTTGACGATGTGCATTTGGTAACAGGGAGCATGGACCGGAGTATACGGGTAAGTAAACAAGCCGCGGCCAACCCACCTAACTTTTTCTTAGCCTTCCACGTGATTTCCCTTTTCATTTCCAAAAATTAATTACTTTTATATGAAATTAAAACAGATCTGGGACCTCCGAACTGGCTCCATATACGACGCCTACGCGTACGACAATCCCATAACGAGCATGATGTTCGACACGCGTCGCGTCGTCTCCGCGGCGGGCGAGGACGTCGTCAAAGTCTATGACAAGACGGAAGGGCGACACTGGAGCTGCGGCGCGGGCGTGACGGCGGCGGAAGAAGGAAAGGCGGCGTCTATTGTGGAGCGGGTGCGGATTAAGGACGGGTATCTGACCGAGGGGCGGAGAGATGGCACGATTGGAATCTGGACTTGTTGAGGATACTGAAGTTGTTGGATGTCCGGTATATATCATAACATCCCGCCGAGACACCCGCCCCATCTACAGCTTTTGCTCATCTATCTATCTTATCTAAGTCTGTATATGTACCGTATACGGTCGTGCCTGTCCCAGTCAGTCTTTTACAATTGATATATCCCCGTCATATACATCCCCGCCAAGGATACTCTGTACTTTACATACATGCTTTTGAGTTTTACTTTCACTTCATTGTCTTTTCATTTCTTTCATTTTCCTCTTGACTTGATATCGATGAGTGGAGCTCTGGAATAGGTGTGTTTCTAATGATCGATCTATTATCGAGCGCGAAAGTATTCTCGAAAATCGATCTCCGGGATGCCTATCATAGGATCCGCATAAACGAAGGCGAAGAATGGAAGACCTCCTTTCCTACCAAGTATGGCAACTTCGAATATCTCGTTATACCATGTGGTTTGTGCAATTCCCCGGCCACTTTTCAAGCCTACGTTAAATAATCAGGCGCTGCGGGGCCTGGTGTGGAGTATATATCGCAACGATATACTCATCTTTTCACAGACCAAGGAAGAACATGACCAAAGGAGCCAGCCGTTTTATGGTCTTTTTGGCCTAGGTGGTAAGAACGTGGTTTGAGACTCTCATTGAATAAAATACTATGAAAGGTTATCAGGGTGCCTACCTATGTACATGTACATGTACATATTGATATCAACATGTGGTAGGTAGGGTAGGTAGAAAGGCCGGTTGCGGTTGACCCGCTGGGATATAATCAGAAGCTAATGGCGCTTTACTATATAATATACAAAGAGCCACACTCATCCGTATGCCTATGATTTGATGGTATGGGCAAATAAATAAAAGAGATATACGGAGTATGCAAGCAGAAGCCAAGCAATCAAAGGAAAAATACCATCCCCTATATTTTGCGCGCGTTAACAAGGAAATCATGATACAAAGCATAGAAATTACACAGTCTAGCCCAACCTGGCCTAGTGCGGCTGGCTTCCGTCCGTCCGCAACAACAAAACTCCGGCCTGCGAACGACAAAACAACGAAGGGACAACAACAAATACAAATAAATGCACGCGGCAAACAAGTATATAAAGACCGCCAGAGAGAGTTAGAGAGAGAGAGAGTTGTGTGTGTGTGCGAAAGATCAAAGAAAAGGGCAATGGTGTATATCTATATATAAAGGGATGACACCGCTCTACCTACTTTAGGGTGTTTGGTATCTTGTTCTCTTTGGTCTCCCAAAAGGCGCATGCCTCTTGAAATGCGCGTTTCCTACTGATTCTTACATATTATTATGATTATTATTACCCTTGGAAACTACTCTAGCGGGCGATATCAAATTTTGATTTTTGATATTCGGGCTGATATTGAATGATTGAAAGCTGGAGGGCCATTCTATTCACTTGTTGGCCCGGTGTTCTACACTACTACTCGATTGATACCCAATTTTGCCGGCTCATCGGGGGGTTCCTGCTCTCGTATCTGGACTCTGTTCGACCCATTCACATAGCAATACGGTGATAGCAATCTGAATTATCACGTCAAGCGAAGAAAGAGGAGGGGTTCAGACCTGGTTACGCAGAAGAGGGAGCCGGTTGAGGAACTTGTTCTGTTTTGTCGTCGTGAATGAAAGAAGGGAGAGTGCGCCAGGATAAGGGCAGAAAGGCCTTTACGATCGCCCTCCCTATATCACCATCACCAAGCCACTATCAAATCCACGAGTGGAGTTCGATTTCTAGCAAAAGACAGACCTTTGGTTCTCCAGGACTTTTGAAAGTGAAGCTGTCTGGATTTACGCTACACCTGTTACTGCGGGGCTCAACTCGACCGTCCCTCCTGGGAGTAAAAAACTTCACTTCTTCCTTGCGGCAGGCGGGGAAGCTTTGAATTGATTCATTCAGCCTTCGACGGATTCAAGAAGTGAGTGACCAAGCTTCTTTTCTATGCTACTTCTATTCTATTTTTGGTATTATGCCAGCCCAGTCGCTCCTCTTCCTCTTCCTTGTTTAAACCGTCTCATCGTTTCTTCCTTCTTTCTACTCCTTCTCCGTCTCTCCTTCAGTCACTCTCTTCTTCATACTCACATTCATGATCCCAGCATTAGAACCGTTTCAAATACTTCTATCAAGTTCAATCAGCCATCATTGTTCATTCAACAACTACTCCTGTGTTGCCCTATTGCTCCGTCAAATTGCGAAGCATCAATCGTCAGAGTATTTGCTCTTTGAAGCACTTTCTTGCATGAACACTACCTGGATATCTTTGAGCTGGTCTTATTATATCCAAACAGAGAAGGAAAAAAACATCTTTGCAGCCTTATAAAGACTTTTCTTTGTCCAATTACCCTTTATTATTCCCTCATCTATCTATTTCCTCCTTCTTCCCTGGTTGAGACACTCTCATCGCCATCCCTCTGCTCTTCTCCTTTCCCAGAAAGTATCAATCTTCTACGAGCCGGCCACAACTGCAATTCCTCTTACAACCATCTCTCCCTCTTCAATATCTCCATCTCAACTATACTCTGTGGTGTGCGTCCCTTGAATCCTTCTGTTACAACAGTCCCTGACACACTTTCGATATGCTTCTAAAGTTTTCTCTACTAATTCTGCAACGCAGGTGGAAACAACGTTCCTAGAAGAACAGTGTCTCAGATTACAATTGCAATTGCATTGATCAGCTCTCCGAAAATCCTAAACATATATTTCTAGAGCTCCTCCTGAATCTATTTTTTAAGAAAAATGACTGGTCGCAGAGCTACTTCTCTCCGTTCGGGCTCCCGTGCTCAGAGTACTCGTCCAACTCGAGCAGCCGCTACTGCGAACGCTGCAACTGCTACTCAGGCTGATCAGTCAAACCCCGACCTGGGCAATCCATCTCTTCCAGACGTCCGCACCCAGCAGTCCTTCGCTTACGGTTCCACCAAAACTCCCGCACTTCCTCGCCAGCTTGAAGTTGATCCTTCTATGGGATTGTCCGAGATGGTCGATACCCTCGATGACGGCTTGCGTCAAGCTCAAGACCGCGAACTAGCTCGCGTTGAAGATCCAAGAAATCCCAGTCCCGAAAGGCGCCAGACTCGCTCAATGAGTCTATCTATGCGCTCCAGTATGTCTCCAGCACCTGAACCTGCCTCCCGCAGAACACCATCTCGCAGAACCACAGCAACACGCGGCAGAGCAGGTTCTCGTAGAGCTGCCTCACGCCAGCCGACGCCGGAAGGGCAACTCCTTGAATCTCTCCGTGAAGTATCTGAAGAAACGGAAAATGTTAAGCAAGAAGAAGAAGAGGCATATACCTCCACCCTCCCTGATACCCCATCATTCAACGATTCCGCAAGCATCAGCTGGACAACTGAACGTGCCATTCATGGCACCTTGCCGCGGGAAGTCAATACTGGAACTCGCCCAAACTATTACCTTCGCGACCCTTACGGTTCCCGACCTTCCAGCTCGCAGGGACCTAGCGGTCTAAGCTTTCCCCCTACTCGTCGTCCTATATTTGAAGAATCATTTCCCGCCAATCCTCATCTCTCAGGCCCAGTTGATGCTTCACGCGCTGCCGCACCCACAGCTGTCAGAAGGACGCTCCCACCTGTTCCAGCGTTTAACCAGCTACGTGATGAGCCTCGTTCCAAATCAACAACTTCTTCTACGTCGTCCGCTTCGAACCACACCCCGAGTTCCTCTACACACTCCTCTCCTGTCTTCGTCGCCGCCACCCCTGCAGCTGCCAATGTCACCTCCAGCCAAAAACGTCTTGCAGGAATTGCCAAAACTCCATCAGCCATTCTAGTCATAATCGGTCTTTTCCTCACGACATTCCTCGCTTATTTCTGCAGAAACCACGCCTGCGCGTTTCCACACAGTCTACAAACAACGATGTCCCACTACTTATGTAGGCCGACTTCCTCATTTATAATGGATAACTCAACCTCCATGTACGCTGACGCATTCCACAAGCTCTCCTCTCACGTCGACCAGCGACTGTCGGACATGGCCAAGGACGTCGCCACTCTGAAGAATGAGTGGAACAGAAGACTACCACACCTCAAGGAAGCGCTAAGCAGGTCTCCTGCGGCAGCGACGGATCCTCTGGCACCACCAAAAGTCAATTACGCCTCGGTTGGCATGGGGGCAGTGGTCGACCCGTACCTCACCAGCCCAACGATGTCAACATCGGCTGGGCTTGTTAGTCGGATTGGTCAGTACCTTGCAAAGGTGCCCCGCGGGTCCCCACCGGTTGCCGCACTCCAGCCATGGGACGGCGTCGGAGAATGCTGGTGCGCTGCAACACGGTCCAATGTTTCTCAACTGACTATTCTTCTCGGACGACCGATCGTCCCTGAAGAGGTGGTCGTCGAGCACATCCCCAAAGGTGCAACCTTGGACCCTGGCAGCGCGCCACGAGAGATGGAGCTGTGGGCCCAGTACACAGCCCGTCAGCCCGCAGCTGCAGCAGCAGCCTACCCGCCAGGCTCCAGCTCGTCAAATCCTCCCTCATCCCCTTCCTCCGCCCCGGGCCGTCCCCCCCCACCACCCTATACTCCTCCCTATCTCCGTTCCCCGCCAATAGCCCACCTCCACCCCTCCCATTCCCTCCACTACCTCCTCCCCTCCCGGCTACGGGACGCCATCCTCACCACCCTCCGGCAGGTGTATCCGGACGAGCCGACGACAGCGTATTCGGAAGACGCGCTCCTCGGACCCTCATTCTTCCGCGTTGGCCGGTGGCAATACAACATCCATGGCGACCATCACATCCAGCGCTTCGAGTTGGATGCTGTCATCGACATGCCGGCCGCGCGTGTGGAGAAGGTCGTGTTCCGCGTTAAGTCCAACTGGGGCGCGGCGCATACGTGTCTCTATCGCGTGAGGCTGCATGGACATCTATAGAACTGGGAACTATGGGTTGTGGTGGAAATGGCTTTCCTCCGGCTAGTGAGTGAGTTTGTACGGGTTGGCATGAAAGGGGGTTGGTTGTATCACATGTCGGTGTTCGTGTACGCAGAGCTTGGTGTTTCTGGGTTCATGAAGGCGTCTTTTTCGTCTGGGTGGTGCATTAGTGGGCCCCTTTTTCGTGTCTGGAGTTTTGGGCTTGATAATTAAAATGGCGTGAATGTGAGCGGTTTCTGGGTAATGTACTGGGTTCTCGTTCGTCGTCTAATTGGCCTGATGGGATTGTGCTCTTTTCCAGTTTTATTTTTTCCCTTTCCTCTCCTCCTTATGTTCGTTGCTTGTTTCCTGTATAGAGCTGCATAGCAAGTTTCCTTTTTCCTTTTCATTTTTATTTCTCTTACTATTTATTGGACTTTTTATTTTATTACTTATCTATTTTTTCTTTCTCCTTAGCGGCCAATGGACATATTTATTTGTCAATTTCCCACCGTTCATTCATTCATCTATCAGAAAAAGCATTGATCTTCTAATTCATATGTATTAACATTATCGTCCGTTGGCTGGAATTCGAGCGGTTGAATATTCCCTTCCTCCCCCCGGTGTCTCTCTATATCTCACATCAACATGAAACATACAAGTCGGATCCTCTACACTCCAATATCCCACGAGATCGTATGGGAGCGGGAAAACCACCATCCAGTCAATTTCGCCGTGAAACTTCGCCAGTATGGACGACAAGATCCGGTGGCCGCTCAAGGAGGTCGAAGGCTAGGCCCCAGACCGCCGCCAGGGCCCGTAGACACCGCATCGGATACTCGGACGCAGCATCTCGTATCGTGAGGAACTGAACGAGACTGGGATCCGTCGCGTTCAATGCGTCGCTAGTCTTGCTAGCACGGGATGTGGGTAGTGTAGGATTCCGCTAGGCGCATGAGGGTATCGTATCTCCACTCCATGATCTGTAAGACGGGAAGAAAACAAGACAATAAAACATGTAGAATAACCGAGGAAAATAGCACATATAGATAAGCACAAGCATACTTTTCTCAATCCTCCCCAGCTTCCAAAAGTCCCTCACTGTCGCCGGGAAGTCATCCTCCCAAGAACCATCACCACCACCACCACCACACGCCGGATCCCGTGGTGGAATCCTTACAATCAACCCAGACAACGCCCTCACCCACTGATTGACCATCACAGCCCGAACAGCAGCAACCTCACGCCTGCAACACGCAACATCCTCCCTCACCCCACAAAGCTCCCTCCGCCCCTCCGCCTCGAAAACATCCGTGTGCGTCTGCATCTGCGTCTGCGTTGTCCTTGGTGGTTGTCCTTGGTGGTACTCCCCGCTGCTCCACCACAAGAGCTGAAACAGCAGCCACAGCCCTCTTCACCGCGCCAAGCTCTCTAAACACATCCTGCTTCGCGGCGATTTTGTTCAGGAGCGCATCGATCTTCCTGTGGACGCGGACGGAACCCCGCAGCCTTACGTCCTTCCAAGCTGCAGGGTTGCCATGTCGTGCAGACATAGATAGCCAGGTCCAATGTCGTCTGTAAGGAGATGGCATGCTTTAACGGCTTTCCTGCAGCAGCAGGCATATATATATGTATACTTTAGAAAAAGTTTCGATCCGCTTAGCCATTATATATATGTAGAGGCTAGTTAAGGGAAGGCAAAACAATAGAATTGAAAATACATCAACGCAAAGAGTATCAATCTGTAAACAAGCTATAAAACAGTAGGTATAAGAGACAGACAACATGAACCTCTTCCACACCAGCTACACTTTATCTGTTAGACGACAAAAGGTTGCTCTGACAGCAGCTTACATACATGTAAGTCTGTGACCTCTTGGTCTACGCCTATAATATCAAGACTTGAGATATGTATTCAAGTACTCAACCATCCCCTTCAGCTCTCTCTCAAACTTGGTGTCAATCCACTTCCGTCTCACATCTACCTTTGTTTCTTTGACCATACTTTCACCTCCCCTCTTTCTCTTCCGATTTGGTGGCGTGTTTCCTAGCAGCGCTCGTTTAGGACGAAGAATCTCTGCTCTTTCAAAATCAATAACTAGCACATTCTCACCTTCCTCACTCCAGAACAAATTTCGGGTCTCTGCATCATGGTGGAGTACACCCAGCGCATGAATGGCCTGCAGCGACTTTGATGCTGCAGACACAATTTGATCTTCTGAAACATCACATTCTGAGACATTAGTGCCTGCGTGGGCGAGAAGTAAGAAGTGTGGAATGTCTGCGATTCCGTCGTAGAACATGGGCCGCTTAGACACATCAATCGTGCCAAGACATACAGGGACATGCAAGCCCTGTATTGGCTTCAACTGGTCGTAGAGTGCTTTTTCATGCCTGAGGTAGTGGCCAAACTCCGGTGGGAAGCCTTTTCCTACAAGGGTGTAGCCATATTGAAAAAGGATAACTTCAAACAGTGCACCGCGAGAACCATGTCTATGCAGTGATTCACAACCTAGAGGATCGGTCCACGGATCTACTATTTCTTGTAGTATCTGTGCCCTGAGGAGAGAGAGGAAAGTGGGGTGGTCAATCTTATGAACATTTGCCCCATGTTCTTTGACATTTGGACAGGCTCTATCCAGCGGCCCACCATTCAAGAGACCAAGCAGGCACTTCTGTGTGCAATATTGCCGAGTTCCATCCTTACAGACGGGGCCCTTGTGGGATGATGCCCAGGTAGGTGGGGGAGGTACAACAACCATGAAATCGGCAGGCTGGTGAGGTCTTTGACTAAGCGAATCAGGGTCAGATTCATGATCGTTGTCATCATCCCCACTACTGTTCTGCAATGAAGATGGTGGTCTGCAGGTCGACCGTGCGGCCAGTGATCGGGTGCGGACAGGGCTATTCCTGACAAAGATCTGGGCACTTTTCCGTAGCGTGTAAGGTGTGAGTGACCTCTCATCTTCCTCCTGGGTTGACGGATATAAATCTTCTTCCGTAACCACCCACACATTCAACTGGTTTGAGGCCCATTCTTTCCATTTTTGGTCATGTGGGGTAGTCTGTATTGCTCGGAGTGTAAAAGCAAGAACCTGCCCAACTGCTGTCATATGTAGTTTGTTGTCATCACCTTCAAACTCCTCTGTAAATCCAGTTTCCTTGCCCACATCCGTCTCAGGAACTGAAAGATAGTAATAAACAGTCCCTGGTTCATCGGCTTTGAAGTGAAGGAAAATAAATGCTTCACCAGTGCTCACATACCCGTATTCAACACCAGCCTTAACCATGTAAGAAAAGGCCTGTGTGATAACTGCAGCCACCGAACACTGATCCTTTATTTTTTCTGTGTCGTCACGATGAAGCTCAACTACCTCATCAAGCTCCATGTCTTGAAGCCCGTTTTGAATAACCGTCAGTGGAAGCTTGTGTGGTGGCTTTAGTTCACCAATCAAGGCAGGGATTTCGACCTTTTCCCCTTTATTGTAAATGCAAAACTCATCTGCCAGAGGTCGGGCAGAAGCTGGAGAGGTGATAGGTGTTGCAGCCCCTTCAGTTCCTTCCTGAAGCTTTGATGGACGTGCCACAACTCTCTTATCCTCCTCACTGTCACTAAGTGTATTTGTGTGGTTTTCAAAGGCAATCTGCCCCTGAAGTCCAAATACATGTCGGAGTCCCTCATTCTCAAAAAAAGCCGCTATAATTGCCTCTACAGGCTCTGTGATGACATCCTGTTGGAAATAGTGAAGGTCGAGTTCTGAGTGAATGATTTTCCATGTCTTCTTTCCCTGAGCCATTATCACATTCAAGGAGTCAAATTTGGGCTGCATGATAAACTCTTCATTCTCTTGATTCAGTAATTGATCCCATATTTCCGTCTGTGCATTGGCGAACAGAAGCCATTCCCGGAGGCGATGAGGACGGAGTTTGCCATCAGCATTGTCGGCACTTCCTTTGGTTGAATGCTTAGTGTTCCCAGGGACAAGACCCCGGAAAAGATAAGTGTGGCAGGCATCAAGATATTCAAAAAGTGTTAAGGGCCGTATCTGTTCTGCTAACACCTGTCGACGTCTTTTCTCGTCCTCTAGAGCCTGCTCCACATGTACAAGGGTTGTGTCAACATAACATGCTATCAAGTTAGCGTGGTGCCTTACCGCCTTGATATGGCCAATAGGAAAGCTGATAGAGGCATCCAGCCAATAAATAATCAGTTAATAATGAGGGTGGCAGAAAATTAACTACCCCCACAAGGCTAGGCTAGTCTTACTTTAGACTAGCTCCGGTATTGTAGGCTTCGCGAAGAATAAATGAGCCTCATTCGTCATTTGTCAAGAACTGTATGAATCAGATTGACAGATTGACAGATTGACGAGACAATACTGTGCCAATCAATGCTCTATCTGGCATTGTTAGAAGCTTGCTTGTGTTGAATTTGTATCCCGTATAAAAGCATGTATTCATGGTTTATTCTGGACATGTTAACCTGAAAATTGACTACGCTGTAGAGAAATGTGGGCTCTTTGCCTTGCACAATTGATAGCCTTTTCTGTACGGACAACATCAACCCCTTTTTGAATTAACATGCCGAAATCCTAGCTAGGGTCATCCCCATAAAACGACCAGTTTTTCTTTGATGGAAAACATCTACCCTACCTTGGAAGTGATTGGTTCTACTTGCAGGCCTGGAATGAGTGCAACTACCTCACCTGTGCCGTGCCTCACTCAGCATGGGTGATTAAAGCGGCCTGCCTCTTGCACTACTCTACTCCCGGCCTAGTGTCAATGGGATATTCTTATAGTTGTATAACTATAACATTATGATTAACAAGCTAACTCCTCTCAAAATCTCTTATCCTCAATCCTCAGAAGGGTCTATACACACACACACACACACACACACACACACATTCTCTCTCTCTCTTTTCGGCTTTCACCAAGCATCAGGAAAGAAAAAAAGAAAAGAGAAGAGAAGAAAGAAAAAGAGGCACTAGAAGAATCAATTTCTCCATCTCTTCTTCTGTCAGTGATTGCTGAGGGCCCGGCTAGGCTAAAAGGAAAAAGTTACTACGCTGATAGTACATGTACATGTATCTGTACAGAGTACGGAGTACATCCATGGGGTAAATGGACTTCAAGACCGATTTGACCCCGGGCTAGCCTCAGCTGCATCAGGTACCCTAGTTAGTGGCTTTTCTGCCAATAAGTTGATGCAAGCCTGCTGGTCGCGAGTGACAGGACAAGTACGGATTATGCTTGTCAATACTACATGTACATACATGTATGTATATACCTTGGGCCGGGCAGGCTTTTTGGCAGATCCATAAACTCCTATATACTTCAGTCTGGTACTGAGTACATATCGTCCCCTGCTGAGAAGTTAGAATAATGATGACAAGAACACGCCGGTATATTTAGTGACGTGGGGGGAAGGATGAGCTTGCCTCGGTTCCTGCGTTTGGCGGCGCTCAGGTTTTGCAAATAATAATAATGATGATATAATACTACTACTGTTGGGCGGAGTGGGGTGGTGGAGAGGGAGCGGAGAGGGAGAACGGGGAGCTAGAACAAGATGGAAACTTGGGGGAGGCTGGGATCAATGGGGCAAGGAGCGGATATCTGATACTATTTTCCTGCAGTCCTGCTTGATGAGAGAGGAGAGGGGGGGAGGGGGGGAGGTAAATGGTAGTATTTATCATCCTACACTATCAAAATGCAATTTATTCAAGTTCTGGGCTTTTTTTTTTTGTAAGAGAAAGCTCTTCACAATGTATGCAACCCCCTTGGTTACCTACCTACATACCTGGGTATTCATAGGCCATAGGCTAATGAATACAAAATCACAGTTGCAGGAGAAAAGGGGGTTGGTTTTTCAGACCTTGTCCAGGATTGAATGCACTTTCGGAGATATTATTTTAGTTCATGCATTGGCATTGTTGCCGGGGGGCTGGTAGGTAACTCGGTATTGATCATCGAGGGAGAAGCGGTCGGAGTAAATAAGAATATGTTGATATAGCATTTTTCTTTTTCTTTTTCTTTTTTTTTTCTTTTTCTTGTGTGGAATTCATTACCTTAGGAAGTTGGCGACTGCATAGTCTCTGTACTCGTTACTCCCTCCACCCATCCTCTGATTCCCCTCCTCCCCCGCCCCCCGTCGCCCGATCAATCCCGGAAGAAGATGCGCGACCACAGGGATACACGTTAGCTCCCTCCAATGGTTTCATGTCCGCATCTGGTAGTTGGTGATATAGAATCGCTGTAGTCGATCTGCAGCTGGACAGAGTAAGCCCTGCCTACGGTAGTTAAGAGTTGGGTTGCCTTGACTCTGGCGCCTTAGCACAGAATGAAGCGGATGCTTATGATGTAGGACATGGTTATGATATCATCCTGTGGGATGTCAATCTATGCAATCTGTACTCCGTAGTCTGTATATTGGCGGCGGGGCTAGCTTCGATATCATCTTGATATCCGGACAGAAGCTGAACTGTGAATGGAAAACATGGCATATATATAGTGAGATATAAGCATATATCTGAGGTGGTCATGATAAGAAGCTGTTTGTTGTAGGGCAGGCGAGCGTGAGGCAACACAGAGCACAAGGCTGACCGTTAAAAGAGTAATAAAAGAGCATAAAACCATCCTCTCTTGGTGACATCGCGAGACTCTGGGGAAAGCTATTTTCCTATTTGGTCTTGAGTGGCATGACAGCCAACCAACCACCATGATATGGTGCTATCTCGACATCAAATTTGCCACAATCCTATTATTTTATTCGACAGACAACAGTGCTTGCCAGGGGGGTTGATCTGGCGAAGCCCCTTTCCGCCAAGCGTTTCAGAACTAGATGCGAACTTCTTTTTTTCCCAATAATTGTGATAGAGACTCGCATGAAAATTGCTCATGGAAGTGCGCGGTTAATGAACTCACCACCATGCGTTTCATACCTTACATAGCCTTGGACAATAATATTAAATGATGTTCTGTACATAAGTCGGTGAACAGTGATTGCATCTTGCTGCGTATTCCTGCGTTGATAAGACATAAACGGATCTGGTATTTTTTACTTTGTTTGACATACAGAATACATATTTTGACTTTTGTTCCTGTACAGATGACAGATGTCTAGTTAACTCTGTACCTGATGTCCGGGGGGATGGAACAGGTACCGCACAGGTCACTTCTGGCTGTGTTTATGTGGGTCAGATACATGCCAGGTACAGAGAGGCAGGCGGCGTGGTCAGCAACGGCCCGCTAGAGAGATAAGCGGTAAGCGGTAAACCTTACAGCAACGGTGTATTTTACGGTGGAGACTGGGGCCGAGCCCCTTGTAAATCCGTACAGCACTTGTATAATACGTGGCTGTAAACACCAAAAACAACATCCACATCCACATCCACATCCACATCCACATCCACCACATCCAACATCATCCTCACCGGGCAAATCGATCGCTGTGCGCTTTCTGCTCGACTAGTTACCACCACTACCAACCACAGTGGCTCGTTCTTATTATTTGTCTTCATATTTTCACATCCTTACAATCCTCACATCCTTACAATCCTCACAACTCTCCATATTCCTCTCCTCTCCTCTCCATCCTCCTCCCGCCCTTCTCTCCGCCGCGACCCTCTGTGCGCGCGCGTCACCCCACCCCCCGGAGCCTGTGTCTAGGGCCTCTCATATGCCGCCGCCATTGACAACCCTGGCTTTGGCGTCAAATCCGACCACGTTCCCGCCAAAGGGGGAAAAAAATACTGCGCTAGTCGAACCCTTTTCTTTGCGTGAGAATAATAGGGGCTTACCAGTCGCCCGTCATCCTGTCTTCACTCCATCCTCCCTTTTTATTTTATATTTTTTTTTGTAATATCATCTCCATCCATTTAATTCCTTTAATCAATTCAATCCCACCCCCGGTATCTCGCTCTGTCAGGGACAGACTCACCACAAGAACGCAAAGATACACCGATATCGAATAACGAACCCTCGAATTGAAAATCCCCCCATTTAGATTTCAAACTTACGGCTAAGAAAACAAATAAATCAATAATACCTCCTCTGGCACGCCCCCTTCGAATTGGCTCCCATGATCACATTCTTCTTACTGGCCTGACGACTCTGGTAGTTAATTTTGGTGGACCAAGAACTTGGGGGGTGGCTTGTTGGCCTTGTTTTTCTTTTCCCTTCTCCGTTATTTTCCTTTCTTTTTCTTCCTTGCCGTCGAAGGAGAGAGCGCGAGAGAGAAAGTCAGAAAGAGAGACAGAGACAGAGAAAGACCGGCCCCATAACTATTCCGACGTCGATATAGCGGTTTCTCCACCATGGCCAATTCTCCTCCTGCCTCTCCTATTCCCACCGTTCAGCCGCGTCCCATGAGCGCAATGATTCGACCTCCACGAAGCAACAGTCGCATGAGTATGAGCAGCAAACAAGGCGGTAGCAGAGCGTCAGATGAGGATACAAAGACTGCCGTGAAAGTCGGTACGTATCTTTGTTTTATTTACTTATTTTCTTTATTTTCTTAATATATATATGCATATATGTATATATGTGTATAAAGTTAAATCGTTTCTCGAAATATTGTCTACTTACGAGAGGATACACAACAGCTGTTCGCGTTCGCCCGCCATTGAGGTCGACCGATCCTGGGTACGAATTAATTCCTCAGCGCTTTCAACGGTCAACAGTTCATGTCACGTCACCAACCAGCGTTGCCGTCGATGCTCCGCAAGGTCGCAAGCTGTTTGTATTCGATAGAGTGTTTGCGGAGACAGTTGATCAGGAAGGCATCTGGGAGTACCTGCAGGATAGCGTCAACTCCTTCATCCAGGGTTACAATGTTTCGATTCTTGCATATGGCCAGTCTGGTGCTGGAAAATCTTACACTATGGGCACATCTGGCCCAGCGGAGCAGAACGACCAGAGGGCTATGGGTATGTGAATGTTTCTTTTGTATATTTACGTATATATATCTTGACTCGATGTCTAATGCCTCTCAACTCTAATCTAGGAATTATTCCCCGTGCCGCCCAACTTCTCTTCGAAAAATTGACGGGAGCCACACACAATCGCACCGGCTCAACCGGCTTACGAACCCCAACACGATATTCCGTCAATTCATCATTGCCCAATTTAGGCAGGGGTTTGGAAAAAAGCTGGCAGATGAAAGCCACTTATGTAGAGGTAATTTTAAAAAGTCCTCATACTTGAATAATTTTGACACGAAAAGACCAACTCGTCTAACCCTGCTGGTATCTAGATTTATAATGAACAACTAAGGGACCTCCTGCTCCCTGAAAACACGCCCTTTGGAGAACGAGGTTCCGTTACGATCCGCGAAGACACAAAGGGACGTATCCTACTCACGGGCCTACACCAGGTCAATATCAACTCGTTCGAAGACCTCATCGGAGCTCTGAATTTTGGCTCCTCTATCCGACAAACAGATGCCACTGCGATCAACGCAAAATCCTCCCGCTCGCATGCCGTCTTCTCCTTGAACCTTGTCCAGCGCAAGGACCAGACGTCGAATATGTCGACCCGTGAGAAGCGATTGTCGATGCCTGTCGAAGCTCTTTCTGGCTCCGACATGTCAATTACCGTGGATAGCAAATTGCATTTTGTTGACCTTGCTGGTAGCGAACGTCTGAAGAATACTGGTGCATCTGGGGAACGGGCCAAGGAGGGCATATCAATTAACGCTGGTCTTGCTAGTTTAGGCAAGGTCATTTCACAACTTTCATCCAGACAGGCGGGCGCTCACGTCTCATATCGCGATTCCAAGCTCACTCGACTGCTTCAAGATTCCCTCGGTGGCAATGCAATTACTTATATGATTGCTTGCGTTACACCCGCTGAGTTCCACCTGAGTGAAACCCTCAACACCGTGCAGTACGCCCAACGGGCTAGAGCCATTCAAAGCAAACCTCGCATCCAGCAAGTGACGGATGAAAGCGATAAACAAGCCGTCATTGACCGACTAAAAGCAGAAGTGGCGTTTTTACGCCAGCAAATCAACAACTCCGAAGGTGGGGATAGGAGGAGCAACGTACCGCAAGAACGCGCAGAACGGCAAAATGAACGAGAAATCGAACTCCAGAACCACCTGTTGGATGTGCAAGAAAGTTATACCGCTCTCAGCCAACGACATGCCAAGCTCATCTCGGAACTGACCAAGGCTACTGATTTCAGCGGGGATACTGATGACCTACAAAGCCTGCTTGGTGATAGTGCGATGGAAAGGCTGAAGCGCTCCCATTCCTTCGCAGAGTCTGTCGAGCAGGTTGTATTGGAATATGAAAAAACGATTCAAAGCCTCGAATCATCTTTATCCAACACTCGCTCCTCGCTGTCTAACACTGAGAGTAGCCTTCTGGAAAAGGAGACCAAGTGTGCCTATATCGAGACCGTCAATGCGCAGCTACAGGCCCGTATTCAGAAAATGATGGATCGCGAAGCAAATACGGAACATTACCTACACGAGCTTGAGTCCAAGCTTGATGGCCACACCACTGGGGAAGAGAAGAACGCTGCTATTATCGCCGAGTTACGCAAAGAAATCGCTCGCGCGCGTGAAAACGAAGCCAGCTGCGAAGACTATATATCAACCCTGGAGGAACGGCTAGCGGAGGCTGATCAGGACATGGAGCTGATGCAGCGTGAGATGGATAGGTTAGAGCACGTTATTGATCGCCAGCGTAGCCTTGGTAAACTCGATACTCTATTGTACGAGCTCGACCATATCCAACAAAACAGCGCTAAGTCGGATGATGACAAGCGGGAAATTTACAATCCCGCACATTCCCACACCGCTCCTGTCGCAAGTAGGGAACCCCTGAAGCCCCGCAAGCGGGGTCTATCTCAATCTCTCGATGTACTGATGGAAGCTGTTGAAACTGCCATTCCCGAGTCCGATGATGATCTCGGGGAGACGCTTCCAGAGGCTGGTTCAGCTCCTTCTGAACAGGAAGAGGTGGAAGCCCGTGCTGATGACAATTCCGGCCTGGAAGCCCTGCAAAAGGCCTCTGGGGAAAAGAGTGATCGTAATCTCACCACAGACTACGATTACCCCCCTCAGAGCCCTGCTCAATCCCGGTTTGTTGCGGAGAAGCTGGAGGACGTGACGCAAGAACTGTTTGAACTTCGAATCCAGCACGAGACCACCACCAACGAGTACGATCTTCTTCACGCCAAATATGAAGAAGCCCTCCGCACTCTTGCCGAGCTTCAGGATGTGGTTGACGAAGCCCGCCACCCCCCTAATGTGGTGGCTGCTTCAACCCCGATGACAAGTTCTCGGCCGGTATCTTTTTTAGAAGATTCGAGAGTCCAGGAGCTCAGGGCGGGCGGACAGCCTTCATCCTCACGATTGCTCTCCTCGGAGCTATACTTGGCCGAGCAGTCGTCTATTTCACAGGAGCCTTCGGAGAGCGGACGCAAGGGCAATTCCGACCTACCAGATGCCTTCGAGAAGGATGAGCCTAATGGTAGTGACCTGGAAAATATGCACAAGCTGCTGCAAGAACACCAGTACGGCATGAGCTTGGTGACACAGAAGTATGCCCAGCTGCAATCAGAGCATGAAGAGACCCTGAATCTGGTCGAGGACCTGAAACAAGAGCTGCAGCGAACAAAGTCTTCCTCACCCTCTTCTCCGTCGCCCAAGGCCCAAGTCATCCGACGCATGACCAGCCAGAACATGACTACCGTCGACCGCGCACATCGATCTCTCGCTTCCCTGAGAAATATCGCTATCGAAGAATTCGAAGACAGACCCGATACGATGCAGAATTTCGAAGTTAGCCTTAACACTGCCATGCACGAGCTGCACAGCCGCATGGAGCGTATTCAAGCTCTTGAGGCTGAGAATAAAAATGTCAAAAAAGAGATGGAGACCAAGGCGACTATCATTTCTGGTCTGACGAGGGAACGGTCGAGTCTCTCCGGCTCGTCGCCGATGGATATCTCTATGGTCTCGCAGATGAGGGATCAGATCCTGCAGTATGAGAACCAGATCAAGGAGATGCAAGAAGCGCATGACACCCGTGAGAAGGAGCTGACCGCTGAAGTTCAGAGTTTGAATGAGCTGTTGGAGACACAGAGGGCTCTAGTGATTGAAAAGGATGAGAAGGCCAATGCTCAGGATCAGAAGATTGTGCAGCTGGACGAAGCAAATTTCGAACTCGAAGTCAAGCACCAGGGCGCCGTCGAGTCCTTAAAATCATCCGAGAACAAACTTCAGGCCACCCTTGTTGAATTGCAAGCTGCCTTGGCAGAGCGAGCTGAGTGGCAAAGCAAGCACCGTGCCGCTGCTGAATCACTCCAGTCCTCCAAACAGCAGCTGCAAACCACCATGGTCGAGCTAGAGGCTGCTCTCGCCAATATCGATGCCCTGCGAAGTGAGCGCAACGAAGTTGAGGGAGCCAGTGCGGAAGAAGTAGCTGTCGC
Organism: Blastomyces gilchristii SLH14081; assembly: GCF_000003855.2. NCBI lineage: Eukaryota > Fungi > Ascomycota > Eurotiomycetes > Onygenales > Ajellomycetaceae > Blastomyces > Blastomyces gilchristii. Next base: position 6,313,838 of record NW_003101681.1, on the reverse strand, counting down.
TGCAAAAAGCCTTGAAAATGCGCGAGCTAAGCATCAGGAGCTTGTGGGTAGTCTTAAGCATAACATTGAAGAGCAGAAAAGCACCATATCTACTCACTTGTCTACCATTTCCGGTCTAGAATCGTCGCTTGAGGCCGCCAAGGAACAGATTTCTCAACAGGAAAACGATAGCCGTTATAGTAATGAGGAACTAGAGTCTTACCGTGCTCGCGCTACAGCCCTAGAGCAAGAGATAGAGTCCCACAAATCTGCCGTTGAGGCGCAGAAGGCGGAGCTTGCGTCCCTGCAGGAATTGCACAAGCAAGAACTAGAAGAGTTGGAGGTCAAGGTCAAGGCTGCTGCCGAGGCGCAATATGAATCACAAATGGCGGAGGAGAGCGCTCGCAACGAGCAGGCCATTAACGCCTTGCGAGCGGAAATATCCGCCTCCAAGAACGAATTGACGAAATTGTTGTCTGGTGTCACTGCAGCTTTGAATACTCCTGTTACCGCCAACAGTCTCCAGGAGCAGATTGACGACATTCTTTCTCAGAAACAGCAGTTCGCTGATAAGTACTCTGCACTGTTCGATACCAATGAAGAACTCGTGAAGGAACTAGATGCGAAGAATAGCAGCCATGCCAAGCTCGAGAGGCAATTCGCCGACCTAACAGAGAAGTCTAGTCGACATGAAGCCAAGATGACAGAACTTGCTCATCTAGTCGCTAGCCATGAGGACGCCCTCAAAGAGAAAGAGGATCTCATCAAGAAGAAGGATGCAATCATCAATGAGATCACCATTGAGAAGCAGAAGAGCGTCCGTCTCGTGGAGGAGCTGGAGGAGCAGATTACCAATACCTTCGACCAACATCATAACCGACTCTCCGTGATTCAGCAGGAGAGGCACCAGGCGCTTGATGAGGCGAACCTCAAGATTGGGAATTTGGAGAAAGAGATTGAGAGCTATCGAGCTCGTATTGAGCAATTGGAGGTGAGTTTTTTTTTTTTTTTTTTTTTTTTTTTTTTTTCTTTTCTTTTTTTTCCCACTGGTTTTCTAGCTCCGTGCTAATAGAGATGAAACAGGGACAAATGCGGAATGGTGATGTACCGACATCGATCGATCGCAGCAGCTCTATGACATCCAATCTCAGAAAGAGCGCCTCGGCAGCATCGCTGCCGTCGCCTCCACCCGCCATCCCCCTCCCTCCTCTTCCCAACATCGCCGCACAGACCGGAAGTATATCCCCACCCAGCTCACGACATACCAGTAAAGAGCTCGTCAACGCCCAACTTGTCGAGGACCAGGAAGCACGCATCCGCACGATCGAGAAACACCTACACGCTGAGAAACAACTAACAGCCACTCTCGAGGAAGCCCTGGGCGATCTCGAGGCGCAGAGCAACAAAGTGAAGACGGAAATGGAGGCGTGGAAGAAGAAGGCGTGGCAGTATGAGGACGAGCTAACGCAGCTGCGGTCTGAGCGGAATTCGACGAGACTGTCGATCCAGGCTGTGGAGGAGGAGCGGAATGCGCGGCGGGAGGCGGAGGCTGCGCGGGCGCATTTGGAGGAGAAGATGAATGCTATTAGTAAGAAGAAGAAGAAGAGTACGCTCAATTGTTTTTAGGCAGGATGTGTCTCCCCTTTTTGTGTGTTTGGTTGTTTTTCGTGTTTTCTTTCCGCCTTTGGTTTCCTTTTCATTTCCCTTGGATATATACTATTTCCATGCGCGTGCTTGTGTTTTTGTGTTTTCTGTTAAAAACTAAATTGACGATATGCTCCTTATTATTCCCCCTAACACCCCCCAACGCCCCTCATACCCATACCTAATATTCTAACTACTAGGTTTCTTTTCCGTTTCTTTTCTTCTTCTTTCTTTTTTTTTTCGTCCTTTCTTTATTCCCTTATTTCCCTTCTTGACGATGTCATTTATGACCCAGATATATTCTTTTTTCTTCTCTCGTTCTCGTTCGCTCCCCTTCCAACGCTCTTCTTTCATTATTGAGCTGTTGAATGTTGATTATATATCCCCTCCCCGTACATGTTGCTGCCTTTTTGCTTTTGTTTTCCTCTTTGTATTCTTTATCCATTTCCTTTTGGTATTTTTTTATGTTTTTGTTATACTATCCCTAACCCTTTTTCTTCACCCTTTTTACCTTCCTCCCTTCCTACTTCTTGATATCACTCCACCCCACTCGAAACCTAAAGATGGGATAGATACATTATTTACCATCAACTTTTTGCCTGATGCATTCTTCATTCGAACTTCAGACTTGTTCTTTCACTCTTCCACCAGCAAGCATGCCACTCATATAATTAATTGAGTGGGTACTCTGCTGTCATCCTTGTTTAAAAACTCAATTTTCTTATCATACCCCCGGCTTCTAACCTGTACACATCGGCTTTTCCTATTTCTATTATGTGCCTGTGTAGTTTACTTCTCTTCGCTTCTGTTAGTTAACCTATTATGCACGTCTTATATAACATTCTATTTCCCTATAGTTAATTTGATTTGTTGATACCTCCTTAAAATTTATTTTGTAGTCTGCAGACACTAAAATCACATGACAAAAAAATAAGGTGCTATGACCACCAGATCAACATCATCATCGACTCGGTTTGTTTAGTTTATCAAAATAATAGCTGTCCTCTATCCTCCAGGACTCCAATTCCAATATCACATATCATTCCCTCAAATAACCCACAAAAATAAAAACTGACCTATCTCAAAATTAGCCAATCCCAATTGCAATCCAACCAAACCAACCGAAGCAAATGTCAAACCCCTCCGCACCCCCCCCCCAAAAGCGCCGAACAGTAACCCTCCTCCACCCAGACCTAGGCATCGGCGGCGCTGAGCGCCTTGTCCTAGACGTCGCCCTATCTCTCCAGGCGCGCGGGCACAGGGTGAAAATCTACACGTCGCACCGGGACCCGAACCACTGCTTCGAAGAGGCTCGCGACGGCACGCTGGACGTGGCTGTGCGTGGGAACACGATGTTTCCGGACCAGATTGCGGGGCGGTTTCGGGTGTTGTTTGCTGTGTTGAGGCAGATGCATTTGGTGGCGGGATTGTTGGCGGCGTCTAAGGGGGAGGAGGGGGGAAAGGGTGGAGGGGATGGGGAAACTGAGGAAGGGGAGGAGGAGGTATATATCGTTGACCAGGTGCCGGCGTGTGTACCTATTCTAAAAACATTTGGGCCGTTCTTGTCGTCGTTGTCGTCGTCATCGCGGAATAATGCAAAGTCCAAAACGAGACGCAAACAGCGCATCCTCTTCTACTGCCATTTCCCAGATCAATTGCTCGCGAAGCGCAACGAGGGTGGGGCTATACGGCAGCTGGTTAAAGCGTGCTACCGATACCCCTTCGATTGGTTCGAAGGGTGGGCGATCGGCGCAGCGGATAAGGTTGTTGCTAATTCGAAATTTACGTGCGGCGTTGTCAGGCAAGTTTTCGGGGATGGGCTTGGGGATGTGAGGGTTGTTTATCCGTGTGTTGATACTGGGGCTAAGAATGTAGGGAAACTGGTTGAGGGGGGAAAGCTTTGGGGTGGGAAAAAGATTCTACTGAGTATTAATCGGTTTGAGAGGAAGAAGGATGTTGGGCTTGCGATTCGGGCATATCATGGGCTTGGGGAGGAGGGGAGGCAGGGGACGCGGTTGATCATTGCTGGTAAGTTACTTTTTAAGAGTTTATTCATTGATAATCTCGAATGAAGTTGCTAATTTCTTTATTTTGTTTTATTTTGATTTTTTTACATATAGGTGGATACGATAACCGCGTGCACGAAAACGTCCAATATCATACAGATCTCGACGATCTGGCTACAGGCCTAGGCCTACGAACCGCCACGTCGAAAACAGTTATATCTGCACTTTCTATACCCGATTCAATAGAGGTCCTCTTCCTGCTCTCAGTGCCGTCCGCATTTAAGCAAACCCTTCTTTCAGCAGCCACTCTTCTCGTCTACACCCCATCATATGAGCATTTCGGCATAGTGCCGGTCGAGGCGATGCACGCAGGCCTCCCAGTTCTAGCCGTAAACAACGGGGGCCCATTAGAAACAATCGTGGAGGGGAAAACCGGCTGGCTGAGAGCTGCGAACGCCATTGAAGAGTGGACAGCGGTCATGCACAAAGCATTGTGGGAAATGAATGCGCAAGAAGCTGCGGTGATGCGAGCAAATGCCAAAGAAAGAGTGGAAAAGGAGTTCTCACTGCAGGCCATGGGAGACCGACTGGAAGCAGAAATTCAAGATATGTTTGATAACGAGCCTCGTCCGTTCCATGGATTGTGGCACGCATTATTATTCGGGGCTGCGATGCTTGGGTTGACGATTGCGGTGCTCATAGCAGCGTTCATAAGGCTGCGAATGAAACGAGGGTGAACTTGCGCTGAAAACGCCAACTCTCCATCTAGCTGACCAAGGGCAAGTGGGGTCGTGGAAGTTATTTATACGCTCCGTAACGCCCTCAACCTCCAGTCAAAAGGCGACGTCTATTATAAGAGGCGCATTCTACGGCATCTACATAGGCACCTTCAACGCTGCATTGTACGATCGCGTTGTTGTGAGGTTTCCAACTTCGTACGTTCCGAAGTCTATTGCAGTCGCATCTTGTGCGATTTTTCCTGGCGTTTCCACGCATGCTTTAACGTGCGCGTTTAACGTGCGCGTGTCTATATTGCAGATAACGAGCAACAAACAGTGGAAGTGGTGTTGATGTAAGCCTTATGTGTCTAAGATAGATGGCAGAAGGATCATCTTGGACCCTGCTCCCTTTATCTGTTATTTGCTGGCATGTATAATAACGGAGCATGCCAGGTGCTCCTAGCCAATGTATTGGATCCAGCAGAGGTTTCTAGGTTGGTTGTTCGAAAACCCCTGGCGGCCCCGACGAGCGGTACTATACCAATTTCCTAGTTCAGAACCGCTTCACGAGAATGTATTTCCATCTAGCGCCAACGCTCTAGGGCTTTGCTTTTCAACGGTGTATCTTATTTATTGTGAATGGTGAAGTTGAATGTGAATGAGTAATGATTGGCTGAAGTTGCGCTACAAGGGAACCGCACCAATCCCATCCTGCGGCGTCAGGAATTTTATAGTTATGGCTGACACCTCACAGTAGTATAACACGTCTCGGCTTGTAATTATTTTGAGGCATAGAATGTAAAAGCAGAGTATATCAATCCTACCTCCATGTGAATCAGAGTGTGTTTCCTTTTTGGGAAAAATAGTCACATGACGACGCGTTCTTAAATATTTATCGCGATTTCAACTTCCCAACCTTTGCAACATCCAACACACAACCACTGGTTTGTCCGGGTTCAAGTCCAGGGCACGAAGAAACGCACACAAAGAAGGGTGCTGCGATTACCGGGGGGCGTGGATTTTGTTTCTCTTCGTTCCCTTCCACTCACTAATAGCCTTCGTTTTGGATATACAGGTTCTGCTGCTTCCAGTTGCCCGCATTTTAGGTTATGACCTTGGGCGTCTCTTTCGATGGCGAACGCGCGAAATTCATCTAAATTAGTATAATTTCAACGGCGCAACTGACCGCAGTTTGAGGGTTGCGGACTAGGACTCTATAATGCCGGAAGTCATCAGCCTGTTATCGTCGTCGTCACCTTTGAGGGCGCGTTCAAGTCCAGCTCCAAACGTCTCATCGAAGCTGCCAGATCGCCCAGCGCGCATAACCATCCTCTCTGATGATTCGAATTTCGACTGGGAAGATTCAAACCCTTCCAAGAAGCGCAGATTGAGCCACCAGCGCTATCTGAGCCCACCTAGGCAACTGAGCCCTCCTCCGAAGACAAACCCTTTACTGCTGTTTTCTGACTTGGATGGGAGTATAACAACCTCGCCCATACCTCGCTTTAATAATAATTATCATTCGACGACAAAGAATAGTACATGGAATGGCGACATATCAGACCCTATAGAATTTACATCATCTACCGTTGATCCGACAACTGCGCACATTCGAGACAATAATACAAGAATAACACCTGCTGTCATAACAATAGACGACAGTATCATAGAATCCGATGAGCTATCTTCCCCTGGAGGTCCACTGAATGTCCCACCACCAGCCAGCTTGAAAGCCAATTTGTCTGATAGAACAGCGAGCCTACTCGCGCGGATCCAAAATCGCTCCTCAGTCGAACCCACCAAATCCAAGCAGAGGGGTGCTAGCACATCTGCCGCCAAATCGATATCCTCCAGTTCTAGAACCCGGGTGCCAGACCCAAGCCAGAGGATAGATTTAGATGATGACTCCCTTCCGTCGGTGCTTCCAACGTCGAGACCAAGAAGAGCGCCAAAGGCGTCTACCGCTGATAGGGAAATGCGGGAAGCAGAAAAACAAGCTACAAAGGAACGCCGTGAAAAGGAGAAAGAAGAAGAGAGAAAACGAAAGCAAAAATTAAAGGAGCAAAAGGCTAGAGAGAAACAACTAGCTGCTGACCTTGCGGAAGCCAACAAGCGGAAATTTGATAAGAAAATTTCCACGCCAGAAATGATTATAGACATGTCCTCTACCTTTGAGGAGTCCAGTGTCGGCAACCAAGTAACGGAGTATATGCGACATCTTGGAGTGGAAAAGAATTTCATTTCTACTCGCATGCCAAATATCGTTACATGGAGAAGGAAAGTCACTACTCAGTACAATGACAAGGAAGCGCACTGGGAACCCTGTCCCCCAACCATTAAAACGGAAGACCACGTTCTATGTCTGCTATTAGCACAGGAATTTGTCGACATGTCAATAGCCACCGCAAATGGCGATAATACCCTCGATTCCCATGTCCTCATGATGAAACGCACTTATCCCGGGTGCAAACCAATCTATCTCATCGAGGGCTTATCCGTATGGATGAGAAAGAACAACAATTCGAGGAACCGAGCCTACCAGGCATCAGTTCTTCGAGAATTGGGAAGCAGTTCCCAACCTCAGCAACAGCAACAGCTACCTAAACGCCAAAAGAAGCCCAAACAGACGGTACCCCCACCTCCACCTGTCGATGACGACGCCATCGAAGACGCTTTGCTCCAGCTCCAAGTGCAACATGGATGTCTGATTCACCACACCACAGCACCAAGTGAATCCGCAGAGTGGATCAAGAATTTCACTGAACATGTATCCACGATACCTTATCGGCAGGAGCTCATAAACTTACATGACGCGTCGTTCTGTATGGATGTTGGCCAGGTAAAGTCGGGTGAAGATAATAGAGATACGTATGTCAAAATGTTACAGGAGGTTCAGCGCGTAACAGCCCCGATATCGTATGGGATAACATCTCAATATCCCACTGTGGCGGAACTAGTGAGACAATTGAAGGAGCAGGGGCCACTTCTCCTGGAGGACGTAAAGGTATATATCATGCACCCCTGTCATTTCCGTATTTCCCATTTCTTCCACCGCGAAGCATTTATTTCCTTCCTTCGAGGCCTCAATCCATACATTCCATGACCCCAATGCCAGGCAGCCAAACTGATGAACTAAACCGATGTAGAAATGTGCAAATAGAAATGGTGCCTTCACAGATGCTCGCGTCGGCCCTGCTATAAGCAAGCGTTTACATAAAGTGTTTACCGGCTTGAACCCAGCGTCGACCGATATCTAAGTCCGTTCCGAATTTTATCTACCACGGATCCCTCTCGTACTGTTACTACTTCTACATCTACATCCGACTTCGGGCTGCGGAAGTAGTAGAGAATTTATGAGGAAATGTGGTTGGCGCATCATCGGACGTTTTCTTTCCCTTTCATGTAACTCATGCTCCGTTTTGTTTTTTTTTTTTTTTTTTTTTTTGGACTGGAATTATTTCGAGTCGCAGTAGTAGGGTTGGAACAACTATATATATACCCTTTTTGTATTCTACTCATTTCTTGGGGAAATGGTATCTTCTTTCTTTCTCAAACGCCTATGACATATCTCAATATGAAAGGTTAGATGCATTGCTTTAGCATCGATAACAGCGAACCTGGTTCTGACGGGTTTAAGTACTGGATACCTCTAGCTATATATACCAAGTGTACTCCGTAGAGTACGTTTTATCCCGATTCAAACGCAGCGTGCACAGGTGTGTAAGCATCGTGAGATTGACACTTGTGACTAGACAGGTAACATGCAGAGATACCAAAGTAATTAATTGCCTATTCCTGAAAATGTTAAGCCATCTATCAATCTCATCTACAGAGAGCAGAGCAGAGCACAATGACCTGAATTCCTCTAGCCAGCCACCAAGCCAAATCTATCTATTATCCACCAACCAAAATAAGTAAAAAATATCTAACCCCTCTATACAACAAAATGGGGAGATGCTACAGAGGAAAAGAGAAATATCCAAGAGCACGGTCATAGCTACTCCCTACTTACTCTTACTTCCAAACCCTGCCCACTCCCAATCAAACCACAACCCCCCTCCGCCTCCACCCCCTCCACGCAACCGTCCACAACCCAATCGCCACCCAAACACTAGCAGTGCACCCGAGCGCCCAGAACCCATAACAACGCCAGCCAGCACACTGCTGAAACCCATCGCTATTCCCCGCCCTCCTTGCCGCCTCATATCCCGCAGAATAAATCGCGCCCCAAGCCGCCGCCCCCGCCGCCGGAAACATAGCAACAACGCCCCAATTAGTGCCGAAGTTCTCCACGCCCCATACGACGGAGATGATGATGGGGACAAGCGCGAAGGAGGCGCCGTAGCCGAGGCCGACGAGGGCGGTGGTTAGGTGGAGGGTTTGCGGGGTAGAGAAGGAGAGAGGCGTGGCGAGGCAGAGGAAGCCGAGCGAGAGGAGGAGGGCGGAGGGGAGGAGGAAGGTTAGGCGGGAGAAGTTTCGGCGGGCGAAGGGGTTTGGGACGTGTTGATCATTGAAGCTAATGGAGCGTGAGCTAGGTTGGAGGTGGGGTCGTGCGGGGGATGGAGCGAAGATGTCGGATAAGTAGCCGGCTAGGAGTCGGGCGAGGGTGGAGGTTAGGGCGATGGATGTGACGTGGGTAGCTGCCCCGCCAGCGGGAGGTGAGAGGTGGGGAGGGAATGAGGGAGGGGTGAGGGTTGGGATTATGGTGCCGACCTTTTCATTTTGGGGAAGTTAGTGAGATGATGCAGAGGGAAAAGCAAGGATGTAAAATAGGATGCTGGCCAAAACATACATTATTTATATATGCCTCTCCAGGGCCAGTGATCAGAAGGAACCCCACCGCAAGCCACCACATCGTTCTATCTTTCAAGAACAACCTCGTCTCCTGGTTAAGGAGCCAGTTCTTCTTCCTCCGCTCCTCCTTCTGGTGATCCTGCCATTCCTCCCGCGAAAGAGTGAGGGATTGAGAATCATCCTCGAGTGGCGTATCAACCCCAGTCTCAGCCGTAGTGCCGTCCATAGTCCCATACGACATTGACGATGAAGATATTGCAGCCCGAACCTCCTCCCTCGAGCGGAAAAAGTCACTTTCACCAATTATCCCGCTCCTCTCTAACTCCTCTACCGCCTCATCGATCATCTCTTCCTCACCCACGATGCGCAACGCAAAGGTCCCGCCAACCCCGACGACACTCAACAATATCCCCAGGAAAAGGAAGTATCTGAAAACATCAACATCCCCTTTCTGTCCGTCCGGCCCACGCTCATACAGCAAACGACTCCCCACCTGACTCTGCCACATACCGCTAAGTCCAAAAGCTGCAATGGGCAGGGCAAGCATAATGCCTTTACGTTTCCCACGCCCGAAGTTCTTCGCACACGTCGTGACGGCAGCGAGATACATGCAGCATGTGCCAGCACCCACGCCAACGAATGACATAAGCATAACCGCGAACGGCCAGCCCGTGCCGCCAGCGTCAACAGGTGGTCCGGATTTGTACGTGAATGCCGCGAAGAGGTAACCAGGGCCGAAAAGACAAGCGGAGATGAATGATATAGGGCCGGGGCTGTATCTATCGCAGAGATAGCCGAAAAATGCCACAGGGAGGTACATGGAAACTGCCGCGGCGGCTGCCACAGCGTTGATGCGGAACTGGGAGTAATGGAGGCGGGTTTGGAGGAGGGGTGCGTAGAGGGAGAATGCGGTTATGCTTCCGGCGCAGAGGCTTCATCGTATACCGCCAAAGGAACAGCCAATTAATTAGAATTTGATGTATAGAAGCAAATAACCTATGAATATATCCCAACGACAACAAAAACCACCCCAAGTCCCGTAATTGCAATTGAAAAATCCAGGGGAAAACAGGGTTTGGAGAGAAGTAGAAAAAAAGAAAAGGAATATCCAACGTACGCACTCCCAACACCCCATATAAAGCTCAGGATCCTAACCACCTGCCGATTCAACGCCTTCCTATCCCGCTCTATATTGTCAGAGCCAGCTTCATCGTCGTCGTCACCGGGATGGCCATTGCTGCTGCGACCATAGCCACACTGCCCACTTCTATTTGTCCCATGGCCGACATTACAAGCATCATCACCGTCATCTTCGTCCTCAGTGTCGCGAAGGAGCAAGGGTCGACTGATGTCGAAATCTCGCTTATCGACGATTCTAGCATGCCGGGAATCATTGGAGGGTGGCATGTTATAGGATGGGGAAAGAAACCCGGATCTTCGCGAGGTTATAACTGAAGAGAGCGTATGCGATGTCCTTCGTCCCCGTCGATACGCCTAGGTTACGTTTACGCTCACTTCGTTGTATGGATTGTATTTTTCTGGGAAATCAACAATCCCCCCAAACAAAGCACCACGGATGACGTCCAGTCTGACCTTCAACGCAGAACGACACCCAAGATCATTGGGCGTAAGATATAGATATTGTTCTTGTCCAGTGGTAGCGTTGGCCAAACACACAAGACAATATTGTGATCCGAATCTAGATTAAATATGCACCGGCAACATCCCTCGCTTTGGCCTTTATGTACTGTACTATTTAGCAACTGCACTGCGGGAGGCTCATTCCTCTCTCTTCGAGGGTTTTCAAGGATCCATATAATAGTATAATTATATCAGGAGAGTCACAGCATGCATAGCTGCAAAGCTACCCAATAATAAATTAGACAAGTAGCTCCATCTTTCAATTCGGGATAGATAAGATAGACAGAAATGTAGGCTGGAGCTGTGGTTTTAAACGTGCCTGTCTGTAGCAGGGTATGGGTAACGCGGTAGCTTGCAAGGATGCTCAAATCCTCTCTCAACAGAGTCGTCGTTGTTGTCTCTCAGTCTCTGCTATCCCGTCTTATCCTGTCCGCTCCTATCCCGTCGACGGTGGTGGTCTGATGTTGAGGTTGTTTGATGGTGGAATGTTGCAGCCGACGTCAGAAGAGCGCGACCCATTCTACGCTTTCCCTATTTGGGTTCGGCCATGGTTATTCCGAACTCCGAGCCAGATCGATATCGCACGCTGCGTTATGTCTTGTCGGGTATATATACGGACTACATGTACTACACAACAATGCTATAGTGTAATTTCCGTGTCATTTCATTTCATTTCATCAATTCTAGGAGCTATTAATGTTATTGTTGACGTTACGCTTTCTTTTCGAATTTCCGAATTTCCGAAAAAAATTTAATAAAAATAAAAACTCCGTCCCAGTAACCCAATCCGAATCCCAGGTCCCAAATCCTGTTTCCAGTTTCCGTGTCCCATGCGGTCCATTTCCCATGTCCCATCAGCCCATAATAAATAAATAAAAACCGGGAGAATGGGGAAAAAAGGTGGGAAAAGATAAGAAAAGTATGAATAAGAAGCGGCAGAAGGTAGGTTTTAAAAAAAACAGGAAGAACAAAAACGGCAAAGGGAAGAAAAAGCCCCGTAAGAAAACAACGGTCATGAAGGATAAGAAAACAGAGAAATCGGAGCAAACCCCGTCATACTAACAAAGAGAAGTAAAAAAAAAAATGTTGCCAACGAGGAATACCCACAACGAAATAAAACCCACGATCCAGGGCGAACGTGGACGAAGAAGGGAAAGGGCGGGGAGAAGCGAGACACTCAACAACCAAAACCTAAACACTAACCTCCCCGGGATCACTATCCATAACACCCTCCTCCCAAAACCCACCATCATACCCATCACCACCATTCTCCCTTCCAACCCCCATCCCAGCCCCACCACGCCGCGAAAACGCCATTCCCTCCCCTTCCCCCCTCTCCACATAGTCCTCATCATTAATCTCCCTTAGGATACGTTGGAAATACATGCGGAGCGACCGCAGGCCGCGCAGGTATCCGCGGTCAATGTCATGCGGGTTACGGGGTGGACAGGGCGCATTGGGCGGTATGCCATCTTCGCCTGTGATGCAGTTGGCGAAATCGACGATTTTCACGCGGAGGCCGAAACTGTTCTGTCCGTCCTTGTCATCTACTAGGGATGTTCCTTTCTTCTTATTTTGTTGTTTTGTTGCAGAGTCACGATCAACTGTCGTCGTCGTGGCGTCAGGCTTCTCTTGTTCCACAGGTTTTTCTCCATCGTAGAGGATCAAGAGACTACTGGCGTAAAGCCTGTAACCGGGGAGTCGCCGCACCATACTCTCTAGTCGAGCAAGTTTATCAAGGATAATAGGAATCTTCTTGGTGACGCTCGAGTAACTAACCCCATCATACAAGAATCTTGTGAGAGCGTCCTGGAACTGTCGTCCAGCCTTGAGGTCACGGCCGAAATACTTATCCTCGAACAGATACTCTTCCTTCTTGATATTCCAGACTTGCATCCCACAAAGCCGTACTCCTAACTGCTGCGATGTAGTAGTTTGGCACTTGCGCCTCTGAGATTTCTTCTTTTTCTCATCGGCCTCGATTCCATACTGGCGGGTACCCATTTTTAGATCGAGTACACACGGCCTATTCATTCCAGCAGTAAGGTCTTCAAGAAGTAGGAAGAACTTAACCCGTTCATCCCGCGTCGTCTGTGCTTCTTTGGGGTTGACAGGGAGACGCACAGGGCCCCCAGCCGAAGTCTCCAGAGTGACAGGATATTTCTTGTTCTGGAGTGGAGTCGCTAACTCTAACGTTGTCTCGCTTTCATGAGCACCAGAAGGAGCATCGTCGAAAACAAGGGCAGGGTTCGTGACGGGTTGCGAGGAAGCAGGGCGGGTTAGCGCTTCCGGCTCCATTCTGAAGATTTCATCTTCCTTATCCCCACCATATCCATCGTCATCAAAATAAACCAGGTCTCCAGCTTTACCATTGCTCATGCTTCGTTGTCTTTCAAGTCCGCTACCAGAGTGACGGCGCCTCGTTCGTGAGGTGGTGGGCGCCAAGACTTTGGGACGATAGGGTGCTTCTTCGGTATAGATTTTCTCCAGCGCATGGGTATCCCCATTCACAACTGTGGAGACAGACGACAATAAATTGGTCTCCTTCTTGTCTTCGTCCCGATTCATTCGAAGAGGGGGCATCGATCCTTCGCGCACAGTGCGAACAGAACTGTCGCTCTGTGAAGACTGACGAGCCATGGAAGCATTTTTTCGTCTTCGCGAGGTCTCAGCCCGCAACCTGGATAGGGAATTATGTCCACGAGCGTGGCGCCGATGATGGTGGATTGGCGGCGGCGCAAAAACTTCCCGGAGAACCTGTTCCTGTAGTTTTGTATTCACAGTTGTCGCGCCCCAGCTGGCTCCATGCCTCTTTAGAGGAGGCGCACCGGTGGTCGATGCTGATGCCGACTTAGCCGCAGTTTTTCCAGTCCCAGAAGTATCTCTACTATCTGGGGACTCGGTAGAAGTAAACAGATCTAACGGAATTATATGTCGGTTATTCTCCAGAATCACCTTCGGAATGACCCCTGTAACTTGCGATTGGCTAAAAATCCGCGGACTTTCTACGTCTTTGGTCTCTTTCGAAACCTGCGGGGTTTTCTCAGCATCGTTTTGTGTGGAGGTGGAGGGGCCAGTTCCGCTTTCAACGGCGGTCTCATCGGGTTTATTCTTTGGTCGCTTTGGGCCTTTGGAGAACGTTACGTTCAGAACGCCAATATATCTGCATGGTAGGGGAATAACGCGTCATTAGCATTCTTGTTAATCATTACACACGGCCCACGAGTGAAAGATTTGGTGTTTTCCGGGATGGATCTCCAAGGAGAGAGGCTAGGGACGGGAAAAAAAGAAAAAAAATGAATGAATCGAACCTTGCCAGAAACATCAACATTTCGGGATGTCTACGCTCAATTCTCTCATAAAACTCATTCTCCCGATTATTCAATTGCTTACAGACAGCTCGTCTGGAAAATCTAAATACTGTAGTATGGCCCCCGACTTGATGTCGATACGGCTTTAGCTCCACAGCTCCAAGAGGCGCGGTAGGCGCGTGCGCATGTTTACGCCTAGAGCGTGCAGAGTGGTGATTGTAGTGCGTTGCAGCACTAGCTGGAATAGCGCCTGCATCGTCCGTTAAACTAGACTCTTCCTCACGTGCAGAAAGCCCACTTTCATCCGCTGAGGCAAATTCAGACTCAGACGTTGATTCAGGGCCCAACTCTGAAATCGTGGTCAGCGGACGGTCGTTCTTCTCGCCGACTCGATCCTCAGAAGTCTTCGGCATGTCTCCATGGAGGAGCTGAGCGTCGCCATCCGAACGCAAAGATATGTCCACATGCTTGGAGGGTTCGTTTAGTGTCCCCTCATCATTCATCTCTAGGGATAAACGCTTGAGCTCCTCTTCCGGAGGTTCCTCTTCCTCTGGGGTGTTGAGCTGCTCAACCTCGACCTCGACATCATCTGATTCTTGGCGTTGATGTGGGAAGTAGAGAGCGGACGAAATCCGTTCTTCGTCCTCGTAACTGTCTGAGCCTGCCCGTGTGAGACGCTGTGTAGTGTCAGACCCTGCAGAATTGCTGTCGAAGGTGGAATCTGACCCAAAACCTAGAGCTGATCCACGATCCAAGATCGGGGTGGGCAGGGTGCCTGTTGACGGAGAAACGAAGCCACGGTAGCTCTTGATTTCATCCAGGAGGTCAACAGGAACCTTCCTCCACCTATCCGTGCGGGGTTTTTCTTCGGTAGTATCAATATGAAGCGGATTTCTAGTAGTGTGTTTTGTAGGAGTAGTGCTGGTAGAATCAAGTACATCACTTCTTCCATCCTCATCATGAGAATTCTCATCGTCCTCTCGTTGCAACTGGTGGGGCTCTGACACGTCGGGGGGGAGGAGTATAACCTGAGAGCGCAACGACGAGGAAGTACCTTCAGCTCTTCCCCGTTCACCAGAATAGTGACCCTCGCCGCCTCCCCGTTGACGCTCCTGATCCCTTTCCGCAAGACGCTCATCGCGCTTTTTGCGCTCTGGAGATTTTGTATTCTCTTTGAACAGGCCCAGATAATGGCTTGATTTGCGACTCCGTACGTGAGAGGCTGGTTCAGCATTGGCCAAGTCAGCTTCGATCGAAGTCTCTTGCCGTGAGCGGTGGCTCTTGCTGGAGCTGCGTGTGGCTGGACGATCTCGACGGGAATCAGAGGAGTCGCCCCGGGCCCGGGCCCGGGCCCCAGACTGATCAGGTTGCTGGATGGAGTTCGTCAAAGACGACTGGCCCCTGCTCTTATTTTCTTTGGCCGATGGTTTAGTAGCCATCGAAGTCGACATGTTAGAATTCGTCGCAGCCGTAGCTGGGGTGACTAGGGAAGGAGTAGCTTTAGCTTCAGCGATGTGTGAATCAGGGACGGACGGAGTAAGGGTTTCAATAGAGTCCCAGGTTCTTGCTCTGGAAAGCCGTATGTATGGTGGCGGGAGTTCTGCAGATGGGGGATTAGGGGTACGTGAAGGAGGTTGGAAGAAAACATCAATTCCGTGAGGGCGATCTGAGGCAATAGCCCCAGCACCAGTACCAGCAGCACCACTGCCTCCAACGACAGCGCAGGCTCGCTGCGGATGCTGAGTGGAAATCATCGAAGAGAGAGGCGGGGGGGGGAGTCGAGGATGCGAGGGAGGCAAGGGAGGAGAGCGGGAGCGAAACGAAGAGGCTGAGGAAGAAATCGACTTGAAGCTGTCCTTCCGCACGGGGTCAGTGGACAGAGAAGGAGCATTGGCATCTTGCCGACGGTCAGGAAGCCGCGAAGGGCTCTTATTATTATTATTATTAGGATTATTTCCGCTGATGTCGCCATCGTCGTCGTTGTTGCTGCTGTTATTATTGATATTAATATTCTGCGCGGGAAGTCTTCTGCTTTCCGCAGTCGTCTGCAAAAGCGGTTGCTCTTCTTCTCCTTCTCCTTCTCCTGTCTGATGGCCCCCTGTAGCAGATTGTAGCAATTGCTGGCGGAGAGTGTAAAAACCACTTCCCGTGTCCCTTTTGGCCGGAGTATTATTCACATCGTTGTCTGAGGGCAGATAATGCGTGGCAAAGATACTCTCCCTCTCGGACAACTGAGGGCTCCGGGGTCGAAAGGCAGAGGAGGAGGAGGAGGAGGAGGAGGAGGAGGAGGTAGTAGAGGTGATAGGGGAGGTTACAGAAGGGGCATGAGGACGGGAAGAAGAGGAGAAGGAGGAGGAGGGAGCCGTGTTTGTCCGCTTCAGAGGGAATGAGGGGTTGGGGGGTCTTAACCGGCCCGCAGGCGTAGGGGGTGTAGTGGCAGCATTAGTGCGGAGAGGTGTTGATGCAGCAGGGCCAGCAACGTGGGTAGGCTGTTGGCTGAGCGAGCAGCGACCAGGGGATTTGGCTTTGGCTACGGCTTCAGAGGTTGGCGGCGATTGCAGACAGCTTGAATCAGGAGGAGCATTGGGCGCAGGTGTCACAAGGGTTGTGGGCGAGGGATCAACGGGAGCGGAAGAAGGTGTTGACATGGGGAAAACATTGGTCACGCCAGTGGGATTATCGGGGGAGAACTGGGATTAGGGAGGCGAAGAGGGAAAAGGATGAAGAATCAATTAGGAAGAAGAAGAAGAAGAAGGTAAAAGCAAGTAGGAGGAATAGCAGGTGAAGATAGGGTTGAGGAGTTGTGTATATGTATGTGTGTGTGTGTGTGTGTGAGACAGAGAGAGAGAGAGGAGGATGGCTGATTTGGGAAGAAATGAAGCTGTGAGTTTCGCAGACTTGACCGGGACTGGGACGAGACGAGCGGGTGATGGCGGTGGCTGGTGACAGAACTCAAAAATAACTATATAGACATGGGAAAAAATTCAACAAGATTTAGAGACGAGAGGGGAAGATGGTCAGGTACGACAGGAATATTATATATAACTATATAATAGCTATTTTAATTCGATATTTCCCTTCATTCTCTATCTGTACCATGGTAGTTGATAAGGAAGCATGCTGGTGAAATTCAACAGCAATCTACTGTTTTACTAACAACCCAAGAGAGAAAAACCACAAAACCCCCCCAAAAAGCTTGTACGACGGCTGCTGCTCCAGCTACAGCCAATCGTCCGCCACCAAAATCAGCCTGCATCAGCCAGCATCAGCCTGCATCAGCCTGCTAGCTTCCTGTCCATCGCAGATATGCTGGGGAGCTTCCTTCACCTGAGCCACAAGGAAAGTAGTACAGTACGGGGAGAACTGCTGTAACTACTGTAACTACATATGTTCGTATGTCCAGGTTACTGCTAACCACCCACTGCTACCCGGGTATGGGGTACAATGAACAGAGAACATTAGCATAAAACAGCTTGTTCCTTAGACAGATACGGAGTACGTGTATATGAAGAATATGATTCCGGTTGGTTGAGGCTCTGATGCAAGGTCACTCTCCACACTATTTCCCGCGCAAGATACATCGTTTCATCCAGGCCCCAGGCACACACCGCCGGGGCTAGACCATTTCCCCCAGCCACGCTTTTTTTAATCTTTCTTCTCACAACATAACAACAACTAACTACTCCGTACATATCAACTATCAGAAAAATACCACTCCAGCACCAACCCCGCAACGGCTCCAGACACTTATTGTCACGCAATCAATTGATTATACTTAGGTACACACACAGGAGCAGCGACCGGTAACAACCCCAACATGGATGGATACAAGGGAAGAGATTCCCTCCCCGCCCCGCCCCGCCCAATCAAGCCCCGCCCTGCTCCCACGAGCTCGCCAGCTCCACATATATACGCTACTTGGTGGATGGACAAAGAACCAGCCAAGATCTGATATCTGATTTCTCTCCGTCTCTCCTTCTTTCCTAGCAGTCAGGCTCACGTACAGCACTTCAGTCAGTCTACGTTTAACGCTCTGTTAGTTACTGTGAGATATTTTAACTCCTAGACTCTTCTACAGCTCCAACCAGAGCGTACGTGCTAGGTAACTCTCACCATACCATGTGTGGGAACGGGAGGAGCCAAGTCGCCCCCATCTCACACCTCTACCCGGGCTGCGAGCATCGTGGAGCCACAGATTAGCTGTCTGTCTGAGAGCAGCCAGCGCTCTTTCAACTCTTGGGGATACTTTCCAGCAGGGCAATAACCAATATGACCTCGTCAGGGACGTCCCGGGGGGGGGAAGGCAACTTCATTACCCGAGTAGCTGGCGAGATACCCCCTATCCCGAAGGTGTCTCGCCATTAATCAATCCCTCGCACGTTGTCTTGGTTACAGCTAGGCCTGCGTAGGCAAACGGGTTCATTGATAATGGAAACAACCTGTTAGAGATGCGACTGGGGGTTCCGACAGAGTCATCATCACGCCTTTGGCCCGAAAACTTGCCGGGCGAGGGTGACTACGTAGTTAAATATGCAATTATGATGGTTTCAATGGTACAGTAGTTATTGTTTGATAAGAGATAAATTGGGCCGGATAGGATAGATAGATGTCTCTATTTCCCCATCTCCGCATCGGGGTGATGGGATGGATGGGGGCTCTCCAATTCAATAAAATGTCTACTTGTGATAACTCTCTTTTCCACATAGGATGAAATAATAATAAACAGGTGAAAAAAAGAAAAAAGAAAAGAAAGAAAAGAAAAATTGTGTGGGAAGAAACACAGAGAGTTGAGGGAAAAAAAAATGCGATTTAAATAAGATTAAATAAAAACTTAAAAAAAAGAGGGGTCCTGCCGTGATTCGAACACGGGGCCTCTCGCAGATCAGGATGTTGTGAACCCAAAGCGAGAATCATACCACTAGACCACAGGACCAGCTGTTTCTTAGTAAGTGTCGTAAGAAAATGAACTTTATTCCAAATCGAGTTGTGAACCCACTTTTTTTTACGCATGTTGATTATTGATCAACCTGATTTTTTTTTAAAAAAAAATTGTATTGGCTTCGAATTCCGTTTTTTAAGATAACCTAAGTTACTTGCCTAGTTGGAAGGGCTATTGTCTTGATACCGTCCCGGTTCGGCTGTAGCCAAGTTAGAAATGCACACTGCTAGGCAAATATACATAAATATCGTAGTGTAAGTTTCAATCAAGGTCAAAGTTCATTATCAACAACCAACTAGCCAGCAAAACACAAATTTCAAAATTAAGACGGGGACAGCCTCATCGTGCCCAGAAATTCAATTCGACAGAAATAAGCGGAAGTGAAAAAAAAAAAAAAGAAGAAGAATAAAAACCCATTGAACGGTCCAAACCCACACACGCTATATGCAATTTAGAACAGGGTATTTAGAGAAGAGGAAAAAAAAGAACCCCCCCCAGAAGAAAGCCAAACAAACACCAGAAATAAAAAGGGAGAAAGAAAGGCCCAAACACCATAGAGATAAACAGGGAAACAAATCTCAAAAACCCTACCGTGCCGCCGCAGTCCGTAGCTGAGAGACCTGATAGGAATGGAATGATATGAATGAAAGCAAATCTCACCTGGTAACTCCAATTGAAGCCAGAGCAGAATAACAAGAACAAGACAAGAACATCACCTATCAATCTGCTCCGCCACCCCGCTCTTCTGCTTCTTTTTCTTCTTCTTCAAAACCCCCAACTCCTCCAACCGCCTCCACACCTCATCCTTCCTCACATACCCACTTCTCCACTTCTCACGACCGTCACTACTGCTACCACCAGCACCCTCATCCCCAACATCAGCCACGCTCCCCCCTGCACAGCCATTCACAATAGGAAGCCCATTCAACACCCTCAATCTCCCCGCCGCCGCCGCCAGGACCATAAGTTCCACAACTCTTCTCCGCAACCTTGTCGCCTCATCTAGGTGCACGACATACTTGCGATCCGCAATGACATTTGCCGGAGGCACGGTGTAGTGGTCGTCGATCTCAATCTCAACCCCAGCCCCAGCTTCAGCTTCATCCTGATTATGAACCTCATCGCCGAACCCCTTCCGCGCGATATTCGTACAACTACCTAAAGTTGGGAAGCCCGTATCATCTTCATCCCTATCATCCCTTTCACGGACCTGCAACTGCCTCTCGTCTCTACCGTGCCCAAGCCCCTGACGATTTTTAAACCTCCGTCTCCCCACGTCCCCATCCCCAACAAGCGCCCCTTTCTCATCCCTCCACACCCTCCCACTCCCCGTAACAGGCGCCGGATAGAACCCCACCGTAATCGGATTCCCTCGTAAATCTACATCACCCAGCGCGCCGCAGCGGCCACCAACGGATCTCAGAACCTGACAGAGCTTCCGAAGTCGCGCGATGCGATTCCCGACTAACAATACGCGACCAAGCCGCGTCAGCCCGTGCAACTCAGATATATCGGAAAGCGCATTAAAGTTAAGATTCAAGACGCGAAGGTTTGGGAAACTTGTGCCAAAGGTACTGGGTAGGCTTTCTAGGGCACATGAGGCAATGTCGAGGTACTGTAGGCTGGGGACGCTAGCAGATGGGGCGAGGAGGGCTGACGAGAGGTGGTTGGACGATAGGTATAGTTTCCGGAGGGACGCGGCTGCACTGAGTTGGAGGTAGATAAGGGGAAGTTGGTCGTTCTCAGATTGCTGAGGAGAAGATGGCAGTGTTTGTTCACGAAGGGATAAACAATCCAGATAATGGCATTGATCGAGACCGCTGATCGTGGAGAGGTGATTCCTGTCTGCATAGAGGAGGTGGAGGTTAGGAAATTTCCCGATATTTAGCTTCTCTATGTTATTGTTCGATAGGGTGAGCGAATGTAGGCAATGAAGGACTTCCAACGATTCGAAATGCCGAATACGATTGCCTCGAAGGTCTAACTTTTCGATAGTTTTGATGAATCCAATGTTGCGTACACTCGTGAGGAGATTGTCACGCAAGTCCAGCTTTATCAACCGCGTCCTTAATTTTAAATTTCCATTAACAATCCACATCATTTCTGCAATATTTAGACTGGGAAATAAAAAATAAACTTACAACTCCGCTTCGCCAAAGTCAATCTCACCAATCAAATTCCCCCTCACTTTCAACGTCAACAAGCCATTTAACCCCATAATGCCACGAATATTCCGAATGCGATTCCCATCGGCCTTCAAACTCCTCAGATGAACAAGGCCCGAAAACGCATCAAGATCCTCCAACTTATTTCCTGACACATCCAAGTACTGAAGATTAGACAGATGGCCCCACGCCGTTAAGTTGGACAAGTAGTTGCGCGGGACCCTCAACGTGCGAATACTTGAGGGGACGCCGCTAACCTGGCCAACATTGTTGTCAGATGCATCAAGCTCCTCGAGTCGCGAGCAGAATTCGTTCAGTCTGTGTAGCGTTATCAGACCTTTCCCGCGAAGGTTCAGCTGACGGAGATGTTCCCAATATGGTTCGTACGGCTCTGTGTCAGTGATGTGCTTAATCAAATCTTGGGTCGCCAGAGTATATGTCCCGTGGACCTGCCTGAGAGAGGTCGGATGAGTCCTTTCAGCAACGTAACTAACATCAAGCCGCATAGACTCATCGATTTGATGAAGCGTAAAATCCGACAGCGACGCAAGCTGGAAGCTGTAACTGGCATCCATGTTTGGGCTCCCTTGTAAAATCATTGAGCGGTCCTCATGTCCTAGAGCCTCGATAACAGAAAGGCCATGATGTTGGGTGTGAGGGTCATCGTTGGCCGAAACTTCAGTTTGCTCATCGATCCGGGAGATACGCCTTCCCCTGAAAGTCCGACTACCGAATGAACTATTCTGGCGCGAAGAGTTCCGGAACGGCGAGCTTTGGTTGTAAGGGCGCGGTAATACACCCGGATGGTTCTGGGAATCCCTGAAGTGACTAGATCCGTAGCGGTCATGCTGCACAGTAGATGGTAACGCGTGTTCCGGGTCGACTGGACTCAGCGAGTCCTCCCGGTACGCCACATGAGATACCAAAGGGGATGAGAACGAAATGGTAGCTACCCTACCACGTCTTTCGCCGGGGGGAGGCTGTCCATTACCACCCTTCTGACAATTTCCCAAATCATTAGTCTCAGCAGGCTGAGGAATACCTACTAACTCCTCACTACCCCAAGACGTAGCCCTGGTTTCTGGATTGGGACAACTCGACGTAAACCGCGTAGATTTCGATTGCACGGAACTCGTTTCAAAACGTCCGCCGTCTCGGGTATTTGGTCGGAAATCAGTAATATGCTGGCGATTTCCCGCGTCGGTCTCCTCATCCTGTTGCCGTGGCGGCCGCTGGTTACACTCTTTTTGACCATCGTGCCGGCCTTCACCGAAACCACCAGTCATCGAAGAAAATTTCCCCTTCGCCGTCGCCGGCGATGAAAATGTCTGCGCAGCCATGAGCTCTTGCAACTCGTCAACACTAAGGTCGGGAATATCCTTGAAGGGGTCTTCTTCGCTCATAATGACGTCTTCTTCCACCGCCTTCGACGCTGGAGGTCTTTCCTCGGCATGCATCATCCCGTCTCTACCCTTCACCCATGCATGCGCTGAGCGGTCATAAGTCATCGCACCAACCTGCTCGGGGATCAAGTGAGCTATCATATCCGAGGATATAATACCCTTAGCCCCGGAGCCGCTCGAGGAGCCCCGGGAAGATCCTGTGGGTAATGAGCTTCTAGTCGACCTGAGTGACGATATTTCCCGTTGGGAGGAGGGGCCGCTATGACCATTAGAACCGTTGGATAAATTCGATGATGAGCTGGTTGCCCTCTTCCCTGAGGTTGACCGCCCACGAATACGTATGTTCTTTGGGCTGCTTTCCACACCATCGCTCTCACCCTCCTGCCGATGAATGGCATAAGTAGCCACATTCTGTTCCCGATCAAGGCGCAAAGACATCACCGATCCCCCCATATAAAGCTCAAAGTCGTCTTTGTCCTCAAACTTCTTTAAATGGCTCACTATACGCGGATGTTGCGTGCGTGGTTCGTGTAATCTGCGAAGATCAACGGTCCCCTCGCGGCTTGGTGGTCTTGAAAATGCTTCCTGTGTCGACTCCTCTTCCTCCTCTTCAGCATCATCATAGGAGTAGTCTACATCACTTGCAGCATCACTCAAATGGTTAGTCTCTTCAACGCTCGATAAACCATGATTATGCTTGCCGCCTCCTCTGGCACGTATTATGTCCATTATCTTAGTGGCTTCGTTCAAAAAATCTTGTGTGGTAATTGATCCTTTCCTACTATCGTCGAAGACATGGCTCGGTGTTGCGATAAAGGAGAGCTTCTGTTCGGGTTCATTCTGTTCGTATTGGACGGCATTGAGGGAAGCTGATGGTTTGCTAGCATGTTTGGTTTGAATTTTTTCTTTGTTTCCAAGCTGAGACCTTATCTGCGAGGGAGTTGGTGTCCGGGGACGTGGTGGGAGTTCTGAGTCACCATTGTCGCCTGCTCGCAGCTGACCTTCATTTTGATAGTTTTGAATGTTATAGCTGGCAGAAAATTGAGTAGATTCAAGAAGAGATGACGCCAGAATCTGATTATTAGGATCGATATTCTGTAGTGTCCTCCTTCTTTTTCGACAAGGATCTTTCGTCGGACTGTTAAAAACCCTCTTCGTCTCGCTCTGCCTAAACGGATTTGATTCACAATTTTCGTTTACAACTGCTGCATCGTCGGCATTGGTTCTCAACTTCGTCCTAACTGCTGCAGCTGGAAACGCATTAGCCGGAGAGGAGGCGAATGGATCATTTTCCCATCTCGCTGATTGAATTGGGCTTTGCTTTCCAGCCTCCCTTCTTCGAGATGGACGACCTGATGGGCTTTTCCCATCCTCGTTCGTAATTACCAGAGAAGGGGCAGGGAGCAGACTGAGACCCTCGACTCGTTGCTCTGATGAACCGGGAATGTTTGGGGCCAGGTGGTCCTTTGGATTGGTCGGATTCCGATTCTTTGCGCGGGACGACCTTGTGGGAGTGTCGCGGCCACTTTGAGAGGATAATGTGGTTCCTGCTTGGTTGGGATTACGGCGTGAGGTCGGTCGGCTTCGGCTTCGGCTTCGTCCCTTTTGACGGGTTTCTGTGGGTGATGGGGTTGCTTCACCTGGACCATTATTAAACGTCTCTTCGAATTGGCTCATTCTCCGTAGTAGCTTGTTGCTGGTGAATGTGTCGTACTCCCCAAATAACTTCAGCGGGCTTCCAGATGACCTTGGCCTTGAGTCGTTCGTTTCACGACGTGCCCGATGTGGAGTAAGGAATTGTTGAGGGGGGGGTTCCTGCTGCTGATGTGAACTGAACATTCCTCTTCGCCTATCAATCGGTGG
Organism: Blastomyces gilchristii SLH14081; assembly: GCF_000003855.2. Classification (NCBI taxonomy): domain Eukaryota; kingdom Fungi; phylum Ascomycota; class Eurotiomycetes; order Onygenales; family Ajellomycetaceae; genus Blastomyces; species Blastomyces gilchristii. Next base: position 6,289,374 of record NW_003101681.1, on the reverse strand, counting down.
AGAGCTTCTGATTTTTGAATTAGATAGGAAAGAGGAAGAGTGGAGAGGTGAAAGGAGGAGAGATGTTGGTGATAGCTGGCGACGGCGAAAGGACCCATCGTTGGAATAGCCACCACGACGTGTGCTCACGAAGCCACCACCAGTGGAGCCGAAATCCATTGTTCCGACAGATAAGTCTTCAGGTAACGATTGGCTAGTCATTTCGATAGTGTCATCCGCTCCTCCCGTGATCGTGTGATTATCTCGACGACTGAGGTAACTGCAATCATCACCGGCAACTGAATTTCGTCTGCGAGAATCTGAGAATGTTTCTTTCAAGTTAGAATTTCTTACTTCTTCGAGGAGCGATTCAAAAATTTCTCGATTCGTGTATTCGCCAGCGGTGTCGTTATCGTCCCTGGAGAAGAGGATCGGAGTAATTTCCTCATTGCGCAGTTCTTCCCTACCGCTCACAGTCCGTGATCTGGGGTCAAAGCTAACGGTGCCATTCGCGGGAGCATCGCCGCCCAGCCAGCATTTGGCGTCGTCCAACGATGTGCTATATTTCTCTATGCTATCCTGGCTATCACTGGCAGAATTTTCGATTCTAGCTCGGGCGTCATCCAAGTCATTCGGTAAGATATCTGGCTGCTCGCCTCTGGACGAGCTAGAACGTGGCAGAGACCATGGTCGATTAGCTTGTGTGTGCACGGAGGTAAAAAGATTTGACCGTGCGTTCGATTCGGTATTGGTGGGTGGCGGTCTAAACACATTCTCCAGTTCCATGGGGCCGAACAAATCGCCCCCTTCTCCCATCGGAGCTTCACCGCGAGCAAGACGTTTTTTCCATTCCGGAGTGTTGTCTTCTTTGGCATGTTTACTCTGCGGTCTTATATGCATGGTAGAACTTTCGACGGGTGTATTTTCTGATTGCACTTGTACGGACACTGTAGTAATGTTCCAAAAAAAAAACATCGTTAGTTACATGCCTAAGTCAAAACTTGGTTTCCTGTGGTACGAGTCAGCTTGCCTTTGGGACCAACGCTCGAGGTGAAAACATTGATCATGGAAAACGTGTGATTAGACGAGACATTGCTATTGCCTTCGAGGTCTGATAGTCGGGAAGGCTCCGACGTCTTGCGCAAATGTCTGAAGAAGAAGGAAGGTTTGTTATGTGACGACGAAACACTGGTGGGTGGAGAGGCAGACAGGCCGCGCGACGAGCGTTTGAAGGAGTTGGAGATGCGGTCGCGCAGGGAGGAGGTTTGGGAAACCCAGTCCTCGGACAGTCCATCTAACCAAGGCTGTTGTTTACTCATATTGAGCTTGATCCGGATCCGGCGTGTTTAGTTGGAGGTAGATTGTTGACAAGAAGCGCTCTATTGTGAAGGTGGTAGAGAAGTATGCGATCTGGGAAGGGTAGGGATTGTGGGGGAAGGATATATTAACATAATGGTTTGTTAATAAATATACGTTTGGGGGGCGAAGATCTATGTACTAAGAATGCACCATTCAGTCAATAAGGCGAAATTGAGGATAAGAGATGTTGTTGAAGTTGTTGGAGCGTCGAAGTGTGTGTGCGGAGAGTTTGATATCGATGATGCTTTGGTGTGGGTTGGTTAGGGGCTAGCGGCGCCAAGAAAACAACAACATCCTGCCTAATGCGGCAATCAGCGGCCCGGAACAACAGATGTGCCGGGCCCCTTTCAGCCCTGTGGAAGGGGTGGGTGTGGTATCTGTCGGCGGCTATACGGAGTAACGTACTATGTAAAGAAAAAGATCCCCGATTGATGACACTGCTGGCCGTTACGAAGTATTGTCGCGAGAGATCAAGATAAGTGAGATAAGGTACGGTAATGAGAGTTGTTTAGCTGAGAGTATTATCGTGTATATCAAACAAGCCCTGTTAACTAAATGCTACTTCATACGAAAATATTACACCACAATTATAGGATTACAATCACATCGTTTGCATGTACCGGAAACGTTAAGTTCTGCTTCAGTCTGCATCCCGATCGGCCCGGATAAGCGCTCTTATCCTGGCGCCGTACCTTGGAACAGGCAGACACACGTGACTGGTTCATTGGCCTGGCAACCAGCCGCCGCTCTCCTGCTTCCACGCTTAACGCGTTAAGTGGGACACGAGATCTTGTGACTTGGAGCTCTGGCCGTCGCTTGCTTGTCACTTGTCAGTGAATCAATAGTTTCACTGTTCCGCTCAGCCACCACCAAGGCCACAGCTCCCCTGAAGAGCAGGCTTCAACACACCAGCACAAGCAAGCAAAACTATAAAGCTATCTAGGTAACTCCAAATGCCGTCCTCGACGTCCTGTCGTTGTGTCTCTCTCCTCTCCCGTGGCTCGTCCCCTTCCTGGAGGCCATGGTTTTCAAGCGCCATACCACTCCCCTGCACTTCGAAACCCTGCCTGCGCTACCCTCAGAGCTGCTGAGTGAGTTTTCTGATAGCGATGATGGGTTGGATGATGCTGCTCGAGCTGCAAAACGAAGGAAAATTGAAAGGCTTGGCCAGGACTACCTGGAGGGAAAGCCTTTGTTTATCTTATCCGCTGGTTTAAAAGGCCCCTTGGATAACGGATGGATGAACCCTTGGAAGAGGAATAGGGGAAAGGACAAGAAACCACAACGAGGAGCATCGTTATGGAAGCAAGGTAGGCAAAAGGACTTCAGAAATGGCATATCGAATTCTGGAATGGTCTCATCCGAGGCTACGTCAAAACCCCTCGAACGCCGCATGAAGCCTTCTCCCCAAGTTCTTCGTCAGGGGAGCGGCTTTGAATCTTCTCTCGACCTAGAGCCTGTGCAAGCACAGCGATCCGATCAGCGGCAAAGGAAGTCGGGTAGTAGGGGCAGAGGACAACTCGAAACGGATATCTTTAGCGCACGAAAAACCCCTTCAAATAGTATATTCTCAAAACCACGAGCAGTATCCGCCCGAGTTAATTCAACAACAGCCGAACAAGCTCCTCGGTCTGTATCCGCGTCCACATCACATCGTTTTTCAGTTGACAGCAATAATAGTTGGTTGAAGACGGACGAGAAGAGACTACACCCACAAGCTTATGAACGTCCAACCGGCTCCAGTCCAACCCCTGGCTATCGCTTGCGCTCTCCTGCGAAACTTCAGCAGGATGGAGGATTGCAACACAATAGCAAAAGGCCGAGGGTGGATGATTTTATTGGTGATAACAACAAGAACTACACACCTCCTCGCATTTCGTTTACGCCTATCAACGGACATGGAGCGTTGGCCCCCTCGTCACATAAAACTATTAGAGAACCTCGCCGTGAAGACCCTCACCAATCTAGGAAGAGCTCAAAGTCGCCGGGTGGCCGCTCGCGCTTCTCGAAACCCGGGAAACCAGCTTCTGCGTTCACAGGAATTCCCAACCGTAATGAAAAGGAAGTGGTTCATGTGAAGAGGAGCTATAAGTCATCTACGATTATGCAACCCTCAGGATCCCTTCAAGTTGTACCTTCTACTACAGACCATTTCCTAGAGTCCGAATATCCGCACCCTGGCAAACCGGCATCTAGCGTGGATACAATTTCAAACTCCAATGGCAATGTCGAACATTCCAAACGTCATCGATCTCAGGTATCTCGAGATAAAGCTCAACCGGAAAGCAAAGATGAGAATCCAAACAACAATAATAATAGCTCCCACACTTTGCCGCTAGATCCAACCCCTAATGGAACGCATGGCTTGCAAGACAACCTGCAAACTCTGAGCAACATGACAGCGTCAGAAGGCCTACCCTCCGCTCAAATAGTCCCAGACTATTTCAAGTTCCCAATCCCGACTATGTCTCTCCATTCCACGTATTTTTCGGCAGGCTACCCTAGTAGTGCTAGACGTAGTCAGAACGGCGGATATGAGGAGCAGGTATCGACTCTGGCAATACAGGTTACGAAAAAGGCACAAACTAATAACTCCTCGAAGGTAGTTGTAACTGGCGAACCAGCCAAGCCCTCACATCTATCCGACACCAGCATTTCGAGTCGGCAGGCGAACAACCACAGCCAAGATGCCATCACGCCATTCGATTTTAGCATGGTTAAAAGGATAAAGCCCGGGAGAAGATCTGAAGCAGAAGCGGAAGCAATAGTTCCGCCTGGTAAAGGAAAGGACGAACAAAAGGAAGGACGAATCCGAGCTAGAAATTCAGACATCCAGAATGATTCTTCATTATTCTCCTCGCGCCCTCGAAACCAGGCACCATCATTCTCACTCTCGCAAAAATCTACATCTAGTCGACGTCATCGCGAAAATAGCTTCGCCAACGGGTCTACCTCTACCAATGCTCACAAATGTACCGCTTTACCTCCACCCTCCCTTCCAAACCGCCCTTCCAACACATCCAGCACCAACATCCCGGTCGCGCCACCTGGCGAAGCACAGAGCCATGACGCGGATTCCACGATCCTCCCCTTCAACCTAACCGCTTCCACAAACGACACACGGCAGTACCAAGAGGGCCAGGGCCACGCACCGGGCTGGGATAATTTCGACCTCAGCCAGGCGATTGCGGACGCAGGAACGTTTTTGGGGAGCTGGGATTTTGAGAAGGTGGATCTTGAGAGGATTAACCACAGTAATAGCGTGAAACGCCTTAACAGCATCACCAACATGGGGAATAGGAATAGCCGTAACACCAATGAAAATAGCCATGGCGCCGGTGCTAGGAATGGCTAGGAGTGGGATACCGCTGCGGTCTCCTTCGCTAGGCCCAAAATCGCAGTCGATGCTGAGGTCGAATATGCCTCGACTGTGACAAGGGTGGGAATTTCCCCGTTTCCTTTACTCTTTTGCTTAACATTTAGTCGTTGGAGGAGCTCTATATCTATTTCCAAGTTTTCTGTTGAGTTGAGTTTGTTTTATTGGCGATAGAGCGTTGAGCACACGTGCTGTATAGAGTCTACATATTAACGCATAAGATTGCATAGCGTAGCATATACCAATTAATAAGTCAATATTGAAGAGTTCCAGGGAAGAAAGATTTGGGGAGCGTTGGTCTCCTTGCACGGATTTATCAGATCTTTTTTTTACTTTTTTCATCCTTAGTTACATATATTTAAACAATTGCTTCTTCAACATCATCCCAACATAGAGTTCTTTCAATGCCTTTGAAGTGATTAATGTCCTTTTTGATATTGTCACAAACAGTGGTTGAGCCACTAGCCACACCTTGGCCCGCTGTGGTTAGATTATTTAAGCTGCCTGGCCTGGACCAGCGCGGGACCACATCGCCAGCTGCTGCATCCGCGTCATTCGCCATCTCAACATCTGTCTTCCATCGAAAACCTCCTCCGCCCCATGGCGCTGGTGCTAGGAAATGGCTTTGACTTCGGTAAGCGGTCCATTTTCTCCTTGGCTATTCTAGCTAACTCGAAGCACTCAAAAGTGGAAAACATTCAACTTCTTCGACGTCTCCCCTGTCTCATTGCCGGATGGCGATAGCTCCATCTTCAATGTACGTGATGCGCCCGTGTCCCACATACACATTACATATACATATATCTGATGTACTAACAAACAATCTGATTTGACCGCTACAGAGTGATATAAGCAGCATCTGCACTGGCTCCGAGAACCTCTTCCTCGGCACATCCGATGGCACCGTCCATATCCTGTCGCAGACCTTCAAGGTCCTGCGCACCTTCAAAGCACACGACACAGGCTCCATTATGCACATGAGACAGGTCGACGCAACATCGCTGATCGTCACCATCTCAGAGGACCTGCTAAACGACCCCGTCCTAAAGGTGTGGGCGTTGGATAAGGAAGACAAGAAAACGGGATCGCCTAGATGTTTGTCGACGGTCCAAGTGCAGAATGGCCGGAGGCAGTTTCCTGTATGGTTGACTTAATTCTCTTCGTTTCACATCATTTCATGCTTAACGCTATTTACTCTTCCCAGGTATCCGCCTTTGTCGTCCTACCAGATTTATCCCAGCTCGCCGTCGGCTTCGCCAATGGCTCCGTCACCGTGATCCGTGGCGACCTAATCCACGACCGAGGCGCAAAACAACGCACCGTCTTTGAATCCGAAGAACCAATCACCGGCCTGGAAATCCAGCACGGGCCCGCCACGACCCTATACATCGCCACGACGGGCCGGATACTCACCCTCGTCGTCGCGGGTAAGGGGCAGGGCCAGCCCGCCCGCACGCTCGAGGACATAGGTTGTGGCGTGGGTTGTATGACCATTGATCACGGCACTGGCGATATTATCATCGCACGCGAAGATGCGATTTACACGTACGGCCCGTCCGGTGGTCGAGGGCCTAGTCTTGCCTTTGAGAGTCCGAAGACGTCCGTAAATGCGTTCAGGGATTATATAGCGCTCGTTTGTCTGCCTAGGCCTGCGCTGCCGAAGTCTTCTGATACTTTCCGACGGTTTGGAGCAGGTGACCAGAGCGAGGATATCTTGACGACGTCGACGTTTACGATATTGGAGCCAGATTTGAAATTTGTTGCTCACTCTGAGTCGTTGGCGTCGAGGGTGAAATATGTATTTGTGGAATGGGGTGATTTGTTTATTGTTACTGTGGATGGGACCGTATGTATAAATAATCCTTCCTATGAGTTTTGTATGGGAGAGGACTCCAAAGCTGAAAGAAACACCATTGAATATAGGTTTACCGATACCGTGAAAAGACCCTCCAACAGAAGCTGGAGTTATTGTACCAGCGAAACCTTTACATCCTAGCTATCAATCTTGCTCAGAAAGCTGGGATTGATACACTGCAGCAAAATATCATCTTCCGCAAATACGGCGACTACCTATATCAGAAAGGGGATTATGATACTGCAATGCAACAATATCTGCGTGCAATTGACAACACAGAGCCGTCCCAGGTTATTCGAAAGGTATGGGCTTTTGCTTTCGCTGCTGATCGTACCATATTTAATTTACTAAAACAACACGTGCACCATATAGTTCCTAGATACCCAACGAATTCACAACCTCATAGAATATCTCGAAGAACTCCATGACCATGAAAAGGCGACAGCCGATCATACAACATTGCTCTTAAACTGTTATGCGAAATTGAAGGACACTACCAAGCTCGATTCGTTCATCAAAGCTCCCGGTGAACTGAAATTTGACCTCGAGACTGCGATCGCGATGTGCCGACAGGGCGGCTATTACGAACAAGCTGCATACTTAGCAACAAAACATAACGAGAATGACATGGTGATCGATATTTTGATTGAAGACTCTCGGAAATATGAAGAGGCACTGAAGTACATATGGAGTCTGGAGCCCGATACGGTAAGTTTACATGCACTCCAATGTCGATCTACATGCTAATAAGCGGCCTTTAAAATAGGCATATCCAAACCTCATGAAATACGCCCGTGTCCTTCTAGGCCATTGCCCGCAGGAGACCACAAAGCTTTTTATCGAGTATTATACGGGCCACTTCCGACCCCGGCGCGAAACGGACGAGCGACCTGCACAAAAACCCCAACCACAGGCAGGAGGCGCCATCCAGAACCTTACCTCCTTCATTCCATTACCAGGGGCCCAGGGGCCAAAAGCGCCGGCTGCCGAGCCTCAATTAGCCCCAGAGCTCGAATCACCGACTGAATATGACATACCGAAACCGCGCAGTGCGTTTTCAGCATTCGTCGATCAGCCGCAGAAGTTCATAGAATTTCTCGAAGCGTTGATCAAGCAGGATGATCTGAGGGAGGAGGATCGGGTGGATCTGTATACGACATTGTTTGAGATGTATCTGGATACGGCGAAGCGTGCGAAGGGGGATGGTGAGAGGGTGGAGTGGGAAGGGAAGGCGAAGAAGCTCATTAAGGGGAAGGATGTATGTATACATCATTTGGAATGTCTGGTTTGTGTTATTTTGGACTTTTTGTAGCTAATGACATATGGCACTAACACAGATTCCCGTATCGACTTCGAATGTCTTATTACTCTCCGACCTCTCGAATTTCCGGGAGGGGACAACATTAGTCCAAGAACAACAAGGCTTATGCTCGGATATATTCCGCTCCTATACCTCTGCCAAAGACACCGCTGGCGTCATCAAGGCGCTAAGGAAATATGGCCCGCAAGAACCACAATTATACATCGACGCACTCACGTACTTCTCGTCTAGTCCGAAGATACTCGAAGAAGCCGGTGACGAACTGTATGAGGTTCTTAGAAAGATCGATAAAGACGGGCTCATGGCGCCGCTGCAGGTGATTCAGGCATTGAGCAACAATGCGGTGGTGACAATGGGGATGATAAAGAAGTATCTCAGCGATAATATCGAGAGGGAGCGGAAGGAGATTGCAAATGTGCGTATCGTATCTTCCACTTTTCCCCCCTTGGTTTTCCGCAACTAACAGCAAGCCCACGCAACGTACAGAACCGCCACCTAATATCCAGCTACGCCGCCGACACCGAAGCAAAGCAAAAAGAAATCGACGAACTAGGCACCAAACCCTTCGTCTTCCAAGCGCGCAGCTGCGCTTCATGTCACGATAGACTAGACCTCCCCACCCTGCATTTCCTCTGCAAACACTCGTTCCACCAACGATGTCTTAACAGGGTTGACGAGGACGCCGAGTGTCCCGTGTGTGCGCCGCAGAATGCGACTATTCGAGCCATCCGTGAAAGGCAGATTAAGTCTGCTGACCAGCATGATCTGTTTAAGAGTGAGTTGCAGCGGAGTCGGGACCGGTTTGGGACTGTCAGTGAGTTTTTTGGGAGAGGTGTAATGAGGGGGAATAATGCGGAGTAGCATGTATTGATGTCTGTTGTTTTCTGCACATTTTTTGATTGTGGGATACCATGTCTATGTATAGCCATATATTTAACTCGATATGTGAAATGACCTCTTATATGCGTTTTAAGAAGCGTCCATACTCTTTGATGTCCATGCATCCGTTCGTCGCGGCTACGTAAGTCGGGTTACTCTTATCAACACGTGACTTTGGCGTCTCCGTCGCGTCTGGAGTGTATATCAGCAACGAACCATCAGAAAACGGCAAACACCAACGTCATTATCCACCATTAGCATTCCAGGCCCACTGAGAGTCACATAACCTGCCCCCGGCGGATCTTAATACACATGCACCGTGGCCATCCAATTGACGCGGTCCAGCAAGATGCCATTCAGCCTCGTAATCCAAGACTCAGACGACTCGGACGCTGAACTCAGCGACATCGCTACCTCCATCGACCCACTTCAAAACAACACTACCACGGCCAATCCTGCCATTACATTACGGGGTTTTCCGCCCATCGATCAGTACGAACAACATGCCAGTAATAATAATAGCAATTATAATAATCAGGTGGTGGGAGAAACCACCATTGGAAACGGGAATGGCGCTGAGAGTAACTCGAATAATCATGGCCCCCCAAGCTTCGATCCCAACCTCAGCGTCAATTTCGATCAATTCCTCGCGTCACAATCGCAGGATCAGGCGGAGACAGGGTCCGTTTCACTGTCCCAGCAACAGAGGGAGAGGGCGTGGCTTGGGGAAGAAGATGGGGATGGTGCATATTCCAGCTTGATGCAGGCCCCTAGAAGAAGTATTTTGAAAAGGGGGAGGACGATAGATGTTAGGAAAAATGAGGTGGAAAATGTGAGTGGAGGGGAAAGGAATGTTAAGAGGAGGCGGACGATGGATGCGTCTGGAGCATTTCAAGATGCTGTCGGCAAACGTGTTGGTTTTGCTGCTGGTTCGCCGGAGCAAGATGAGGATGGCTGTGGTGTTAGGGAGGAATTATCGACTGATCGTATGATTGATACGGACGCGTCTCTATCCCCTGAAAAAGACGGTGGAGATGGTACTTTCGGAGAAGATTTGGCTAGTGAAGCCCCGAATACTCCGAGCGATCATCCCTCTGCAGCTGAAACTGTATGGGAGCCTCCGCTCACACCCGGGTCAGATGCTCGCTCTAGAAAACAACCGACAGGACGGTCAAAGTCTACACAAGGATTCGACGATACTGCTTACGATACTGAGCCAATGTCCTCTATCACCCTCGCGCGAGCACATAGGACAATGTCATCGCCCTTTATAAGCCATCCGCCACCATCCTCAACAGAGAGCACGCGCGATGAGCTTTCGCTACCGCCTGTGGTTCAAGTTGCGATAACCAATATGAGACCGACAGCAATATCAAAGAATGAGCCATCAGCTGCAGAGAGTACTGGGATGGAGAGTGACCGGGATGAGCTGGACTGTATCAATGCAGATTTCGGCGGCATGCCGAAAGAACGCTACAAGCCACGGCCGAGTAGGTCGCGGAGTAAGGCCATCGTAATTGATACCGGTTTAGGGGTTGACGAGGTTGGTGATAGCGAGAATCCCCACGTTGAAGTTGCGGTCCCGCGTGAAGATTCCACAATCGCACAAACATGTCAATCACGCGAAGACGGAGACTCGACTGTTGCAGAGATAAGTAACAACCCAGAGGAGTTTATGTTAAATCCCACTACCCAGGATACCCCTCTTGAAGGATCTAAGCGACAACTCAAAGTGGCGAAGAAGAGGAAGGTTAAGCGGGGAAAGACTACGTCCGTGATGTTGAAGAGGGCTGTAGAATCAGATGTTGAAGATGACGTGATATGGGTAGATGAGAAGCCGGTAGACGTTATATTCAAGGATACGAGTCAGGAAACCCAACCGCCAAAGGGCCGAAAAGCTAGACGCCGCGAGGAAAGCGACAGAGAGCCGCTTAGCAACAACACCGGGAGTGCCCCGGAAGTAACTGCGCTTAAAGCGAAAACAGAAGACGAAAGCCATGTGGAACTCGACGAGGTCCAACCATTACCCTTGGGCCATACCACTGATACTGCCGCGCCCGATCCCGCTCCCGCGCCCAAGAAGCGCGGTCGAAAGCGGAAGAAGACGTCGGAGAGTCTAACTATGGAGCCGCCAATCTCCGTCGCAGAAACCGAACCATCCACCGATGATAAGAAAGAGATTCAACCCCTTGTAGAGCAAGATCAGAATATCCCTGCATTGAAAGAAGCCCTGGAAGAGAAGGACTTCAAGCCGGATACCGTGACAGATATAGGACCCGCAGCGGAAGTAGATCAGGTAACACAATTCAACGAAGAAGAGCAAAAGAAACCCATTAGTGCAGACACCCTTACATCTGCACCCCATTCCAAATCTCCTCAACCGCAATCACAACCTTCAATAATAACAACCCCAGCACCCGAACCAGTCGAAACGCCCACAAAGCCCCCTATGATAACCCAGAGGGGCCCTGACAAGCACAGTCCCATCACGGTAAACAAGAAGGTATCGTATCGGGTAGGCTTGAGCCGTACGGCGAAGATCGCACCCCTGTTGAAGGTGGTTAGGAAGTAGAAAAAAATAATACTGATATTAATGGGAGTAGCATCTTAGTGAGCCACGGCCTGGCTGCAAGGGTTATCAGTATTAGTAACAGGGCTTGCTTGCTCTCACATCCCCGTCCTGCACAGCGTTTTTCTCCTCCCTAGTGTGGGCTGGGACCAGATTATGCCACGTATTTTATCCCCTTTCCCATGATGATAGTTATATTTACTTCCCAACCTCAGCTTTGATTTACTCTTCAACGCATGACCCGTGATGTATTATTGCTCATATCATTATACCCTATAGCTAAAGCGAATTTATTTATTATTAAGCTTTCCCGCTCCTTTACGTCACTACTCTTGCGAACCCTCTTCTCATACTCCGTATGCCTGAGATGGAGATGTGCTACTTTTTATAATATCCCTTTTCTCTATGACGGTATATACAAGGTGCCTAGGAGCCGTAATGATGACACCCGCCCTGGAAGACGTTTCACCGCTCAGAATAATGGAGCAAGCATACGTTACCAGTTCTGTCAGACAGAACATACTGCATCGATAGTTTACGGTACGACAACAGTATCCGCGAGGACAGGGGGGTTGCAATAATGTTCGCTTAGTCCGTTGAAGAGCAACATGCCAGGAGCCGAAGAAGTTAATGTAACCAGATGGGTATATTAAAAGAGAAACCTATGACATTGCGAAGGGATACATGGTTCCACGGATCCCGAGAAAAATTCTGACCGCAACGCCTCGTGTAACGTAATGAGAGTCATGCATAGCTGCAAATAGAGAGCTCAGCGGAAGTAAAGCGTTCCCGCGAACGTCGTAGAGCAAGCTATAAAGACAACATGCAAAGGAGCAAGCTGGAGAAACATGACAACGCAGAATATACATCGAGACACGCATATAAAAACAGAAAAACAAACAGGAAATCTGACCCGTGTCATATCATACCAAACCGGTACGAGCCGCAGAACCAATTCTCACTCAATCTTCGGCCCCTGGAGCAACAGACATTTGCCATCAAGGAACCGACAGTCAAAGCTCAACATATATAGCTGCTAGCTCTAGAGCCCGGGCAGGTGTGATGCACCCCGCGGGAGACCTCGGATCAGATTAGTCTGGTTGTTTTTGGGTATTGCTCCGCTAGATGGATTTGCCCAACGACCTTGGGAATCACTTGGATAAGTCCAACGATACCAGTTCTTCGGATCATCTCCGAGGCATTCGCCTAGCGTAACTGGCTTATAGCCTGCGGCATATATTCCCTGCAACATGTGTGGAGTAAGATTGTAGACCGTTTGCTCGTGAACGTCATGAGCTATAACCAACAAAGGGTCCCCGTTGGGTTTAGCAGAAGCAAAAGCATCATCGAAAATGTCCTTGGAGCGTTTTATGAGGTAAGGGGTATCGTTGTTATAATCATCCGTATCCACATCGAAATACGCAGCATGATATCCTAGGTCATCCATCTGTTGGACGCAACCGGAGTGGTCGGAGCATCTCGAGTATGGAGGTCTCATGTAGGTTGGGAAGCCACCAAAGATATTGCGGAGAGCCATTTCATTTTTCACCATCTGGTCGAGACGTTGATTAGCAGAGAGAGCGTCAAGATCTTGATGAGCCCATGTGTGGCTAGCAATTTGATGACCACTTCTCAGCATTCGGTTTATTAATTCCCTCCACGGAAAATTCCGATCGTCTATCGATCCCTTATTCGAATTAATTCCGGTCAGGAAAAAGGTAGCCTTCGCGCCGAACGAATCAAGCATATCGAGTAGATCACGGGTATAGATATTTGGGCCATCGTCGTAGGTCAACGCAACTGTGTTGGGGATTCTACAGTTGAAAATCGGCTCGTTGGCATACGGAACTTGACCAACATGATCACGAACGACGTTTAATGTGCTCTCCCCACCTGGCGTTTTTAGCGCGTCACAGCCGCTACCATAGTCGATCAAGCAATCTGGAGCCTGACAATAGTATCTCGAAATACCACAATAACCTGGGTATATTATACTGTAAGCAAGGCAGGAGCACTGCTAAAATCCAAAACTGACGCACATACCAGATGGTGAGCAGCAGTAACTATCCTCACAAGATCCGTACTGTGGACCGCACCTCCGTTCAGGAGCGTCAAGTTTTTTCAATCCTGGTGTGGGCGTATTGCGGAGCCCGCCAAACCCTGGGGGTGGAACATGTGCTGGCGGTAGGGCGATCGGAAATTTGGGTAATATCCCTCTATTGGCCGTCTCGTGAGCCAACTCGTCATCAAGAGCGGCAGCGGATGCGAGAACGACGAGACTGAGATGGAGAGCCCACACCCAGCGGCGAGAACGCATGGTGATGATTGTTGTTGGTAAACAGGGCTTCACACAAGCTGAAGGAGTACAGATACCAAATTGAATAGTTATTTGAACAGTGAATACAACCGATATAGTTAAATGAATTGGGTACTAAAAATAAGAGAGTGGAGTCAACGAAAGTCTTGTTGTTGACCGAGTATGGCTGAGGACCGAGCGAGAGCGAGCTGGGGAAAGAGAACGGGAAAATACATCATCGCGATACGCCAAACAAACCGAAGGAGCATTGACGGACGAGCTGAGACAGGCGGCCCCTATATATCACATCGTCGCCCTTTCCAATTCCCAAGCATGGTATAAGAGCGGCCGACCTGGTACATTCTTTCCGTCATTTTGTGTTCGTCCATCTGAAAGCAAAAACAGTAATTGAGGAAACTGCTGTGGGAAGGAAGCGGCTTGGCATGTATATATAACAAGGTCGCGGCAAGCAACATGGTGGGAACTCGACGTGAGCGGTGTAGATGGCAGGTATGTTGTTGGGGAAACGTGCGAAGGAAACGAGAGTCGCATTCTGACAACAAAGGAATTACACGTAGAATAGAGCAGGGCTATAGTGATAAACAACAAAAGAAAAACGGAAACATGGCTTCGTGCTCGGGTAGTATTACTGAAAACGAAAAGCAAAAAACAAGCAAACAATCGAGTACAACGCTGAGCATCCAGTATTATACATAAGGAAAATTCAGAGGGTCATAGAGGCGGACTGGAGATAATAAAAGAGGACCTAAGCGGCAGTTAGCTCAATCGCAGTTTGGTTGGGAATTGGGAGACTTATAAAAAAATTATGGCCGTTCCCCTTGCAAACGGGGAACGGAAAAGGACTTCCAGAAGCATTACCACTGCAGAGGAATATCGCTCGCTTTGCCTTCTTAGCCCAGGGATCCCCCTCGCTCCCCGCTGCTAGCCATCCACGTAGAGCTAAACACACCGGTAAACGCTAGACCAACACAAACACTTCATCCGTTCACCTCCGCTGGAACCAATAGCCCAACGCGTTGTAACATGATGCCTAAAAGGGACATGGAAGATGGAAAAGAATATGGGCAGACACCAAATACAGACAAGCCTAGGCTTTGATCCTCACTCGAGAGAGGTCCTGACTTGGTGCACGTTCCAAACCGAATTTCCATCCATCCGCAATTTTGCACATGAAACAAGGCCAGGACATTTACGAAACCAACGGAAAAGTTTCGGGGTTTTGAGGCGTAAAATGAAAGGTCGTAACTGCAGTAGATCGCTCGCGATGGTCAAATTCCTCTTGGGCGTTAGGCGAATAGAAAGGGGCAGCTGGGCTGTTCGGCAACGTAGCTAAAATTCTCATACCTGCGGCATGCTCTGAAGATCCCAGGATGAAGAAACCCGTCCTATCCTTGTCTGCTGCGTAGGGAGTGACGAATCCACCGTGTAGTTCATTCACAATCGCTCTCCTCCATTCTGCGTTTGTTTCCCTCGATGTCTGTTTTTCTCCCAATATCCAAGTATCCAAGCCCAACACTCGACGTTTCAAACCCCGAAATCTTTCGAGACCGGGACGGAGCCTCTCTTGTTTGTAATACAGTAGCCTCAGAGACTAGTTTTTGTTTCCTCTCCAACTGCACTGAAGATAAAGCTAGATGCAGCTGGAGGGCGTTTGAAAGCGGACAAAAGACATCCTCAAAAACCGCTTTTTCCTTCCGCTCGCTATATGGAATGGCTTCCAGCTATCGGTAGGTAGGGTTCTGGGCACCCTTGAAGAAACTTCGCAGGCAGCCAGTTGTCGGCACTCACTCAGGACTGCAGGCTAGACTTGCAGCGAGGTGACTAACGCGGCGGATCGGGACGCTTGGGAACAAGCTAACACTCATGGCTAGTGCCGCAGTGAAAGGCCAACAAGCAGTAGTTTGAACAATGGGGCAATGGGGTGGATGGTAGGGGTCTGGCAGGCCGTGGAGGCACAGTCAGAGGTTCGGGATATGTACGGGACAGCCAACCATGGAAAGCAACGGACACCAACACGTTATACGTCCCAAAATGGGAATCAATAGTTGAGGACAATTTCTTGTCTTCACTAACGATACATCACTCAGTCTCGGCTGGGGTTATAATACCGCTATGGACGCAAAGAAGGCAACCGGAACATGACAACAAGCGCGAATTCTTAACGGCAATCTAGAAAAGCTACCAGTTAAGACGACCACGCATATGCTTGTCGTCTTGTTGACCTTGCTTACGAACCATGTTACTCTAGTAAACAGACAACATGGAACGATTCCGGCAAGTGGATCCCCAAGAATCGACTCGCAAAATGCATCAGTGGTGGTCGGTGTGTAGGCAACCATCCTTCTTCGGACGGATTTGTTGCGTTCGAAGATCAATGCTCTTCCAACAGACGGAAAGATAAGCCCGCTACTAATTTGAGAGCGGGTATAACGACAGGTGTATGCAACGGCGTGATCCAAAGGTTCTATGGCTCCCAAAGGCAATTCCCAAACACAGGGATGCCCGACATGTCCCACAAACCATATCCCATTTCCTTTTCCCAAAGAACGGATCGAGCATTTGACTGACCATCCCTTCGGTGATCCAAGTGTTTTAAGTCCAGCAGATAAACTGACACGTGTTCCTTTTGGACGCTTTAAAACGCATAGTAAATCATCTTTATTCCACTCTGGACATCAAACATCTTTTCACCCAACTTGAATCATTAAACGATTCAAACGAGTTAATCAGACATCTGACAACTATTGACCGCGAGGCTGACGTCCGAAAGGACAACCGACGATGTAACTTAGGGTTAAGTTCCAATATCCACCCACACCCCACTATGCAGTCTCGTGAGGGCAATAAGCTGTGACGTGACAGGAACAGTGAGGGGCCTTGAGCGCGTGAGACGGTTATTGGAGAACTGTGGGGAGGCTGAACTGTATGTATGGTGCCTATATCAGGCAAGAGAGTGGTGAACGAGGAGTGCTTTGATGCGGGCGTGACAGGATCGAAGTATATTGATAGAACGACACGAATCGAGGTTAAAAAACAAAAGCATTCGGAAATAAAGAAGTACAGCAATTAGAAATACGCAACATTTATGGCAACGACATCCTTCTAGCAGAAAGACTCAAGAGGAATCAAGTCGAAACATCAACAGAAACGTTGTTGGACCTTCAACATGGACGAGCGCGATTTCCAGCCTCAAATAAGGTTTCCACTTCCAAGGTTGAGACGCGTCGGGCACGTGAACATTTATTACCCACCATACGGGAAGAACGTAGGGTTAATTTACAGTGATTACACTGTGGATTCACCATTCCACCCGTGTCACATGTCACTGATCATAACACATGTTCCACCATTATATTCAGTGACACATCACTGAATATTAAACATCAAGATGGCATTGAGATAGTACAGAACTTTCTAACATTATCATAACACTACTCAGTAACTATGTAATTAATAGATATTATTATCAGAATACTATTAAGATATTATAAGACACTGTATACTATTCTGTCAGTAAAATTAATATACTATTAAACTAGTTATCTATTACTCAGCTGCTATTTATTAACTATTTATTTAAAAAAATAAGATATTTCAATTATAATATAAATATCTTATTATTTAAGACTTATATATTAAATAATTATTATTTTTATTACTATTCTATATTAAAATATTATATAATACTGTCTTTCAAATTATAAGTAGTCTAATAATAGTATAATTATCAGAATTCTCTTATAAAATCAGTAGATTCAGTAGATAATTATATATAATATAATATAGAGAAATAAGTATAAAGAAAATTCACTTAACTTCTCTTATTTTATAAATAAATATAATTATAATTTAGTTAAACTCTGCTTTTTAATATTGAATAATATTCTCTTTTATAAGAGAGATTCAGTGAATATGATTTCTAATTTATATATTAGTAAGTTAATAACTGATTAATTAATTAATTAATTAAATAGATATACTGAACTGAGAATATTAACTTATTATAGAAAAGTATTAAACAGTAATCTGATTTTAAAACTAAGAACTTATTTTAATCAGTGTTATAGAATTCTTATAACTTATTAAGAAATAAATAAAGTAATTCAAGTTTAAAGAGATTTATAAATTATATACTAACTTTTTCTAATATTTTATTTAATAATAGATAATTAAAAATCTTCAGAGTAATATAATCTTTTATTAACTTTAATTTAATAGAGTAGTTTAGTGAATTATTATTCTTATCTTTAACTTCTTTATTTATTCTCAGTAGATTATTGAACAGTGCTGAATAAATTATATATAAATCTTGAATCTTTTATACTAGATATATATCAGAGCTGTTAAAGAAATCTCTTAATATTAGTTATAAAGTTCAGTAAAAGCTTTTTTATAAGAGTAGTATCTTTTTTATATTTTAATAATTTATTTACTATACTAGATTTTTATAGTTCTGATATTTATTCTCTTTTATCAGAATATTACAGTTATTAAATACTGTATATTCTTTAATCTACTTAATATAGTATAAATTAATATACATATTCAGCTATCTCTTTATATATTATATAAGCTTTGCTTTTTTTATATAATCATTGATATATATGATAACAGTGCTTATAGTTAAAGCTAGACTGATTATGTAATCATGTCTGAAATCAGAATCAGATTTTTTGATAGTTTTATTATCAATTCAATCAATTTCATTACATGATTTTAACATTAGATAGTAGTTTCATACTGTCTCAGTAAGACTTACTATCTACTCTTATTATATTTTTCAAATGAGATCATGATTTTCACTTCTTAATTTAAATTATTTTTATTGCTTTAAATGACTTTAAATCTCATTTGAGTGTTATCAAAAAGTATTACTTTTTAAAAAATTAAAAATAGTCTAAAAAAAACCTTAAAATGTCTAAAAATAGTAACTTTATGTCAAGAATGAGACTAAATGAGATCAAATAAAATCACTTTCTTATTTTTTTCAAGTCATGATTTCATTTTAAGATCTTATATATAGTCATTTTACATGTTTTTTTAATGACTAGTTCCAGCGGGATTCATATCAAGAAATGTATGAGATCAGATTAAATGAAATTAAATGTGAAATTCATGAACTCAGTGATCAGTCTAGTTAAAGTAGAGAATAACTAATAACTAATAACTGAACTAGTTTAAAATAGCTTAAATATTACTACTACTCTAACTGCTACTTTAATAAGAAATTATAATTATTAGTAAGCTCTTAGTATAATTTAATAGACTACTTCAGAATCATTTTCTCTTAATAATTAAAATATTAATAGACTATTATTTCTTATAATAACTGTATATATCTGAATAATAAGATTAATAGATAATTAATTTAATACTGAAAATACTGTAGAAATAATCTACTTAATTATCAGATTAAGTTATTTCTCTCTGAGCTCATACTATAAGATAAGAGATATAATAATTGAAGCTTAAATATGTTTTTAAAGCTGATACTTCTTAAGATAAGTAATCAGTGACTGTAGATAATTTTAACTGTAAGAAAAAGAAAATATCTGTAATATTTAAAAGTATTCTAGTTAATTATATAGTAATAAGACAGTACTAATCAGTAATAAGTATGAAATCTCTGATATATCAGTGAACTTACTATAATATAAATTAGATAAGAAAAAAGAGATTAAATTCAAACTTAAACATATCTGAAAAAGAGATACAGTCTGTAATATCATTTCTTACTCTTAACATATTTAATCTCTATATATAAGATTTAATAGATTATTCAGTTTAGTCTGAAGATATTATATATAATAGTGAAATCAGCTATTATTGTATAAATTATAGTTCAGATTCAGTTAATTCTTATTATTAATAAAGTAGCTTCAGTATAATCTTCTTATTATTAATTCTTTAATTTCTATATTACTATTTTACTACAGTATATCTTTAAGAAATATAATATAAAATGCAATCACTCTTATCTTTTTTTTATTAATATTTATTATAACTTTCTTATAATTTAATATAGATAAGTTATGTGATAATATAGTAACTATATCAGAAAAATTAATACTATAAGAATCAAAGATTAGAATAAAAATATTATTTCACTTTAAGTATTTAACAGCACTTAGTGCAGAAATTAAATAAAAACTTATCAAGCTTTAGTATATATTTCAATATAAATCAAATTCATCAATAAATAATTAATATGATAGAGAAATAACTTATATATCAGAATAAAATATACTTTTTAAAAGATCTTATTTATATACTGTAATTTTCAACTCAGTTCAAATTAGTGAAGATTTATAATATAATTATATCTCAACAACTTCAGTTTTAATTCTTATAACTTAGTAAAGAAAATACTAATCTTGACTCTTATATACTAGTAGATCAGAACTCAATTCAAATACTATATTTATATAAATATTAAGTTGATTGAGAAATTAAAGAATTAAAATATATTTCATCTCATTCTTCATTGTAATTATTTCAAAGAGACTAAATAATGAATTTAAGAATAATAATCTTTATACAGTCTGTAGAGTATAGTGAACAGCTTCTTAAACTTTCAGAACTATTATATAAGACTTTATATCTGAATATCAGTGATTATATCTGATAAAATATACTCTCTTAATGTGAGATATATTATTCAACTCTGATTTATAAAAGTATTTGAGATTTCTACATTAATACTGAATAAAATTGAAAGAAAAAATAGGTTTATTTAATAAATATTATATAAAGTTATTAGAATAATATTTAACTGAGCTTTTTCAACTGTGAGATTATTATAACTCTGTAAGATTGTTAATAATTTCTGTCATTTCTATATATATTATTGCTGAAAGTTGAGATTTGAGAGAGCAGATATTAGAGATCAGATTTTAAAAGTAGAG
>NW_003101681.1:6189899-6268150 GCF_000003855.2 Blastomyces gilchristii SLH14081 | reverse complement strand
AACAGATAGTGTTTCAGATTTTAATTAAACAGACATGATATCTTACTTTCTGATATGCCCCGGTGGCCGAATGGTTAATGCGGCCACCCGGTAGCGCCTTGCCGGGGGAAACCAAGGCGCGTGGGTTCGAAACCCGCAGGAATACATTAAATCCGGAACTCAAGCACCTCAGGTTTCTAATAAATACAGAGGTGTACAAATTGCTTCAATGAATCACTCTATGTTCCTGGGCTGGGAAGTTATTATTGCATGTATCTAATTGTCACTCCTTTGTATTTTCCTATGTTCTTGTTATCTTGGTGTGGTCTCAACACCTGTATTTCCTCCTGTATAACTAACACTTGACCTGTATTTAACATCACGCAAGGACTCATCATAAGCTCCGCTTGTATATAAGTATAATGAAAGAATAATAATAATAATAATAATAATAATTACTTTCTGATATAATTTGTAGAAAAAAGTTATATAGTTAAAAAGATATAAATGAAGTGAATAAGTAGTCTTGATAAAATAAAGAGATAGAATTGAATTATTAAAAAGAGATATATTAATAAGAGCTGTAATCAGTGATAATCTATATTAATTTAATATTAACCATTAAACTACTTTCTTTATTTTAAAATTATATTTCTGTAATTTGTTAAAATTTATATTATAAATTTATCAGAATTTTATTAAGATTCTGAAAATAAATATTACTATGAATTCTGCTCTACTAGATCTCTCTGAACTCTTTCATCTAATAGATTTAATAAGATAAATCACTGATTTTAAAAGAAATCTGATATTAATATATCTGAATATAAAATGAATATAATGATAGTAATGATGTGATTCAAAGATTGCTTAAGCCAGTGTACGATTACAGGCGTACACCGGCTTCTTATATACTGTACACTAAATTAATTGATGGCTGCTATGACCTCTTTACATTCATAAGCAAGTTCAGAAGTGGCTGCATTATTATTCAGCAGTCATACATTCTTCTGAATTACATTCTCTCTCACCAGATTCAGTCACGCTCATGTGATCATATTATATGTTCTTGTGGCGGGCTGCGCCCGATCAATTATATAGACTATTTCATTACACTTCATAGATTCTTCCATTCCCGATCGCCGATCCTCGGCCGCTATGAACGCGCGTATATTCTTCCGCTCCGAAGCTCCACCGCGTACGCCATCATATACACGTATAAATATCCATCTTAATCACTGATTCTTGCACTTTCTCTTTCTTTCCTTCTTTAACATTTTTATCTTTGTTATATAAGACCTATCAATATTATACTGATCTATTCAGTATAGGTCTCTTACACTATAAAAACATTTATTATCTTCTTATTAGAAAATGATTATTCATACATTATCTTCTTATTAGAAATGATTATTCATTGAGAGATATCTGAATATGTAACAATGTATAAGAAATAGAGAAACAGTTAAATAGTTAAGTGAACACTGAGTTCTCAGATAGAAGCTTGCTCATCAGTTATTCTAACTCTGTAACAAGATCTTATGAGAAGAATAAGATTTTATAAAAGAATATCAGTGAAAGATCTGAGAGTTCTGACACTCAGATATATAAGAATATAATTATACTTCTTCAGATTTCACAGATATTATACATTCAATGATTAATATAATCATGTCTAATAATAATATACAACTCTTAAATGCAAGTATAAATATAATATCACAGTGACTCTAAGTAATATTGAAATTATAATAATAATAAATAGCTGATATGCATGTAACTTAACAACTTTAATATAAAGAGATTCAATGATTAACTTATGTGATTTCAACATCTATAGAATTGAATACAAAAGTGCTGAAAGAATGCTTAGATACTTCTGTATATTTTAATACTTTCAATCTCACTCTCTACTCATTATGAAGAATGAAAATACTTATAAAACTGAGTGTAGATGAAGATTTCATCAGTTTATTAATTAATCAAGATTGATATATTAATGAATGATTGAAAGATCACATGAAACAGAAGTTTCATTTATGAATAAAAGCATGTGAATCAGTGTTGTAAATATCTGATAATATTATGAGATATCTTGATATTCTGTTTCAAGACACTGCTATATAATAGAAAGTATTAAATTAGTTACAGAGTGTCTGACAGAGGAACACTTCTCTTATAATATTCATTTCTGACTTCAATATCAAGATTCTAGAAGCAGATGATCAATCTTGAGAGAATTAAATAAAGATTAATATACTTAAGAAGACATTGACTTTTAAACTCTTATAGACTCTTGTAAGTGTAGACAAAGACCAGACTTATGAAGACTTCTGCACACAGCTCTGAACATTGAATAACTGTCTTATCAAGCTTAAGAGTATACAGAACAGTGATAGAAGATGTTACATCTCAGTCACTTATACATCTGTATTGAAGAACAATGATGCAGAGGCTATGAACTGAATAGATTCAAATATCTATACATAAGCAAGAGTTTCTGCTGTTTGAACAGACTTTTAAGTCTCTGAGATCACTTCTGAAGAAGTCACTGATTGACATCAATATGAAGTATGCATTAACTGTAACTGATCAGAATACATTGCTTTCAACTGCTGATTAATCTATATATCTTCACACTTGAGAGAAAGATCAGTGTCTGTTTGTGTCAATCACATTACATTAGAGAAAGATTCAGAGAATAATTATGAGAATGTCTCAGTGAAACAGAGAAAAGATTAGCTTCTGTTCAAATTTGTAAACAGAAGCTTGAAGAGATCAGATGATAATAATTTAAAGAGAAGATAATAATAAATACAATTCTTGTATCTACTGTGATTGATAATATATATAATATGAAAGTCATGATAGACAGCAGTCTATGCTACTATGCAATAACAAAATCTTTAGTTGTAAGATATTATAATCTTCAGTGTATTTCTTTATCAAAACTCTGACTTCTTACAGAATTTGATGATCTGAAAGATGTTTGTATCTATTACATAATGAAACTAAATATAGATATAGAAGAACATCAATATAAAGATATCTATATATATAAAGTTAATAATCTTGATTATAATCTTATATTAGAACTTGTCTGACTATCTGAATAAGACATCTTGCTAAATACTTGAAACAGAAGCTTGATATTCTCTAATAATGTTAGAATTCATGAAGATAATATTTATAAGACTATGAATCTTACACAGATCTCTGTCAATACTTATAAAATACTCTGAAAAAGAAGTCATCATTAAAATCACTGATAGAGTCACTGACAAGTTCACTGATAGCAGAATTATATATCAATCTATTCTGTCAGTCTGACTGATATTAAAAAGACTCTAGAAGAGTTATTCTGTGTTATAATAACAGATTCTCATACAAAACTCTCTTAATAATATCATGAATATCTAGATGTCTTCTGATAAGATAATATTATAAATATACTTCTCTTATAAGATTCTGAAGTGAATCACAGTATTAAGTTAGAGAAAAAGAATAATAAGAATTCTGAACTGTTATGAGACTCTCTTTATAACATGTTCTGAGATGAACTTCTTCTTCTTTGAAAGACACTCAATAATCTGTTGAATAAAAAATTTATATGTATTAGCAACTCTTTCACTGCAGTCTCTATTCTCTTTGCAAAGAAATCAGATAAAGAACTCTGATTCTGTGTGAACTACTGAGATCTGAATAGATTGATAAAGAAAGATTAATATCTCTTATCTCTTATCAATGAAACCCTAGCACAGATCAGATAAGCTCAATGATTTATAAAGTTAGATATTATTACTATGTTTTATAAAATTTGTATCACTGAAGAAGATGAATGACTTACAGTATTCTGAACATGTTATAGTCTCTTTAAATGAATAGTCACACTCTTTGAACTGACTAACACTCTCAGTACATTTCAGAAGTATATCAACTGAGTATTCTGAGATTTTCTTAATAAGTTTATATCTGCTTATCTAGATAACATTCTCATCTTCATCAATGAATTCAGAAAAGAATACTAAGAATATATATAAAAGATATTATAATGACTATGAGAAGCAGAACTACTGATAGATATTAATGAGTGTGATTTTAAAGTCAAGAGTATCAAGTATCTGAGTTTTATTATAGAAGCTGATAAGAGAATTCAAATGAATTCTGAGAAAGTCTTCATCATTCTTGAATGAAAAGCTCTGTGTACTGTGAAAGATGTACAAAGCTTCATCAGATTTACTAACTTCTATCAGTGATTTATATGAAACTTCTCAGATATTGTGAGATCACTTACAGATCTCACTAAGAAAGACTTAGTATTTCAATAATCAGTGAATGCTGAAGCTGTATTTATACAGATAAAGAAAATATTCATTAATACTTCTCTACTGATAATATTTAATTCTGATCATAAGACAGTTATTGAAGCTGATTTCTCTGACTATATGATAGAAGAAGTGATATTGTAATATAATAATAAAGATATTCTATAATTATGTATCTTCATATTTAAGAAACTGAGTTCTGCTGAATGCAATTATAAGATCTATGATAAGAAACTTCTTATAATTGTATACTATTTAGAAGAATGAGACTCTGAACTTCAAAGTGTCTCTGAATTTGAGATAGTTATAGATTATAAGAATCTCAAATACTTCATAACTATCTATAAACTTACTGAATGATAGATATAATAATCTGAGTTCTTAAGCTGCTTTTATTTTATAATATACTACTGTTCTGACAGTCAGAACTTGATGACAGATACTCTCTTATAATGAGAGCAGAATATATTATCTGATATAATAGATACTTACTGAATGAACTGAGAGCACTGACTCTTGAATCTGAAGATACTAGTTGATTAAGATAAAACAGCTTACAGCACTATATATGCTTCTCTGATTAGAACTGTTACTGATATCTCAACTTCTTCTGAATCTACATTAGATGAGCTATAGTATACAGTAGCTTAAACTAATGAACTTCTCTAAGCACTCACTGAAGCAGTATAATAAGAAGCACTCTGATTTGTTTCAGAATTATGTATAAGAACTGACATCTCAGAATATTTAATCAATAATAATAACACTCTATAATTCTGTGAATAACACTGAGTCTCTCACTCTGAACTCTTATACATCTGAATAATGCAAGAGATGCATGATTTGTATATAACTGATTATTCAGACTGTGAATAACTGTATAGAATGATCTTCTGAGAGTTCTATTAATCTGAGATATTAAACAGTATCAGATGTTTTGTCTGAAACTGCAACTACTATTCTTTTATTATCTTATAAAAGAACTGTAGAAAAGATCTACTGAAATTACTTAATATTTCTGATAGAATCTGATAAGATGTAGTGATTGACTTTGCTGTTAATCTATCTGAGAGTAAGAGTTATAGAAATATTTTAATTATTATGAATTGATTGAGCAAAGATATAATATTGAAATCTTGTAATAAGATGAATACTGAACAAGTTACTGAAGCTTTTCTACAGAGCTCATTCTATTGAATGTGTCACGCCCCTGGCCGCGCCAAGGCCCTGCTGCGGTTTCATACGGCCCATCACTTTCATGCGGATGATTTCATCCATTCCGCAGCTGTCTGAACCGGTTTTCAATCACTCTATGACATCATTCAGATATATCATAGAAAGATCTGATTAATGAATATGAGAACTCTGCTTCTATACAAGGTCAGCAGATTACTCTTTCTTAGTAATGAGGCGTCACTGAGGTATCACTCCAGCTATTCTCACTCATGAAATGAGAGAAGAGTATCTGTTCATTGTCTATATAGAATAGCTAGATGCTGACTTCTCATCAAAGAAGTCAGTAATTCATTTTTTCTCTACTGGAATATATATGAGAGTTACTGCATGTCTCATACAATCTTCTTAGTATACTAAGTACTATATCTGTGATATTCTCATAATAACTCTGTAGTCTACAAGCTCACTATTCAAGCAAGATAGTCAAGCTTACTTATACAGCTTCTCAAACAACTATCTCTATATAATATTACTGACTAGTCATCACTTCAGTTCTATTACATTACAATTCAAATCACTTGATCTGATTATAAGTTTGAATCAGTCAAGCTCTAACAGACTGATATAATCTTACATACTCATACTGAGACTGACCTGAGCCACTTCTGAAGTGCAACCTCCGCGGTCTGTCTTCAGTGTATCTAGACATCAACGCCAAGTCTCACCCTCGTACCACCCCTCTCAATCTGGCCCATCCCCGACAGAAAAGTACAAAAAGATACCTCAGTAACTGTACTTGATACATAATCAGCAGACACGACAACTATAAAATCAGTATATCTCAAGGTCTGACTGAGCCTTTGATCCCTGCATAGTGAGATATATTAAATCTAGTTTTAATACCTCAATATTCAATAGATTCTGCAAGGGATTGAGAACAGCAACACTAGGTTTCTATTGAATTTGAGAATTAACTCTATATTGATATAATCATTGACAAAGTCTTCTATTTTGAGATATAAATAATCAGTTTCTCTACATTCTGCTGGCAATATTTACATTATCATATAGAAACAGACTTATATTCTCTATAATATCAATTATTATTATTATTATTATTATTATTATTCTTTAATTATACTTATATGCAAGCGGAGCTTATGATGAGTCCTTGCGTGATGTTAAATACAGGTCAAGTGTTGGTTATACAGGAGGAAATACAGGTGTTGAGACCACGCCAAGATAACAAGAACATAGGAAAATACAAAGGAGTGACAATTAGATACATGTGATAATAACTTCCCAGCCCAGGAACATAGAGCAATTCATTGAAGCGATTTGTACACCTCTGTATTTATTAGAAACCTGAGGTGCTTGAGTTCCGGATTTAATGTATCCCCTGCGGGTTTCGAACCCACGCGCCTTGGTTTCTCACGCCAAGGTGCTACTGAGTGGCCGCATTAACCATTCAGCCACCGGGGCTCTATAATATCAAGACTCTGAAGAGGGAAAGTCTTGATAGAGAATATATAGTAGTGCATATCTTAGCAGTTTCTATCTCATTCTTCTGCAGCAGTTAATGCAAAAAAAAAAAAAAAAAAAAAAAAAAAAAAAAAAAAAAAAGATCTTAGAAATAGTTTTTTACTTCTCTTGAAAAAGTAAGGTGTTTTTCTCTGGGTTTTACACAATATTCTTACAAAGAATTAAAAACAGAGTTATTTTCTATCATAATTTCATATTCTTTTAAGTAAGAATTACTTTTTCAGTGACTGAAGTGCTTTCATTAATACTTAATTCTTTTTTACACTCTTTATTAACTGATTTGAGTTGCACACTTGTTGTGTGAGAAGAATTGAATAATTTAGAATAAAATTGAATAGTTTTAATCAATTTCTCTGCAAAAAATTGATTTATTTTTTGTCAGTTTTTCTCTCAAAAACTGTCATATTATCTGATTTATTATCAATTGATATCATACTTTTCCTCACTGTATCTCAAGAAAGAGATTGTAAAGATTTTACTGATTTATCTTAAAAATCAATTTTAGTTTATTAGATTCTCTTCAAAAATCTAACCTAGTTACTGAACTAGTGTGAAAAAAATCAGGTGTTTTATACACAAAAGTCTGTTATTCTTCTTTTGAAATAGTCTGACCAACTTTTCAATTGAAAACAGACTTAGAAACCTCTTAATTGAAACAGTCTGATCAACTTTTCAATTCAAAAGAGTTTAATAAATATCTCAATTGAATTAGTCTGATCAACTTTTCATTGAGTAAGAATAATGAGTTCAAAAGTACACTCAGTTAATGTGAAAAAGAATGCTTTCTCAAATGCTATTTCTGAGATTGAAATTCTGAAGAGAAGAAAGAAAGAAGAAGTAGAGAAACAACAAGTTCTTGAAATACAGAAACTTGAAAAAGCAAGTAAAATTCTTGAAAAGCAGTGTCTGAGTGAGATGAATGAAGAAGTTCTGTTAATTCTTCATACTCAGGCTAGATAACTACAGAAAGTGATCAAGTTCAAACTTGGAATTTCAAACACAGTTCAAAAAACTTTGAAAATTCCTAATATAATCACTGACTCTTCAGTTTACTCTTCTTTCTTTTCTACTTCTTCTTCTTCTTCTTTAAATCAGAAGAAAATATATGCTCAAGCAGCTGAATCTGCTGTCTCTAAACCTGCTGTCTCTAAATCTGCTATCTCAAAACCTACTCAAAATTCTGAGAAAACTGAGAAGAATACTGCTCATACTTCTATTGATAGAAGAGTGAAGAAAAAAATACAAAAAGAGAAAAATCTTCAAATCTCTAGAAATAGAAGACTTATTCTCAAAGTCTCAAATCAGGATATATTGCAGAGAAATAAGCTAAACTCAAACCTTATTTTCAGAATTAGAAATGAAATCAATCAGCAGTTCTTTTCTCAGTTAATAACTAATATTGAAGTTCAAAAATCAGTTATAGCTTCAATTGAGCCATTCTTCTTTAAAAACTTCATCATTCTGATCACAATGTCTGAATTCAGTGCAGAATTCCTTATTCAGAATGAGAATCTCTGAAAGTCAGCAGTAAAATCTCTGTTAAACACAATAATTCTATCTGAGAGAGATGAAAAGTGAGATAAATTCATTCTTCATGATATTTCAGTTGAAATCTTTGACTGTGAGGAAGAAATGCTACTTCTCAAAAATAAATTGAAAGAGTATAATTCTATTCAACTGAGAAAAGAGCCTGTATAACTTAATTCAATTGAGTTCAGACAGAGTAGAAGAAATGCCTCTGTTCTAGTGTATGCAAAGACACTTGAACAATCAAGAATCTCTGAAGTAAGAGTAGCAGATTTGAAAATAAGAGTTCATGAATACAAAGACTCAAGAATGAATCTCAAAGCTCAAATACAGTGTTCAAACTGTCAAAGATATGAACACTTTGCAATCTCTTATTTCAGAGACTTAAAATGTGCATTCTGTGCTAGAGATCACAAAACTAGTGAGTATAAATGTGAAACATGCTTAAAAAGAGATGAAATATGTTAATATACTCTGTGTAAGTACTTCAATTGTAAAGAAAAACATGCATCTAGCTCAAAAGAATGTGTATTTGCTTCAAGAACTCAGAAGAACTGGAGAAAAGATGAAGCTCAAAATAAATTTAAAACTGAAGAGAAAAGTCAAGCTAGTAAATCTACAACTGTAAGCTTAAAAAGAAGAAATTCTCAACTATCTAGATCTTCAAACTTCAACTCTTCAGCTAAGTGTAAACAGAATTTGAATTCTCAAACTTCTGTTAAGATTAGAGAATTGAGAAATGACTCTGATAATAAACTAGATATAATGCAAGCAGTTGAGATTTCTACTTTTCAAAATAGTTATAATCTACTATCTGATGATAGAGATTAGATTCTACTCTATCTCTACTCTCTCTTAATATGAATATATAACAAAAACAACAAAAAAAGTTTAAAAACTGTTCAAAAATCACATTTATTCAAAATAATGTGAATAGAAACTCAAATTGCATTTATTCTTATCTTCAGATTGTATTTGAATAAAAAGTTAACTTTGTACTTCTTCAAGAATCAAACTTTGATACTGAGCAAAAGTATATCATTTCTCATTCAAGCTATTACTGCTTTCTTCCTGAAAAATCTGAGATAAAATCAAGAGTAGTAATCTATAAGAGAAAAAGATTAAGATATCAATTTAATTTGAGATTTGATATCATATCTGCCTCTGATATTCTAGTGGGTGATATTATAGATAAAGAGAATGAGTTTGATACTATTCAACTTATAAATATCTATAATGAAAAGTCATTGAAAGAAAACAATAATACCTGAACAATTGATAGAGGATTTTTGAATATAACTCTCTTAAAAAACTCTATAATTACAGGAGACTTCAATGCACATCATCTCTGATGAAACTCAGAGTGCACAAGAGCAGTAAGAGCAGATAAACTAGTTGAATGAACTTTTAAGTATTCAATAGATTTAGTTAACAAGTCTGATTAACAAACATTCTTTAGAAAAGACATGAAACAGAAATCTATTATAGATCTAACTTTCATGTCACAAAATCTAATTAAAAAAAGACTTATAAACTGGTTTATTGATTCAAATGAAACCTCAGAATGAGATCATGAGATCATTCAATTTGATATTAAACTGAGTGAAAAATAAAGAAGTGAAAATTCTCTTCTCTCTAATCAGTATAACTTTGAAAAAGCTGATTGAAAAGCAGTTGAAGAAAGAGTAAAACAGCTGAAATCTGAAAGACAGAGTGAGCTTTATTGAAATCAAAGTCAAGATATCTCAAATGAAATACTTAAGAATAGAGCAAAGCTGATTACATCTATTCTTCTAATAAGTATTGAAGAAAATATTTCAAAGAAAAAGTCTTCTGAGTATTTCAAATCTTGATGAAATAAGAATATCACTTCTAAAAGAAAGCAATTAGTTACTGCTAAGAGAGAGTGAAAGAATAACTTAATATCTGATGAAGAGTTCAAAGCTATTCAAAATGAATATTTTTCAGATATTAAAAAAGTCAAAACAGATTGCTGAAACAAATTTCTTGAAGAAGCATAAGAAAAAGAAGTCTTTAAAGTCTTCAACTATACTAAAACAAGAAGTGTAGCAAAGCTTTCAACCTTAGAATATGAATTTCAGAATGAATTGTATACAGCAAACTCTTTTGAGAAAAAATATCAAGCTTTTATAAGAATTCTCTTTCAAAACTCATCACATTTAGAAGAGAAGAATATGTCATTTCATGAATATATTGATGAAAATAACTGGAAATAGCCTGAGCTTACATGTGATGAACTAGAGTCAGCAATATTCTCAAGTTCAATTAAAACTGCTACAGAGCCTGATTCAATTAATCATTTAATTATTCAAAAGATATATTCCTACTTGAAGAATGAATATTTTGAGCTCTTTTTCAATCTCTTAAGAAATGATTATCATTCTGAATGCTGGAGAGAAGCTACTGAAGTAATTCTTACAAAACCTAATAGAAAAGCTTCAGTTTCTAAGTCATATAGAGTAATATCTCTTTTGAACTGTTTGAAAAAAGTTCTAGAAAAGATAATAGCTACTAGATTCTCTTTTATAAGCTCTATTAGTGATTCTCTTCTATTTAATGAATAAATGAGAGATAGAAAATAATGTTCTGCAATTGACACTGTTCTCTCAGTTATTCATGATATTCAAGTAGCAAAGCATGAAGACCTGGTCTCAACTGCAGTTTTTATTGACATAAAAGATGCATTTGATCATGTTTCAAAGTCTAAGATGATTCAAACTTTAAAGATGTTAAAACTGCCACTTTCTCTAATAAAATGAGTTGATTATTTCATATCTAAAAGAATTATACAACTATTCTTTGATGGAAGAAAACAAGATAAAACTGAGATAAAAATAGAAGTATCACAAGAATCTTCAATCTCATCTGTTTTATTTGCAATATACACTGCATATTTATTCAAGAATAGAGAGATGAAAATAGTGAGATCTTCAAGTTATATAGATGATATTGGTCTACTCTACAGTTCAAAGACAATCAAAGAGAATTTAGAAGTGATTGAGAAAGCAGTAAAGAAAATCTTTGTTAGAGTAGATATCAATCTAATTCAATTTGATATGAATAAAACTGAGTTAATTCACTTTCTTTCCAGATTTAATGAGAAAGAACTAAGTCTAACTCTTCTGAATAAAGAGATTAAACCCAGTTTGAATGTCAAATGACTAGGAGTATGATTAAACTCCAAGTTGAATTTTAAATATCATATTCAACAAAGAATTATCAAGGCAGAGAGACTACTGAATAGTATAATCAGACTATTAAATACTGAGAGAGGTCTATCTTTTCAGACTATGAGATAGTTATACATAGCCTGTATTATCTCAGTAGCTGATTATGAAGTTCAAGTTTGATGAAACAATCAAGATAACTTCACTAAACTGTTTCAAAGTCTATAAAACAGAGTTTTGAGAAGAATTCTGAGAGCATTCAAATCATCTTCTATTAAAGCAATGGAAATTGAAGCCTCAATTTCATCTCCTGCTATTCAATTTGAAAAGGCCTGTATGAACTATGCTCTGAGAGTCATAAAGATGAGCTCAAATCATATAATCAGAGAAAGAGTCTCTTCTTCATTTTCATCAGTTAACTCAGGAAATGAACTGAATTGAAATAGATTTCTTGATTGAAATGAGAATAATGCTTTAAAGAAAATGCTCTCTCAACTGTATAGACTATGTTCACTTATTAAGAATCAATTTTCTTCATTAAATGTTGAGAAAATTGATCATGAGAAGATATCTTTCTGAAGAGAAAAGCTGAAATCTCTCATAGACTTATGAATAAGTGAACTATCTAAAGAGAGAGAATATGAACAGCATTTGAAGAAGATCTCTACAATCAATATAAAAGACTCTATTCTGATTTACTCAGATGACTCAAAAAATGAGAATTTGAATATATTAGATGCAGACATTGCTTATACTGAAGATAATATCAATTTTATCTCAGATTTCTGAAATTTAGACTGTGAATCTGAAGTCTTTGATGCTGAACTATTTGTAATAGTGAAAGCTTTCAAACTCATTGAAATAAAATCTCATAAAAGAGGAAATAGTTTGAAAGAGACATGAATATTCTCTGATAGTCAAGCTGCTTTAAAAAGACTTAGAAATAGTCAGATTTATAATGATTAAATAAATCTTGATCTGATTTTAAACTCTGTTTTGAAAATTTAAAAGAGAAGAACATCTAAACTGATAATTCATCTGCATTGAGTTCCTGCTCATATGAATATTCATGGTAATGAATTGGCTGATTCAGCTGCAAAAAAGGGTTCAGAATTAAGCAGATCTATTCAAAAAACAGTGTCCTGATCTTTCATAAAGAGAAAGATAAAAGAATCTTGTTTAAACAAGTGAAATGAAAGCTGGCAGAAACAAAAGAAGAGCATATATTATTCAAGATTTGAGATAAAATCAAAGTGAAAATCTTGTTCAATTAAATGCAAAAAGAAAATATTCTCATTCATAATTCAGCTAAAACTAGAACATGGTTATTTCAAATCCTATATACAAAGATTTGATGATAGATTTGATTCAACAGAGTGCTCATTCTGCAATACAAATGAGAATTCTGAGCATATTGTAATACATTGTGCATTATACAATAGTCTCAGAGTCAGATTAAAGAAGAAGTATGATTTAAATCAATTAAATATGAGGTTCTTATTCTCAACTGAGACAGGACTTAAATACTTAATAGACTTTCTATCAGAAACTCAAGCAGCTACAAGAAAATGGCTCAACTCAGAAGTATCTGAATATGAAGAGATGGAAATTGATTAGATATAGTCTGTTAAAACAGCTATACACTATCTTTTAATAATTTTATTTTGTTATAGTCTCTCTTTACTGTACTTGTTTCTTTCTGTTCTTTTCTATCTATCTATTTAATGTGTCTATCTTTAAGACTATGTTCTCTTTTCCTTTGTCATGATATTTTCAAATGGTTTCAAAGTATTAATAGGTGTTGAAATACTGCAATTTGTAAACAGTTTTTGTATTCTGGGCTGGAATTTTCTGATTTTGTATATCTGAAATTGATAAGTGTATAATAGTTGACTCTATAGATATAGGAAAAACCCTGAGAACTAAAGATTCTCAGGTAGATGTCATAGTCTCTGACTGTATACATCTATAATTGAAGAATAATAATAATAATAATAACTGAGACTGACCTGATCTCACTCTCTAGAGAAAACTCTACATCATTCTCTAAAGTGTGTACATCTCTATCTCAGCAGGAATTTGAGATTTCTGAACTCACTGTATATTTTGATATGAGCTCTTCAATCACTCTGCCACTGCTGCAGCCTCTACACACCTACATCTATTATAAAGATAGAGAGATTAAGATCAGAGATTCTTTGAGATATAAGAGAAATATCTTGTCTGAATTTCACAGCTTTATCTGTACTCTTGAATGAAAATTCCACCTTAATCTGAGCTAGTATAATACTCATAAGATATGAGTAATATATGCTGTCAATCTTCTTGAAGGCATCTCTGCAACTACTTGAGCTATCAAGAAGAGAGAGCTTGAGTGTATCAATGCTATCATAACTTGAGAAGAATTCAAGAACTTTCTACTGAATCAAATCAAAGATCGCTGCAACTGCAGCTTTACAGCAACACAGTGATTCAACTCATTATATTAACAAGATAATGAGAATTCTTTCAATTTTAACACAAGATTTGAAAAATATTGAGAGGAATTGACTGATGATTTGAATCAATTAAAAACACAGCTTTATCTTACAAAGCTGACTCACAAGGTGCAGACAATAATATCATAATATCAGAGTTCATTAATTAATCACACTGAGCTTATCAATCTGACTTCTCAGATCTATTTGAATAATCAATTCTCTGAGAAAAAGATTAACAAGATCTCTTCTAAGCAATTAATAACAGAATCTAAACAGTGCTGTGACAGCTTCAGTGCAGAGAAAGTAAAGAAGAATTTCAAGTATTCTAATTCTTCACTCACTGTGAAGAAATGTTAAAAAAGATTTGATAAAGATCTCTATTTCAACTGCAGAGCTGATAATCACTATATCAGTGATTGCAAGAAGCTGAAGAAGAGAAGAAACTGAGAAGATATCTTCTCAAAGTCAACTTCTCTTCTAACAAATGTATCTGTGAAAGATAAAGAAGAGAAAGAAATAAAGAATTAATAATTCTCATGTCTTCAAGTTTATATTACAATTACAATGCATACTCTGAATAAGAAGATATCAGTGAGATGCCTACTTAACTCTGAGATAGATGCTAACTTCATATTCTATTTCTTTTCTTTAATAAAGAATTGAAAGAAGATAGACCTATCAGATCATGCAAAATTTACTGATGAAATAAAATGTCATCATTTTGACATAATTTAAGCAAAGTGTGTGATCACAGACTCAGAAGAAATCTTCAAGAAGAGCAGTCTGCTTCTTCACATAGTTAACATCATAGATAAGAATATCATTCTAGATCTTCTGTGATTGAGAGAAAACAATTCTCTCATTGACTGAGTCACTTAGATGTGACAATACTGCCTCACTGATGAAGAGACAGTGATAGAGAAATCTGAAGAGTTTTATCAGAAGAATCTTGAGAAAAAGAAAGAGTCAATATACTGTGTAGTAGGTGATTGAGACTTGAAAACAGATGAAGAAGCTATCACTCTCACTGCAAGATTAGCAGCAGTATTCATCATTGAAGATGAATATACATAACATCTCTTTACAGATTATAAGAATGTCTTTTTAGAAAGAGAAGCAGTGAAGTTTTCTAATATTAAGATATAATATAAGATTTATTTTAAAGACAGTGTAACAGTACTGTACAGGCTTCTTTACAACTTATCTGTAAAGGAATTGAATGTTCTGTATAAATATCTTAAAGAAGCACAATCAAAGAACTGAATATACTTATCAAAGAGTTCAGCAGAGACATCTATACTCTTTGTACTTAAGAAGAATAGTAGGCTACATCTATACATAGACTACAGAGATCTTAATAAGATGACAGTTAAGAATTACTATTCATTACTATTAATTGATGAGATGATTGATTGATTATCTGAAGCAAAGATGTTCTCAAAGATTGATATACAGAATATCTATTATAGAATCAGAGTTAATGAAGATGATATTTAAAAAATGACTTTTCATACTAAATATAGCAATTTTGAATATCTTGTTTTATCTTTTAGTCTTTGTAACACTTCAGTCATCTTTCAGATCTATATAAATGAGACACTGTGAGGCCTTGTCAACATCTTCTGCATAGTATACCTGGATAATATTCTAAACTTCTTGAAATCAGAGAAAGAACATGATACTCATGTTTAAGAAGTATTGAGTTGCTTAAGACAGTATTAACTCTATACAAACACTGAAAAATGCTTATTCTACATGCAGAAGATTGATTTCTTAGATTATATTATTAAGATAAATGACATTTCAATGAACAGAAGCTGAGTCTCTGTCATTAAGAACTGACTGACACTGTGAATATACTGTGAGATGCAGATATTTCTAGAATTTATAAATTTCTACAGATGATTCATCTATACATATTCACAGATTACTGCCTCTCTTACAGATCTGTTAAAGAGAAGTGTGAAAGACAGAAAAACAGAACTATTTATTCTCACTCAAGACATCATGCAGGTATTTGCAGAATTAAAATAAGCTTTTACAGATATCACAATACTGAATCACTTTAACTTCAACTTACTCAGTCAGTGTGAGACTGATATATTCAGAAATGAGATCTGTGAAATCTTTTCACAGTTGACACTGAAGATCTTTCAATGTTGAAAGAATCAGAGAATAATTACTTCTGAAGAAATAGATAATGAATTGTCTGTGAGAGAAGACTTTTTTACAGAGTTTATAAAACACTGTAAATGAAGATCAGTGACTTTCTTCTTCAAGAAGTTATCACTTACACAGAGAAGATATGATACTTATGATTAGAAGATGTTAGTAATTATTAAATTCTTTAAGATCTGATGATACTATCTTCAGAGTAGTAAGTACTCAGTGCAAGTTCTCACTGATTATACAAATCTGTGTTACTTCTTGATAATAAAGAGCTTGATAGAACATTAAGTCAGATGAGCAGAGCTGCTTTCAGAGTATAATTTCTATATTCAATACTGTTCAGATCAGCTTAATCTCACTGACATATTATTTAGACAGTCTGATTATAATATTATTAATATGAAGAAGAATTCTATAAAAGAACCTCTGTCATCACTGCAGAAGAAGCTGACTGCAGAGAATTGAGATTCTCTGAAGCTTGGAAACAGTGCTGATAAGACAGCTGTATAACTCAGTATAGAAGATGAAAGAAAATCTGAGTTCTCACAGAGAACTGATACTGAAGATCATGAGCTTCTTATATCATATCTTACAATCATTGAATTGATAAAGAATAAAACAGTCTATAATCTTTTAACTCAACTACTTTTGAAATTCATTGATAAGTTATAGAAGAGGAATATCTCTACTGCAGCTTAAATTCAGAAGTTGAAGAAGAAAGAATCTGATTTAAACTTGAAAGAGACAGACTCTGAGCAGAATGATACTGCTAAAAAATCAAGTCACTGATAACTAGAAGAATGTAAACTTCTACTGCTGAATAATTCAGTCTTCATCTCTTATAGTAGAGTGATGTGTCAGAAGTTATTAAGAATTCATTATAATAATTCTTATACAGAGCACTTCAGATTAGAGAAGACTGAGAAGCTTCTAAAATATAAATATATTTAAGACAAGCTTCAAACAGATATCAAAGAGTATGTTGAGACTTATAATATCTATCAAAGAATAAAGATTCTACAGTATAAGTAATACAGTGAGTTAGTATCACTGTCTGTTTTAAAGAGCTCATGACAGAATCTATCAATGAATTTCATAGTTAATCTGCTGAAGTCAACAAGAGTCAAAGAATATAACTCAATTTTGATCATTGTTAACTACTTTATAAAGATAATCAGATATATCTCTACTTATAAAAAGATTAAAGCCTCTGAATTAACTGATCTGTTTTTAGATATTATTATTCATGATCACAGTGCTCTGAAATCATTGATAATAGATTGAGAATCCCTCTTCATCAGCAAATACTGATCAGCTTTTTACTATCATCTTATAATAAAATATCTTCTCAGTACTGTATTTCATCTGCAGACAGATAATCAGACAGAATATCAGAATCAGATACTGGAACAGTATCTTTGAGTGTTCTATTTATATTATCAGAATAATTGACTTAAACATCTTCTGACTGCTGAATTCATATATAACAATGTAAAAAATGCAATCTTAAAGATATCTTCTTTCTATACTTATTATAAATATAATTCTTCATTATTCAGTGATGTCATGAACAATGTTTCAAAAAGAGAAATAGACAGTCAGAATATTGAACAGATACAGAGAATAGAGTATTTCTCAGTATCAGAAGTAAAAGTGAGATTGAAACTTTTAAACAAAATTTATAAGAAGACAGTGAAAAGCATTCATCATACTCAGAAGTAGTAGATAAAATACTATAATTAAAAACATCTTTTAATAAAGTTCTTGATAGAGAATTAAGTACTATTTTCAGTAAAGAATATCAAGATAATAAGACTGTGTAAAAAGCTCAGTAAGTAGTGACTAGAATCTTTTTCAGTAATAAGAGTGATGAGTAAGCAGATATATAAGTTAAAATTATTCACAGAATTGAAATCAATTCATTCTATTTTTCACATTTTCTATTTGAAGCTCTATAAGTAATGTCTCAGAGCAGAGCTGCCTCAGTCAGATAATATCAAGATTGAAAGTGATACTGAATATCTTATAAAGAAAATATTGAATAAGTGAATATATTACAGTAAGCTTTAATATCTTATGAAATGAGAAGATTATCTATTATCAGAGAATTTATAAGAATCACTTGAGCATTTGAAAAATGCTGAGAAAGAGATTATAAACTATGAGATAACTAGTAGAGACTGCTTTGTTATATATCAGAGATGTTAAGTAAGAAATGCTGCTTAAGACTTCTTATTTTTTCTCAAAGAGTTTTTAGAGATAATCTCACAGTAATAAGCTAGTGTCTTATAAGCTCTGTAACACTCTTCTTCTATTTTCTCTTAAAGAATTTTTTAGAAGTTTAATAAGACTACACAAGTGTAAAATTCCTGAAGCAGTTAGAGAAAAGAAATATTTAAAACTAATAAAAAAGATTAATATTATCAATCTGTGAGCTGCTGCTATTCTAATAAGACTGCAATCTGTTGAAAAAGTAAAAAGAAGAATCAGAGTCTACTCATTAATAATTATATTCTTATTAAACTCATTCTTCATCATTGAAGTCTTCAGCACTGATATCTTTATCTGCTGAGAAGTTAGTACTGCAGTACTGCAGAAGAGCATGAGAAATGCATAAAATATTAACTTATCAACTTATAAAGCATCTTAGTTATCTACTTCAATTGAAGTGAGAT
This sequence comes from Blastomyces gilchristii SLH14081, assembly GCF_000003855.2. Lineage (NCBI taxonomy): Eukaryota > Fungi > Ascomycota > Eurotiomycetes > Onygenales > Ajellomycetaceae > Blastomyces > Blastomyces gilchristii. The sequence goes on along the minus strand of NW_003101681.1, from coordinate 6,249,089 downwards.
TCTCTTCAATCAGTAATTAATCTCTGCAGCACTTTCAACAGTAGCATCAGCTGATCTCTTCTTAAGATCAGTCATTCTGAGGTGTTTTTTCATCTCAGAGATTCACACTTTTATCTTCTTTTATAGATGAGTAAGAGAGATCTCTTCAGTCTTGACAGAATCTATCAATACTTAGAGCTCTGAGACTCTCACTCTGTACTGCTTAAGCATCTGAACTTTGTATCAGAGCTGATACAATATCTTTCTGTGAGATAATACTTACAGAGAGACAGAAGTTATTGTTACAGATACAATAAAAATAACAGAAGTAAGAGAAAAGACAGATATATAAAATCTCTCTCTTCTTCAGCTACTTAGTGCAGTGCAGATAAATGATAATACTGATCAGAGACTGTACTGAAGCCTTCTCACAGAGAGAAGATAAAGAAATCACAGAACTCTGTAGACTCAACTCAGCAGTATCTTAAGCAGAGCTCAGATATGTCACAGAAGAGAAACTATGAATTAAGCTTCTCAGAGCTGCTGTCTCTGAAATCAAGCTCTCTCTGAGATTCTCTCTGAATGATCACACAGGGTCATACATCACTGTGTTGATTGAAAGAGAAGACAGTGTCACAATAGCAGTGAGAGAAGCAGAGAACAGATTAGACACAGATGAACCAGTCAGCAGAAGAAATGACATCTCACTGCAAGGCATAGCTACTACCACTGTGGCTGCAAGAGATGCAGAAGAGAGAGAAGATATGACAATGAAAGCAGTGCTTCTGCAGCTCATTGACACTGCTGTCTCTGCCTTCAACCTGGCTTTCTTGACAGTCACAGAGACTGCAGCCACACTATAAAGATATTTATTATTTACTAGAAAATATCAGAATAAGCTCTTTATTATTCTTCAAGAATGATACTCTCATACACTCACTGTTACAATTGAGAGAGAGAGAAGAAAAATATTTCATAAAGAGAAGAATCTTTTCAAAAAATCCTGTCACTACTGTTAACTTTATCTCTAAAATACATCACTTTTGCAGAGAATTTTATATATAGAATGAAATATAATAAGAGATCTGTAAGTTACTTATTAACTATGTTTTTCATATCTTAAATTGATATATAAGAAACTTACTTATCACATGTTTAATTTGAATAAAGATGAGTAAAGAAAGATCTACACAGTCAGCAGAAAAACTTATCTATTTCTTTGTATCATACACAGTATACACACTGTTAATCAGTTAATAACTGTTACTATATAACAAAGATAATTTCTAATTCAGTAATCTTAAGAGTATTAGAACTATGCTCTTAAAGAAGAGAGTATTATCACATTTCTAACTATATCAAGACCTCACTGCAGTTTTATACAGCTCATCACTTTTATACAGATGATTTTATTTATCTCACAGACTGTTCAAATCAGTTTTCAACTACTCTATGATATTATTCAGATATATCATAGAAAGATCTGATTGATAAATATAAGAACTCTGCTTTTATAGAAGATTAGCAGATTACTCTTTCTTAATAATGAGATGCTGCTGAGATATCACTCTGACTATTCTTACTTATAGAATGAGAGAAGAGTATTCACTTATTATCTATATAGAATAGCTAGATGCTAACTTCTCATTAAAGAAGTCAGTAATTCATTTTTTCTTCTACTGAAATATATACAAGAGTTACTGTATGTCTTATACAATCTTCTTAGTATACTAAGTATCATATCTGTAATATTCTCATAATAACTCTGTAGCCTATGAGCTCACTATTCAAGCAAGATAGTCAAGCTTATTTATACAGCTTTTCAAACAACTACCTCTACATGACACTACTGACTAGTCACTACTTCGGTTCTGCCATGTTATAGAATGTATGAATTGCTGAGATTTATAGTATCAGATCAGAGCTGTCAATTCATGAGTGCTCTCTGAACTAGAATCTGTCAAGTTCTCAAGATTACATACTATCTGTCAACTGTCTATTACTCTGAGACTGATAATATATCAGAACAGATAATTCAGACTGTAAAGAATTATCTTTATAAGTTCTGTAATTATTTATAAGATAATTGATATGATCTTCTCTTATATGCAGAGATTACTATCAACAGTTGAGATGCTATTTCAATAGATATAAGTCTGTTCTTTCTTATACATGAATATCATATGAAAGTGTTGAATCTTCTAGATATTACACAGTTCACACTGAATCTCTGCAGTCTGATTCAAATCACTGGTAATATAGTAATAAAGCTCTGAGATATCTGCTATTAAACAGAGATCTTCATGACAACTGTGAAACAAGATTAAGAGAATCAAATCAATATTCACTGAGATTGTATTAAATAATATAAGATAGAAGATCTGATATGATTGAATCTTAAGAATATACAAATCACATATTCATCTCATACACTAGATTACTATTATATCAGATATAAAGTGATAGAAGTTCTAAATAGTTATAACTACTATCTTGATATATCATCAGAGATTTATAATATATTTCATACAAGCTTGTTTTACTGTGCTATCACTGATCTATTCTCTTCTCAGCTGACTTCTGACTAACAGTTATCAGATATTATAGAAGAAGATAATGAGCTTGAGTAAGAGATTGAGAATATTCTTGATAAGAGACTCTATAACTGCAGCTGATAATATCTTATAAAATAAGTTAATTATAATCAACTGATCTGAACTCTGAGTTCTGTGTTATCTGAAACAGTGATTCTTGACTGATGAAAACTACTTCTGAAAGAGAGAGGTTAATGTAACAGACTGCGCCTGATCAATTATATAGACTATTTTATTACACTTCATAGATTCTTTCATTTCTGATCACTGATTCTCAGCTGCTACAAACATGCGTATATTCTTCCACTCTGAAGCTCTACTGTGTACACCATCACATACATGTATAAATATTTATCTTGATTGCTGATTCTCACACTTTCTCTTTCTTTTCTTCTTTAATGTTTTTATCTTTGTTATATAAGACTGTAAGAGGCCTACACTGAATAGATCGGTATTATATTGATAGGTCTTATTTAACAAAGATAAAAATGTTAAAGAAGGAAAGAAAGAGAAAGTGTGAGAATCAGTGATTGAAATGAATATTTATACATGTATGTGGTGGTGTACGCGGTGGAGCTTCGGGGCGGAAGAATATACACGCGTTCGTAGCGGCCGAGGATCGGTGATCGGGAATGGCCGAGAATCGGAGTGTACGCTACGCGCGTTCGTAGCGGCCGCGGATCGGCGATCGGGAATGGAAAAATCTATGGAGTGTAATGGAATAGTCTATATGATTGATCGGGCGCAGCCCGCTACAAAGACCTATCAATATTATATCAATCTATTCAGCGTAGGCCTCTTACAGTTCTAGCTTCATGTGAATTAGCTCATCACTAGCATTTCACAATTATGTAATCTATCTCTGATTCAGCTAGTGTTCTGCATACACTCTTACAAAGAAACTTTCACTATATTACACTTCTCATTCACTAACTTTTCTCATTCTTCAATTATCTTCTTCATTATCATCATTATCAAATGTTATTATCTCATTCAAGATTTCTATTTCTTCTTCTGTTTAACTCTTTCTATCTGTTTATCTATCACATTGTACATATTTGTGATAATAATCTCTTATTTCTATAATAAGTGTTATTATAGTGCTCATACTGAGCAGTTCATTAGTAGTAAGTGTAACATGTTATGAAATATAATCAGAACTTGTTTATCTTCTAATAATTATCAGAATATATTATTATAAATAATACATCTTCTTCATCTTCTTATACACTCTTAACTATTTTTCTTCTCAGTGAGCTTCTGATTATGTTTTCTGACATAATTTTACATGAATGCAGATGCTGATATATTTGTTTTTATTTATATAGAATCTTCATATATTAACAGATCTGTATTCACTGATGATAGTGAACTCAATATTGAATTATTGATTGAGAACTTGAAGAATATAATAATAAAGAAATTATCTGTATTATATATAACTGAGTCTTCTGTATTCTCTTCTATCTCTTCTACTACTTCTTTCTCTACTACTCTCTTCTCTGTTTCTTTCTCTGTCACTCTCTCTTAATCTTCTACACTTGTCTCTGTATCTGGTTCTTCTGCTTCTGCTATCTCTGTTCTTATAACTCTCACTTCTGCTACTTCTGCTCTTACTGCTATCTTCATTACTAGCTCTCTCTGTTTCAAGAAGATGTTGCATAGACTCAGTGAATCACATTTCTCAGTGTATACACTTCTGCTCTTCTTACTGACCTCTAGAATAATTTATTGTATAAAGACAGTGTATAACATGACTATCTGAAGCTCAGTTACAGACACTGATTATTATATTTATTTTAAATATTTGTGATGAGATAATTATTTATTCATATCAGAGAATTACCTCTCTCTCAAAAGTATTGAGATTGTAAGTCTTTTTCTTTTTTATCTTTTCTTTCTGATACTGATTTTTCTGTTCTTAGAAGAAATCATTATAAGTTTTATTATACATGAAGTTATAACATTTACAGACATCAAGAAACTTTTTATAATTGTAAAGTTTAATATTATGAGAATATCTACTCTGATGAATTTCTTTAAAATAATAGATCTGTATCAGTCTATTCTCTGACATCTATTATCTGACTTTGTGATACAGACAAAAGATATCTGTGTTTTTGAAAATGAGAATATGAATGTTGTACTCTTTTATATCTGCAGATGTAAGACTCATACATCTTATCTAAAATATTGTTGTGAAAATGAGCTGTTTATACACTGTGTTCTGCTTTCTGCATTTCTCTGTGTCTCTCTCTCTCTTTCTGAGAAGTCTCATGCATGTTGTAATTGCATATATAACTCTAAGATCAGTGAGTGTTCATTTAGTAACTGTTCTCATCTCTGATTTTACAGTTTTTATACACTAATAATGATTCTTAGTTGCTTCAGTGTCAGAGATCATTCTAATCAAAGATAATAATACTGCTGAGACTATTCTCTTTCAATCTTAAGCTTCTCTCATCACTTTCTCTCTCTTCTCTGTGAGAAAGATTGTGTGTACACTGAGTTGTAAGTGTTCAGTCTCAGATGACTTCTATCATTATTTATCTGATTCTGTGTCTTCTTCTTCTTCTATTTCTTCTGTCTCTGCTCTCTCTACTCTGATTTCTGATTCTGCAGGTTCTGTACTCTTCTTCAATTTTTCTACATGTATATGTACACATTTCTATATTGATATTCCAGTCAATCTTGTAATAAATGACATTAATGTTGTACACAGAGTGATAGAGAAATTAGAAACATGTGTGATATTATTATGAGAGTAGCTTACAGCTCTTGAATCTCTTGTGAATCTCAAGTTTTGAGATTTTCTTTATTTTTGATGTTTCTCAGATGATGTGATGTTGAAAATAGATTAAATATATGATATATAAAAATGAATGAGATATATATAATAACATTTGTCTTTTACAGCTGACTCTTACAGTTGATGATCAATTCATTATTTCTTTTCTTTTCTTACACTTTTTCTTTGTCTGCTAGTCACTACTCTTACATAATCTCTATATAGTAGAGTGTTCAGTGACTAGATTCAGCAGCTTTTATCTTATAATTCTATCTCACATATTATACTGTCTCTCTTCACTCACTCAAATCACTACAGTGAACAGCTTATTGAAACTAATCTCATCTGATCTCTGAGTGTCTTCAGAGATTGAGATGACTTGATTTCATGTGTTCACAGATGTTTTAGATAGTTTATTCTCTGTGATCTCTGCAATTGAACTGATGTAAACAGTTGAATTCAACTCTGAATTTCTTTTTCTTCTGTGATCTGATTCATGTGTAAGTCTGCTGCTTTAAGACTGCTTTTTACTATGTTATGTCTGCTGTCTGCAGTGTGTTATTATATAACTGACTACAGTCTCATCACTTATTGAAGTGTGATGTTTATCTGATTTCTTCATTACTTTTCATTCTTTTCTTATAATTATGAAAAGATTGAAATAAGTGAGATTATCTGATTTGTAAGCATCTATGATTTCTCTTACTTTGTAAGACTTTTTAATTATAAGTCTCTTCTTTTTTAATAATACTGATGATAGTGCTATAGATAATTATAATTCACTCAGATCTTATATCTTTGCTTTCATAAGTTATGAATCATTTATTAAGTTATGTAAGATCTGTCTCTCTGATTCTTTCAATGTATATATTCTCAGAGAATATGATTTGAGTATTTTATATGACTCAAATCATCTAGATTGAAACTTCTCAGAACTCTCATTGTATATAAGAACTTATATTTTTATCTTAAGACTCAATTTCTTAACTAGTGAGTCTTGTATTCTTTTTGATTGAATTGCTCAGTTCAGGAGTAACTTGTTAGCTTTTATGTGTGTGTGACTGATCTCTTTCAATCTTGATTCTGTGTCTGTAACTGTTGCATCTGTAACTACTGTTTCTGCTGTATCTGCAACTGATGCTCTCTCTTCCATCTTTTCTGAAGCATTCTCTGAGATGCGCGGATGCAATTTATACAACAGATAGAATGATGAATGCTTAAAGACTGTATACTGTCAAATTCATGTGATCAATAGTGCCTGCCTGAGATATTCATCTCATAGTCTTGTAGGCTTGCTCACTAGATATTTTATCAGCATGTTGCTCAAGATTTTATTCAAGTGTTTCATCTTTCTGTTCATCTGCAGATGATATGATGTTGTTCTACAATATCTTATCTATAACTGACTTATGAAATGCCTCACTACTTCTTCTATAAGATTTACACTGTTATCAGTTAGAATCTCATATGACATTTCATAGTTAATATAGATCTTATTATATAGAAACTTTATCATCATCTTCTCTATTGTCTCTGAAACTGCTTTCATGACTGGTCAGTCAGTAGTGTAATCAATAGTAGTGATTATTCATTGATTTTCATTTAATGTTCACAGTAATATATCTATGAGATTCACTCTTTATTGTTTAAACAGTTGTATTGTACACTTTATCTGATATTGTACTTTCTTATATTCTAATTCTTTCTTAGATTCTTTCATGACCTGATAATTTGAGCACTTGAGAGCATACATCTGAATGTTCTCAGTCATGCTTGATCAGTATACTCTTGATTTAAGTACACTTATAAGTTCAGAGCTTTCTAAGTGACTGAATTCCTTGTGCATATAAGTTATCAAGTTGTGTCTAAATAAATGTTCTAGATAGAGAGCTTCTACATATTCTAGATTGTAATAAAGCATAATATTGTTTTTCAATTTCCTCAGCTTGAAGTTTGAAAGCATCTCTTCTACTACTTTTATAAGATGCTTGTTATTCAATATCTTGTCATTCTCTAAGTAAGAGATCATTGTGTTCACTTATTCTGATTTCTTACACTCTCTCAGTGCATTTAACATGAACTTCTCTTATATCTGATTTGCAGAACTCTTACTCATGAAATCAGGTCTGTGACTGATTGCATCAGATATCACAGTATCTGATTTCTTTCAGTATTTGATATAAAGATTGTATACTTGAAACTTTGAGATTCAATATGCTAAGTGATTGAAAGGTTTTATTATTAATTGTAGATAGATGAGGCTTTCATGATCTGTGATCACTGTTGTTATATATCTGTTATTGATATATCTATTTCACAATGTCAGTGTGTGCTTAATCACTAGTAATTTCTTTTCATACACTGAGTAATTGAGCTCAGTATCTGATAGTTTTCTATCATTATATGTCATCAGATGTAGCTTGCTATTCTTACTCATCTGTAGAAGAGTGTCTCTAATAGCTTATTTAAATGTGTCTATCTTGATGTAGAAAGGTTTCTTGTGATCTGATTAAATAAGCACTGAGAATGTTATTACATATTCTCTCAGTGTGAGAAAAGCCTCCTCACATGCAGTATTTCAGATAATTGAATGAAACTTCTTCTTTCACAGATTTGCATCTGTTTCTCTTAAGAGATCTGACAGTGATGTAGATATTTATGTGAATTTCTTAATGAATCTGCAGTAATATGAGATCAACTCAAGAAACTGTTGTACATAGTGTATATTTCTCAGCTGTGATCAATTTGCTATAATATTCAATTTCTCTGAGATGAGATGTATACAGTCATCACTCACTACATGTTCTATAAACTTCAACTCTTCTGTTTCAAACACACACTTTGTTGATTTGATGTAGAGCTTATACTCTGCCAGAGTTATAAGCACTTTATTGAGATGCTTCAGATATTCATCATATGAGTTTGAAAAGACTAGAATGTTATCAAGATATATGAGATATAAGGTTTCATTCTGTTTATGAAGAATTGTATTCATCATTATTTAAAAGATGACAGACACATTTATCAGACTGAATAGCATTGTCAGAAATTTGAACTTCTCTCATTGCATATTAAATGCAGTTCACAACAACATATTATACTTACTGCTAATCAACATATAACTCTTCATCAACCGCTCCACCACGAACTCGCTCGATTTTTCGAATAAGAACCCGCCGATAGATCCATCGAAAAGCCCTCGATCATACGAGCATTTTGACCCCATCGCCGACCGCATACCCCGTGTGGTGGTGGAGTTATCCAGCCAAACGTGAACCAGACGTCGTTCGAAACTCCTGTGTGGGATTATCCCCCATTCTCCCCTACCACACCACAACCCCGGGCCAAATTGCCATACAAATTGTAAGGTGAAGAGACCTAGCCATATGCACCAATCTTCTCGATTTTGGAAGATCCCTGATCTGTAGTTGTGGAGATATCTGAGGAGCAACCTCCGCGAAAACCCTGTCCATCTTTGATGTTCCAAAACACCAACGCCAAGTCCCACCCTCGTACCGCCCTTCCTAATCTGGCCCATCCCCAGCAGAAAAATACAAAAAGATACCTCAGCGATAATATCAAGCACATAACCAACAGCCACTTCTGAAGTGCAACCTCCGCGGTCTGTCTTCAGTGTATCTAGACATCAACACCAAGTCTCACCCTCGTACCACTCCTCTCAATCTGGCCCATCCCCGACAGAAAAGTACAAAAAGATACCTCAGCAACTGTACTTGATACATAATCGGCAGACATGACAACTATAAAATCAGTATATCTCAAGGTCTGACTGAGCCTTTGATCCCTGCACAGTGAGATATATTAAATCTAGTTTTAATACCACAATATTCAATAGATTCTGTAAGAGATTGAGAACAGCAACACTAGATTTCTATTGAATTTGAGAATTAACTCTATATTGATATAATCATTGATAAAGTCTTCTATTTTGAGATATAAATAACCAGTTTCTCTACATTCTGCTGACAATATTTACATTATTATATAGAAACAGACTTATATTCTCTATAATATCAAGACTCTGAAGAGAGAAAGTCTTGATAGAGAGTATACAGTAGTGCATATTTTAACAGTTTCTATCTCATTCTTCTGCAGCAGTTAATGCAAAAAAAAAAAAAAAAAAAGATCTTAGAAATAGTTTTTTACTTCTCTTGAAAAAGTAAGGTGTTTTTCTCTGAATTTTACACAATATTCTTACAAAGAATTAAAAACAGAGTTATTTTCTGTTATAATTTCATATTCTTTTAAGTAAGAATTACTTTTTCAGTGATTAAAGAGCTTTCATTAATACTTAATTCTTTTTTACACTCTTTATTAACTGATTTGAGTTGCACACTTGTTGTGTGAGAAGAATTGAATAATTTAGAATAAAATTGAATAGTTTTAATCAATTTCTCTGCAAAAAATTGATTTATTTTTTATCAGTTTTTCTCTTAAAAACTGTCATATTATCTGATTTATTATCAATTGATATCATACTTTTTCTCACTGTATCTTAAGAAAGAGATTGTAAAGATTTTACTGATTTATCTTAAAAATTAATTTTAGTTTATTAGATTCTCTTCAAAAATCTAATCTAGTTACTGAACTAGTGTGAAAAAAATCAGGTGTTTTATACATAGAAGTCTGTTATTCTTCTTTTAAAATAGTCTGATCAACTTTTCAATTGAAAACAGACTTAGAAATCTCTTAATTGAAACAGTCTGATCAACTTTTCAATTCAAAAGAGTTTAATAAATATCTTAATTAAATTAGTCTGATCAACTTTTTATTGAGTAAGAATAATGAGTTCAAAAGTACACTCAGTTAATATGAAAAAGAATGCTTTCTCAAATACTATTTCTAAGATTGAAATTCTAAAGAGAAGAAAGAAAGAAGAAATAGAGAAATAACAAGTTCTTGAAATACAGAAACTTGAAAAAGTAAGTAAAATTCTTGAAAAGCAGTGTCTGAGTGAGATGAATGAAGAAGTTCTGTAAATTCTTCATACTCAGGCTAGATAACTACAGAAAGTGATCAAGTTCAAACTTGAAATTTCAAATACAGTTCAAAAAACTTTGAAAATTTCTAATACAATTACTGACTCTTCAGTTTACTCTTCTTTCTTTTCTACTTCTTCTTCTTCTTCTTCTTTAAATCAGAAGAAAATATATGCTCAAGCAGCTGAATCTGCTGTCTCTAAACCTGCTGTCTCTAAATCTGCTATTGTGATTCAAAAGTTGCTTAAGCCAGTGTACGATTACAGGCGTACGCCGGCTTCTTATATATTGTAATATCATACACTAAATTAATTAGCGGCCGCTATGGCCCCTTTACACTCGTACACATACACTAGTAGTTCAGAAGCGGCCGTGTTATTATTCAATGATTGTACATTCTTCCGAACCACATCCTCCCTCATCAGATTCAGTCACACCCATGTGACCATGTCATACACTCTAGCTTCATGTGGATTAGCTCGCCACTAGTGTTTCACAATTGTGTGATCTATTTCTGATTCAGCTAGCATTCTGTGTACACTCTCACAAAGAAACTTTCACTATATTACATCACTCATTCACTAACTTTTCTCATCCTTCAATCATCTTCTTCATTTCATCATCATCAAATGTCATCATCATTCAAGATTTCTATTTCTTCTTCTGTTCAACTCTTTCTATCTGTTTATCTATTACATCATACATGTTTCTGACAATAGCCTCTTATTCTCATAATAAGCATTATTATAGTGCTCATACCAGGCAGTTCATTAGCAGTAAGTGTAATGTGTTGTGAAACATGATCAGAACTTGTTTATCTTCTAACAATTATCAGAACATACTATCATGAATGACATATCTTCTTCACCTTCTTATACACTCTCTCTACCTTCTCATACACTCTCAACTGTTTCTCTTCTCAGTGAGTTTCTGATCATGTTTTCTGACATGATTTTGTATAAATGCAGATGCTGATATATTGTTTTTATTCATATAGAATCTTCATACATTGACAGATCTGCATTCACTGATGATAGTGAACTCAATGTTGAATCATTGATTGAGAACTTGAAGAATATGATAATGAAGAAATTATCTGTGTTATGTATAGTCAGATCTCTTATGTTCTCTTCTGCTCTCTCTGTTTCTTTCTCTGCTGCTTCTCTTCAATCTTCTACACCTGTCTCTGTGTCTGATTCTCCTGCTTCTGCTACCTCTGTTCCCGCAATTCTCACTCCTGTCACTTCTGGTTTTACTGTCTCTGCTTTTGTGACCAGCTCTCCTCATTTCAAGAAGATATTGTATAGACTTAATGAATCATATCTCTCAGTGTGTACACTTCTGTTCTTCTTATCAACTCTCAGAATAATTTATTACACAAAGACTGCATACAATATAACTATTTAAAGCTCAGTCACAGATATCAATTATTACATTCATTTTAAATATTCATGATGAAGAAATCATTTATTCATTTCAGAGAATCATCTCTCTTCTTAACAGTATCAAGATTGTAAGTCTTTTTCTTTTCATCTTTTCTTTCTGATACTGATTTTCCTGTTCTTAGAAGAAATTGTTATGAGTTTTACTGTGTATAAAGTCATGACATTCACAGATATCAAGAAACTTTTCACAATCATCAAATTTAATATTACAGGTACATTTACTCTGACAAATTCCTTTAGAATGATAGATCTGTATCAGCCTATTCTCTGATATCTATCATTCAACTTCATGATGCAGGCGAAGAATATTCATGTTTTCATTATTATTATTATTATTATTCTTTAATTATAGATGTATGCAGTCAGAGACTATGACATCTACCTGAGAACTTTTAGTTCTCAGGGTTTTTCCTATGTCTGTAAAGTTAACTATTATACATTCATCAATTTCAGATATGCAAAATCAGAAAATTCCAGCTCAGAATACAAAAACTGTTTACAAATTGCAGTGTTTTAACATCTTTTAATACTTTGAAATCATTTGACAATATCATGACAAAGGAAAAGAGAAAAAGAACACAGTCTCAAAGATAGACACATTAAATAGATAGTATAGAAAGAAATTGAAAGGAAAAGATAAAGAAATAGATAAAGTAAAGAGAGACTATAACAAAACAAATTATTAAAAGAGAGTGTATAGCTGTTTTAACAGACTATATCTGATTGATTTCCTTCTCTTCATATTCAGATAATTCTGAATTTAGTCATTTTCTTGTAGCTGCTTGAGTTTCTGATAGAAAGTCTATTAAGTATTTAATTCCTGTGTCAGTTGAGAATAAGAATCTCATATTTAATTGATTTAGATCATACTTCTCTTTCAATCTGGCTCTGAGACTATTGTATAATGCACAGTGTATTACAATATACTCAGGATTCTCATTTGTATTGCAGAATGAGCATTCTATTGAGTCAAATCTATCATCAAATCTTTGTATATAAGATTTGAAATAGCCATGTCCTAGTTTCAGCTGTATTATAGATGAGAATATTTTCTTTTTACATTTAATTGAACAAGATTTCCACTTGGATTTTGTTTCAAATCTTGAATAATGTATACTCTTCTTTTGTTTCTGCCAGCTTTCATTCCACTTGTCTAAACAAGATTCTTTTATTTTTCTCTTTATAAAAGACCAGGACACAATTTTTTGAATAGATCTGCTTAATTCTGCACCCTTTTTTGCAGCTGAATCAGCCAATTCATTGCCATGAATATTCATATGAGCAGGAACCCAGTGCAGATGAATTATCAGCTTTGATATTCTTCTCTTTTGAATTTTCAAAACAGAGTTTAAGATCAGTTCAAGATTCATTTGATCATTATGAATCTGACTATTTCTAAGTCTTTTTAAAGCAGCTTGACTATCAGAGAATATCCATGCCTCTTTCAAACAATTTCCTCTTTTATGAGATTTTATTTCAATGAGTTTGAAAGCTTTCACTATTGCAAATAGTTCAGCATCAAAGACTTCACATTCACAGTCTAGATTTCAGAAATCTGAGATAAAATTGATATTATCTTCAGTATAAGCAATGCCTGCGCCTAATCTATTCAAGTTCTCATTTTTTAAGCCATCTGAATAAATCAGAATAGAGTCTTTTATATTGATTGTAGAAATTCTCTTCAAATGCTGTTCATATTCTTTCTCTTTTGATAGTTCACTTATTTGTAAGTCTATAAGAGATTCAAGCTTTTCTCTCCAGGGTGATAACTTCTCATGATCCACTTTTTCAACATTTAAAGAAGAAAATTGATTTTTAATCAGAGAGCATAGTCTGTACAGTTGAGAAGGCATTTTCTTTGAAGAATTATTTTCATTTCAATCAAGAAATCTATTTCAATCCAGTTCATTTCCAGAGTTAATTGATGGAAATGAAGAAGAGACTCTTTCTCTGATTATATGATTTGAGCTCATCTTTACAACTCTCAGAGCATAGTTCATACAGGCCTATTCATGTTTTCAGAAACAGGAACATGAATGTCATACTCTTTTACACCCGCAGGCGTGAGGCTTGTACACCCTGTCTGAGATGTTATCATGGAAATGAGCTGTTCACACACTGTATTCTGCTTTCTGCATTCTCTCATGTCTCTCTCTCTCTTTCTGAGAAGTCTCATGTGTGTTGTAATTACACATACAACTCTAAGGCCAGTGAGTGTTTATTCAGTAACTGTTCTCATCTCTGATTTTTCAATTTTTATACACTAATAATGATTCTTAGTTGCTCTGGCATCAGAGATCATTCTAATCAAAGATGACAATGCTGCAGAGACTATTCTCTCTCACTCTTAAGCTTCTTTCATTGCTTTCTCTTCCTTCTCTGCAGAGAAGGTTGTGCACACACCAAGTTATAAGTGTTCAGTCTTGAGTGACTCTCACTGTCATTCATTTGGTTCTGTGTCTTCTCCTTCTTCTGTTTCTTTCATCTTCATTCCCTCTGCCCTGGCTCCTGGTCCTGCAGATTCTGTGCTCTTCTTCAATTTTTCTACACATATATGTACACATTTCTATATTAGCATTCCAGTCAATCTTGCAATAAATGACATTAATGTCATATGCAGAGCAGTAGAGAAATTGAAGATATATGCAGTATTGTTATAAGAGCAGCTTACAGCTCTTGAATTTCTTACAGATCTTGAGTTTTGAGATTTCCTTTATTTTTGACATTTTTCAGGTGATGTGGTGTTGAAAATAGATTAAACATGTGACATATAAAAATGAATGAGATGTGTATGATAATATTTGTCTTTTACAGCTGATTCTTACAGTTGATAATCAATTCATTATTTCTTTTCTTTTCTTATGCTTTTTCTTTATCTGCTAGTCACTACTCTTACATGACCTCTATATAATACAGTGTTTAATGACTAGGTTCAGCAGCTTCCATCTTTTGTAATTCTGTCTTATACATTATACTATCTCTCTTCACTCACTCAGACCACTACAGTAAATGGCTCATTAAAACTAATCTCACCCGATCTCTGAGCATCTTCAGGGGTTGAGATGACTTGATTTCACATATTCACAGATGTTTCAGATAGTTCATTCTCTGTGATCTCTGCAATTGAACTGGTGTAAACAGTTGAATTCAACTCTGAATTTCTTTTTCTTCTGTGATCTGACTCATATGCAAGTCTGCTGCTTTGAGACTGTTCTTTGCCACATTGCATCTGCTGTCTGTAGCACATTATTGTACAATCAGCTACAGTCTTATCACTTATTGAAGTGTGGTATTTACCTGATTTCTTTATTACTTCTCATTCTTTCCTTGTAATTATGAAAAGATCAGAATAAGTGAGATTATCTAGTTTGTAAGCATCTATGATTTCTCTTACTTTGTAAGACTTTTCAATTATAAGTCTCTTCTTTTTCAATGCTGATGATAGTGCTGTAAATAATCATAATTCACTCACATCTTGCATCTTTGCTTTCACAAGTTATGAATCATTGATTAAGTTGTGTAAGACTCATTTCTCTAATTCTTTCAATGCATACATTCTCAGAGAATGTGATTTGAGTATTTTATATGGCTCAAATCATCTAGATTGGAACTTCTCAGAACTCTCATTGTATATGAGAACTCACATTCTCATCTTGAGACTTAATTCCTTAACTAGTGAGTCTCATATTCTTTTTGATTGAATTGCTCAGTTCAGAAGTAACTCATTAGCTTTTGCATATGCATGACTGATCTCTTTCAATCTTGGTTTCACATCTGTGACTGTTGCATCTGTAATCACTGTTTTCTCTCTCATCTTTTTCAAAGCATTCTTCAGAATGCGCGGATGCAATTCATACAACAGATAGAATAATGAACACTTGAAGACTGCATGCTGCTGAATTTGTGTGACTAATAGCATCTGATCAAGATATTCATCTCATAATCTTGTAGGCTTACTCACTAGATATTTCATCAGTATGTTGCTCAAGATTTCATTCAAGTGTTTCATCTTCTCATTTGTCTGTAAATGATATGATATTATTCTACAATGTCTTGTCTGTAACTGGCTCATGAAATGCCTCACTGCTTCTTCTACAAGGTTCACACTGTTATCAGTTAGAATCTCACACAGCATTTCATAGTTGACATAGATCTCATTATGTAGAAACTTCATCATCATCTTCTCTATCATCTCTGAAACTGCTTTCACAACTGGCCAGTCAGTAGCATAATTAATAGCAGTGATTATTCATCAATTTCCATTTAATATTCATGACAATATGTCTATGAGATTCATCTCTCATTGTTTAAACAATTGTATTATACACTTTATCTGATATTACACTTTCTCACATTCTAATTCTTTCTTAGATTTCTTTACAATCTGACAATTCAGGCACTCATGAGTATATGCCTGAATATTCTTGATTATGCTTGATCAGTATGCTCTTGATTTGAGTACACTCATAAGTTCAGGACTTTCTAAGTGGCTGAATTCCTTGTGTATGTGAGTCATCAAGTCACATCTAAATAAAGATTCTAGATAGAGAGCTTTCACATATTCTAGATCACAGTAAAGTATAATATCATTTTTCAATTTCCTCAGCTTGAAGTTCAGAAGCATCTCTTCTACTACTTTTATAAGATGCTTATCATTCAACACCTTGTCATTCTTCAAGTGAGAGATCATGACATTCACTCATTCTGATTCCTTGCATTCTCTCAGTGCGTTTAATATGAATGTCTCTTGTATCTGATTCACAGAACTCTTACTCTTGAAATCAGGTCTGCAACTGATTGCATCAGGCATCACAGTGTCTGATTTCTTTTAGTATTTAATATGAAGATTGTACACTTGAAACTCCAAGATTCAACATGCTAAGTGTTTAAAAGATTTTGTTATTAATTATAGATAGATAAGACTTTCATGATCTGTGATCATCATTGTCATATATCTGTTGTTAATATATCTATTTCATAACACCAGTGTGTGCTTGATCACTAGCAATTTCTTTTCATACACTGAGTAATTGAGCTCAGCATCTGATAGTTTCCTATCATTATACATCATCAGGTGCAGCTTGCTGTTCTTACTCATCTGTAGAAGAGCGTCTTTGATAGCTCATTCAGATGTATCTGTCTCAATGTAGAAAGGTTTATTATAATCTGATTGAATAAGCACTGAAGATATTATTATACATTCTCTCAGTGTGAGAAAAGCCTCTTCATACACAGCATTTCAGATGATTAAATGAAACTTCTTCTTTCACAGATTTGCATTCATTTCTCTTAAGAGATCTGAGAGTGGTGCAGATATTCATGCAAAATCCTTTATAAATCTGCAGTAGTATGAGATTAACTCAAGAAACTATTGTATATGATGTACATTTCTCAGCTGCAGTCAATTCACTATAATATTCAATTTCTTCAGAATGAGATATATACAGTCATCACTCACTACATGTTCTACAAACTTCAACTCTTTCATTTCAAACACACACTTGATTGATTTGACATAGAGCTTATACTCTGCCAGAGTTATAAGCACTTCATCAAGATGCTTCAGATGTTCATTGTATAAGTTTGAAAAGACTAGAATATTATTGAGATATATAAGATATGAGGTTTCATTCTGTTTATAAAGAATTATATTCATCATCATTTGAAAGATGATAGATGCATTTATCAGACTGAATAACATTGTCAGGAATTTGAACTTCTCTCATTGTATATTAAACATGATTCACAGAACTGACAGTTCATCTACACAGATCTGCCAGTATTCTGAGAGAAGATTGATCTTTGATAGATATCAGACATTTTCAATCATATTCAACTATTGTTGAATTCATGACAGTGAATATTAATTCTTGATTGTAAGCTTGTTAAGTGCTTGATAATCAATACACATCTGTCACTTCTCACTCATCTTTTTCATAAATAGAACTGGAAAGCCTCACACACTTGATAAGAGTTGTATAAGACCATGTTCTAGAAGGTCTGTGATCTGATACTTCTGTTCTTCAAGATGCATTTGTGACAGAGGATACACATTCTGATTGACTGGTTTTATGTCCCATGTATTAATCTCATGTACAAATCCTTATTTCAGTGATAATTTCAGTGAAAGATCTGTTCAGAAGATCTTTCTATACTTCTTCAGAAGCTTCTTCATACACTTGTTCTCCTGCATATCTTTTATCTTAGTTTTCTTCACTTCCAGGTTCTGTATGACATATAGAATGCTTTCAGATGAGGTCTTGTAAATCATTCTCTTTACTTATTAATGCATAAGCAGATTTAATTCTTCTATATCAGAGGTATGAAATGTCCTTCTCATATCAGTTGATAGAATTGTATGAACTGTTTTCTTCCTATCAGTCAACTGCATATGACATGTACATTATTGAATCTGCAGATTAAACCTTTGAAATCAATTGAGTCTGAGAATAAGATCATATTTCATGTTCTGCAGCTTTCACACTTAAATATAGCAAGATCATTCTCTGAAGTACAAGAGAACTCTTACTCTTACAGATAATATCAAATATCAGTTATCAGATAATCTTATACATCAGAGATTCTTCACTCAGCAGATCTCTTTTAATCTTCAGATTATATAATTATCAATATATTGTATAGAAGCTTCTGTGTCTGCTAACACTTTTGTAGCTATCTCTTAATTCTTATTCAAGTGTTCTCTATACATTAACATTTCAGGTCTTAAGGCATTGAGATGAGTATTCACTTCATCATTCTCACTCATATCTTATTCAGAAGTCTGCTTCTTCTTTGTATTCACAGAATTCAGAGAGTCATCTAACACAGACATCTCTTTCACTTTGAAGACTTTTTATAGAATATCAGTGAGTGTCTCTGAGCTCACTGATTCTGCTAGTTTTTTAACTCTCTTGCTTCTTTTAACTGTGTATACTGAGTACAATCTTTTACACTATGATTTTGATATCTGCAGTTGAAGCAAGCTCAATATTTATAATATCAAGATTTTCACTCAGAGAATTCCTTTTTCAGAGAATTCAGTGCTTTAGTGATAGCATTCAGATCTAGATTCATCACATTCAGATGTGTAGCTTGTATTATAGAAGTCTGATTACTCATTCTTCACTAAGACATACTCAATTGCAGTATTTTCTGTTGCAATTGACTCACTTATTCTCATATAATGAGAATATTGTATATTTTCTTCACTGTACTTGACTGTGAGGTTAAGCATTTCCATTTCACTCTCAACTCAGGTATAAGATTATGAATGAAGATCTGTAAACAGAAAGATGTTGAAAGCTCTTCATTCAATGCAAGATAGTGTAAGCTGAAGTGTGTAAAGTATAATATAAGATTACTCACTTATCTACACTCAGTGAAGCATTCATAATACTTATCTTATATATTCACTTTCTCAAAGTTGTGCAAGATTCATTTGAAAAACTCATTTCATATTTATGAGAATGAATATTACTTCAGATCTGTAAGATTCATCTTTTCATCAGTTATTTATAATGACTTCACTTTTCTGTATAGAAATGTGACAGATTTTAAGACTTATTGAAATTCTGTTGACTGTCTGTCTGTGAGTTCATATTCAATCTGATAATATGATTGCATCTGACTTAGTCAGCTGATTGCAGCATTATTTTTTCAGTCATCATTGAAGCTTAGTAGCTTCAGCAGATCTCTTCACTTGATGTATTTCATACTCAGATTCTCATTCTGCACAGCAGTCTTCAATGATATGTACACTTCTGAAGAGATCATGAATAATTGTAATGAAACCTCTAGATTCAGTATAGTTATCTATCTGTGTAAACATTCAATCTCTTACTACAGGTCTAAGATCTGGTTTTCTCTATTCTTATTAATGATGGTGATTGCATCAGCAAAGCTCTTCATAGTGAATATCTGATCTGCAGCAAATGCTAATTGTTGTTTGACTTCTGTCTCAGCCTGCCACTGTGTATGCAAGGTCTTGATCTCATTTAGAATTCTTGTACATGTACAGAGCTTCAATTCTGATTCAGCAGTTTCAGCTGCTTTTCTTACTACTTTAAGTAAACCCTCTGAAAGATTCTGCATATCTTTCAGTTCAGATAGCAGAGAAGAGTGTTGTTCATATTAGCTAGAGAAGATATTCATTTCAGTGATTTCTCATTAATTGTATAATGTCTATCATTATATCACTATATTGTTATATGATTTTTGTTATCATTGTACAACTCTGGTGATAGCTACTCCTTCTTTTATCTCTTTGAGTGAAGAGCAGTCTTCTTTGAATCTGATTCATTACTCTCATTTCTTTTCTCACATCTCATCTATTCACATACATGGTATTCATCTGAGTGTGAAGTTTTCTCTCAACAAGTGAAACAGTATTAATTGAATGCTCTTCTGCTTACTGCTCTTCATACACTATCTTTTGAGACATTCTAGAACCACACTGGCATGATAACTATAAATCACTTTGTAGATGAAATTATCATGCTCTGGAGAAGCCTGCACTTCTCACCAGTTTTTAGACATGCTATCAGATGTGATTCAAAGGTTGCTTAAGCCAGTGTACAATTACAGGCGTACGCCGGCTTCTTATATATTGTAATATTGTACACTAAATTAATTAGCGGCCGCTATGGCCCCTTTACACTTGTACGCGTACGCTAGTAGTTCGGAAGCGGCCGCGTTATTATCCGACGGTCGTACGTTCTTCCGAACCACACTATCTCAAAATCTGCTCAAAATTCTGAGAAAACTGAGAAGAATACTGCTCATACTTCTATTGATAGAAGAGTGAAGAAAAAAATATAAAAAGAGAAAAATCTTCAAATCTTCAGAAATAGAAGACTTATTCTCAAAGTCTCAAATCAGGACATATTGCAGAGAAATAAGCTAAACTCAAATCTCATTTTCAGAATTAGAAATGAAATCAATCAGCAGTTCTTTTCTCAGTTAATAACTGATATTGAAGTTCAAAAATCAGTTATAGCTTCAATTGAGTTATTCTTCTTTAGAAACTTCATCATTCTGATCACAATGCCTGAATTCAGTGCAGAATTCCTTATTCAGAATGAGAATCTCTGAAAGTCAGCAGTAAAATCTCTGTTAAACATAATAATTCTATCTGAGAGAGATGCAAAGTGAGATAAATTCATTCTTCATGATATTTCAGTTGAAATCTTTGACTGTGAGGAAGAAATGCTACTTCTCAAAAATAAATTGAAAGAGTATAATTCTATTCAACTGAGAAAAGAGCCTGTATAACTTAATTCAATTGAGTTCAGACAGAGTAGAAGAAATGCCTCTGTTCTAGTGTATGTAAAGACACTTGAACAATCAAGAATCTCTGAAGTAAGAGTAGCAGATTTGAAAATGAGAGTTCATGAATACAAAGACTCAAGAATGAATCTCAAAGCTCAAACACAGTGTTCAAACTGTCAAAGATATGAACACTTTGCAATCTCTTGTTTCAGAGACTCAAAATGTGCATTCTGTGCTAGAGATCATAAAACTAGTGAGTATAAATGTGAAACATGCTTAAAAAGAGATGAAATATGTTAATATACTCTGTGTAAGTGCTTCAATTGCAAAGAAAAACATGCATCTAGCTCAAAAGAATATGTATTTACTCCAAGAACTCAGAAGAACTGAAGAAAAGATGAAGCTCAAAATAAATTTAAAACTGAAGAGAAAAGTTAAGCTAGTAAATCTACAACTGTCAGCTTAAAAAGAAGAAATTCTCAACTATCTAGATCTTCAAACTTTAACTCTTCAGCTAAGTGTAAACAGAATTTGAATCCTCAAACTTCTGTTAAGATTAGAGAATTGAGAAATGACTCTGATAATAAACTAGATATAATGCAAGCAGGTGAGATTCCTACTTTTCAAAATAGTTATAATCTACTATCTGATGATAGAGATTAGATTCTACTCTATCTCTACTCTCTCTTAGTATGAATATATAACAAAAACAACAAAAAAAGTTTAAAAACTGTTCAAAAATCACATTTATTCAAAATAATGTGAATAGAAACTCAAATTGTATTTATTCTTATCTTCAAATTGCATTTGAATAAAAAGTTAACTTTGTACTTCTTCAAGAACCAAACTTTGATACTGAGTAAAAGTACATCATTTCTCATTCAAGCTATTACTACTTTCTTCCTGAAAAATCTGAGATAAAATCAAGAGTAGTGATCTATAAGAGAAAAAGATTAAGATATTAATTTAATTTGAGATTTAATATCCTATCTGACTCTGATATTCTAGTGGGTGATATTATAGATAAAGAGAATGAGTTTGATACTATTCAACTTATAAATATCTATAATGAAAAGTCATTGAAAGAAAACAACAATACCTGAACAATTGATAGAGGATTTTTGAATATAACTCTCTTAAAAAACTCTATAATTACAGAAGACTTCAATGCACATCATCTCTGATGAAACTCAGAGTGCACAAGAGCAGTAAGAGCAGATAAACTAGTTGAATGAACTTTTAAGTATTCAATAGATTTAGTTAACAAGTCTGATTAACAAACATTCTTTAGAAAAGACATGAAACAGAAATCTATTATAGATCTAACTTTCATATCACAAAATCTAATTAAAAAAAGACTTATAAACTGGTTTATTAATTCAAATGAAACCTCAGAATAAGATTATAAGATTATTCAATTTGATATTAAACTGAGTGAAAAATAAAGAAGTGAAAATCCTCTTCTCTCTAATCAGTATAACTTTGAAAAAGCTGATTAAAAAGCAGTTGAAGAAAGAGTAAAATAGCTGAAATCTGAAAGACAGAGTGAGCTTTATTGAAATCAAAGTCAAGATATCTTAAATGAAATACTTAAGAATAGAGCAAAGCTGATTACATCTATTCTTCTAATAAGTATTGAAGAAAATATTTCAAAGAAAAAGTCTTCTGAGTATTTCAAATCTTGATGCAATGAGAATATCACTTCTAAAAGAAAGCAATTAGTCACTGCTAAGAGAGAGTGAAAGAATAACTTAATATCTGATGAAGAGTTCAAAACTATTCAAAATGAATATTTTTCAGATATTAAAAAAGCCAAAACAGATTGCTGAAACAAATTTCTTGAAGAAGCATAAGAAAAAGAAGTCTTTAAAGTCTTCAACTATACTAAAACAAGAAGTGTAGCAAAGCTTCCAACCTTAGAATATGAATTTCAGAATGAATTGTATACAGCAAACTCTTTTGAGGAAAAATATCAAGCTTTTATAAGAATTCTCTTTCAAAACTCATCATATTTAGAAGAGAAGAATATGTCATTTCATGAATATATTGATGAAAATAACTGGAAATGATCTGAGCTTACATGTGATGAACTAGAGTCAGCAATATTCTCAAGTTCAATTAAAACTGCTACAGGGCCTGATTCAATTAATCATTTAATTATTCAAAAGATATATTTCTACTTGAAGAATGAATATTTTGAGCTCTTTTTCAATCTCTTAAGAAATGATTATCATTCTGAATGCTGGAGAGAAGCTACTGAAGTAATTCTTACAAAACCTAATAGAAAAGCTTCAGTTTCTAAGTTATATAGAGTAATATCTCTTTTGAACTGTTTGAAAAAGTTCTAGAAAAGATAATAGCTACTAGATTATCTTTTATAAGCTCTATTAGTGATTCTCTTCTATTTAATGAATAAATGAGAGATAGAAAACAATGTTCTGTAATTAACACTGTTCTCTCAGTTATTCATGATATTCAAGTAGCAAAGTATGAAGACCTGGTCTCAACTGCAGTTTTTATTGATATAAAAGATGCATTTGATCATGTTTCAAAGTCTAAGATGATTCAAACTTTGAAGATGTTAAAACTGTCACTTTCTCTAATAAAATGAGTTGATTATTTTATATCTAAAAGAATTATACAACTATTCTTTGATGAAAGAAAACAAGATAAAACTGAGATAAAAATAGAAGTATCACAAGAATCTTCAATCTCATCTGTTTTATTTGCAATATACACTGCATATTTATTCAAGAATAGAGAGATGAAAATAGTGAGATCTTCAAGTTATGTAGATGATATTAGTCTACTCTACAGTTCAAAGACAATCAAAGAGAATTTAGAAGTGATTGAGAAAGCAGTAAAGAAAATCTTTGTTAGAGCAGATATCAATCTAATTCAATTTGATATGAATAAAACTGAGTTAATTCACTTTTTTCTCAGATTTAATGAGAAAGAACTAAGTCTAACTCTTCTGAATAAAGAGATTAAACCCAGTTTGAATGTCAAATGACTAGAAGTATGATTAAACTTCAAGTTGAATTTTAAATATTATATTCAATAAAGAATGATCAAGACAGAGAGACTACTGAATAGTATAATCAGACTATTAAATACTGAGAAAGGTCTATCTTTTCAGGCTATGAGACAGTTATATATAGCCTGTATTATCTCAGTAGCTGATTATGAAGTTTAAGTTTGATAAAACAATCAAGATAACTTCACTGAACTGTTTCAAAGTCTATAAAACAGAGCTTTGAGAAGAATTCTGGAAGCATTCAAATCATCTTCTATTAAAGCAATGAAAATTGAAGCCTCAATTTCATCTCCTGCTATTCAATTTGAAAAGGCCTGTATGAACTACACTCTGAGAGTCATAAAGATGAGCTTAAATCATATAATCAGAGAAAGAGTCTCTTCTTCATTTCTATCAGTTAACTCAGGAAATGAACTGGATTGAAATAGATTTCTTGATTGAAATGAGAATAATGCTTTAAAGAAATTGCTCTCTCAACTGTATAGACTATGTTCACTTATTAAGAATCAATTTTCTTCATTAAATATTGAGAAAATTGATCATGAGAAGATATCTCTCTGAAGAGAAAAGCTGGAATCTCTCATAGACTTATAAATAAGTGAACTATCTAAAGAGAGAGAATATGAACAGCATTTGAAGAAGATCTCTATAATCAATATAAAAGACTCTATTCTGATTTACTCAGATGACTCAAAAAATGAGAATTTGAATAGATTAGATGCAGGCATTGCTTATACTGAAGATAATATTAATTTTATCTCAGATTTCTGAAATTTAGGCTGTGAATCTGAAGTCTTTGATGCTGAACTATTTGTAATAGTGAAAGCTTTCAAACTCATTGAAATAAAATCTCATAAAAGAGGAAATAGTTTGAAAGAGGCATGAATATTCTCTGATAGTCAAGCTGCTTTAAAAAGACTTAGAAATAGTCAGATTTATAATGATTAAATGAATCTTGATCTGATTTTAAACTCTGTTTTGAAAATTCAAAAGAGAAGAACATCTAAACTGATAATTCATCTGCATTGAGTTCCTGCTCATATGAATATTCATGATAATGAATTGGCTGATTTAGCTGCAAAAAAGAGTTCAGAATTAAGCAGATCTATTCAAAAAACAGTGTCCTGATCTTTCATAAAGAGAAAGATAAAAGAATCTTGTTTAAACAAGTGAAATTAAAGCTGGCAGAAACAAAAGAAGAGCATACATTATTCAAGATTTGAGACAAAATCAAAGTGGAAATCTTGTTCAATTAAATGCAAAAAGAAAATATTCTCATTCATAATTCAGTTAAAACTAGAACATGGTTATTTCAAATCCTATATACAAAGATTTGATGATAGATTTGATTCAACAGAGTGCTCATTCTGCAATACAAATGAGAATTCTGAGTATATTGTAATACATTGTGCATCATACAATAGTCTCAGAGTCAGATTAAAGAAGAAGTATGATTTAAATCAATTAAATATGAGGTTCTTATTCTCAACTGAGACAGGACTTAAATACTTAATAGACTTTCTATCAGAAACTCAAGCAGCTACAAGAAAATGGCTCAACTCAGAAGTATCTGAATATGAAGAGATGGAAATTGATTAAATATAGTCTGTTAAAATAGCTATACACTATCTTTTAATAATTTTATTTTGTTATAGTCTCTCTTTACTGTACTTGTTTCTTTCTGTTCTTTTCTATCTATCTATTTAATGTGTCTATCTTTAAGACTATGTTCTCTTTTCCTTTGTCATGATATTTTCAAATGGTTTCAAAGTATTAATAGGTGTTGAAATACTGCAATTTGTAAACAGTTTTTGTATTCTGGGCTGGAATTTTCTGATTTTGCATATCTGAAATTGATAAGTGTATAATAGTTGACTCTATAGATATAGGAAAAACTCTGAGAACTAAAGGTTCTCAGATAGATGTCATAGTCTCTGACTGCATACATCTATAATTGAAGAATAATAATAATAATAATAATAATGCAGTTCACAGAACTGATAGTTTGTCTACACAGATCTGTCAGTATTCTGAGAGAAGATTAATCTTTGATAGATATTGAGTGTTTTCAACTGTATTCAACTGTTGTTGAATTCATGACAGTGAATATTCATTCTTGATTGTAAGCTTGTTAAATGCTTGATAATTGATACACATCTGTCACTTCTCACCTGTCTTTTTCACAAATAGGACTGGAAAGCCTCACATACTTGATGAGAATTGTATGAGATCATGTTCTAGAAGATCTGTGATCTGACACTTCTGTTCTTTGAGATGTATTTGTGACAGAGAATATGCATTCTGGTTAACTGGTTTCACATCCCCTGTGTCAATCTTATGTATGAATTCTCATTTCATTCTTGATTGTAAGCTTGTTAAATGCTTGATAATTGATACACATCTGTCACTTCTCACCTGTCTTTTTCACAAATAGGACTGGAAAGCCTCACATACTTTATGAGAATTTTATGAGATCATGTTCTAGAAGATCTGTGATCTGACACTTCTGTTCTTTGAGATGTATTTGTGACAGAGAATATGCATTCTGATTAACTGGTTTCACATCCCCTGTGTCAATCTTATGTATGAATTCTCATTTCAGTGACAATTTCAGTGAAAGATCTGTTTAGAAGACCTTCTCATGCTTCTTCAGAAGCTTCTTTATATGCGTGTTCTTCTACATATTCTTTATCTTGGTTTTCTTCACTTCTGAGTCCTGTATGACATACAGAATGCTTTCAGATGAGGTCTTGTGAATTATTCTCTTTGCTTGTTAATGTGTAAGCAGATTTAACTCTTCTATATCAGAGATGTGAACTGTTTAGAAGACCTTCTCATGCTTCTTCAGAAGCTTCTTTATATGCTTATTCTTCTACATATTCTTTATCTTGGTTTTCTTTACTTCTGAGTCCTGTATGACATACATAATGCTTTCAGATGAGGTCTTGTGAATTTTTCTCTTTGCTTGTTAATGTGTAAGCAGATTTAACCCTTCTATATCAGAGATGTGAAATGTCCTTCTCATATCAGTTGATAGAATTGTATGAACTGTTTTCTTTCTATCAGTCAACTGCATATGACATGTATATCATTGAATCTGCAGATTGAATCTTTGAAATCACTTGAGTCTGAGAATAAAATTGTATTTCACATTCTGCAGCTCTCACGCTCAAATATAGCAAGATCATTCTTTGAAGTGCAAGAGAACTCTTACTCTTGCAGATGATATCAAATATTAATTATCAGATAATCTTATATATCAGAGATTCTTCACTTGATGAACCTCTTTCAGTCTTTAAATTATATGATTGTCAATATATTGTGTAGAAGCTTCTGTATCTGCTAACACTTTTACAGTCATCTCTCAATTCTTACTTAAGTATCTCTTATATATTAACATTTTGAGTCTTAAGACATTGAGATGAGTGTTCACTTCATTCTCACTCACATCTCAGTTAGAAGTCTGCTTTCTCTTGATATTTACAGGATTCAGAGAGTCTTCTAATGCAGGCATCTCTTTCACTTTGAAGACTTTTCATAGAATATCAGTGAGTGTCTCTGAGCTCACTGATTCTGCTAGTTTTTTGACTCTCTTGCTTCTCTTGACTGTGCATACTATGTGCAATCTTTTACATCATGATTTTAACATCTGCAGTTGAAGCAAGCTTGATGCTCATAATATCAAGATTTTCACTCAGAGAATCTCTTTTTCAGAGAATTCAGTGCTTTAATGATGGCATTCAGATCTAGATTCATTGCATTCAGATGTATAACTTATGTTATAGAAGTCTGATTATCTGTTCTCTGCTGAGATATACTTGATTACAGTATTTTCTGTCATAATTAACTTACTTGTTTCTATATAATGAGAATGTTATATGCTTCTTTCACTGTGTCTGATTACAAGATTAAGCATTTTCATTTCACTGTCAACTTGAGTGTAAGATCATAAATGAAGATCTGTAAACAGAAAGATGTTAAAAGCTCTTCATTTAATGTAAGATAGTATAAACTGAAGTGTGTGAAGTATAATGTAAGATTACTCACTTATCTACACTCAGTAAAGTATTTATAACACTTGTCTTATATATTCACTTTCTCAAAGTTGTGTAAGATTCATTTGAAAAACTCATTTCATATTTATAAAAATGAATATTACTTCAGATCTGTGAGATTCATCTTTTCATCAGTCATTTATAATGACTTCACTTTTTCATGTAGAAATGTGACAGATCTTAAGACTTGAAATTTCATTGACTGTCTGTCTGTGAGTTTACATTTCATCTGATAATATGATTGCATCTGACTTAGTCAGCTGATTACAGCATTATTTTTTCAGTTATTATTGAAGCTTGATGACTTCAGCAGATCTTCTGACTTAATATATCTCATGCTTGAATTTTCATTCTGCACAGTGATCTCTGATGATGTGTATACTTCTAAAGAGATTGTGAACAATCATGATGAGATCTTCAGATTCAGTGTGATTATCTGTCTGTGTAAACATTCAATCTTCTGCTGCAGATCTAAGACCTGGTTTTCTCTATTCTTATTGATGATGATGATTATGTCAGTGAAGCTCTTCATAGTGAATGCTTAATCTGCAGTGAATGTTAATTGTTGTTTGACTTCTGCCTCAGCCTGTCACTGTGTACACAAGGCCTTGATCTCATTTAGAATTCTCATATGTATATAAAGCTTCAATTCTGATTCAGCAGTTTTAACTGCTTTTCTTACTGTTTTGAGTAAATTCTCTGAGAGATTCTGCATATCTTCTGATTCAGGTAGCAGAGAAGAGTGTTATTTATATTAACTAGAGAAGATATTCATTTCAGTGATTTCTTGTTAATCATATAATGTCTATTATTATATTGTTATATCATTATATCACTATATCATTATATTACTATATTGTTATATGATTTCTGTTATCATTATATGACTTCAGTGATGATCATCTCTCTTTTATCTCTCTGAGTAAAGAGTACTCTTCTTTGAATCTGATTCACTGCTTCTATCTCTTTCTCACACCTCATTCATTCACATATGTGACATTCATCTGAGTGTGAAGTTTTCTCTCAACAAGTAAAGCAGTATTAATCAGATGCTCTTCTGCTTATTACTCTTTATATACTATCTTTTGAGATGTTCTAGAACCACACTGACATGATAACTACAAATTGCTTTATAGACAGAATTATCATGCTCTGAAGAAGCCTGCACTTCTCATCAGTTTTTAAACATGCTATCAGATGTGATTCAAAGGTTGCTTGAGTCAGTGTATGATTACAGGCGTACGCCGGCTTCTTATATACTGTACACTAAATTAATTGATGGCTGCTATGGCCTCTTTACATTCGTAAGCAAGTTCAGAAGCGGCCGCGTTATTATCCGGCGGTTGTACGTTCTTCCGAACCACAATAATGAATATCAGTCAGATAAGAAGAAGTCAAACTCCTCACTGATATTAAGTAGTTTATTAAAAAGATATCACTGAACTCAGTATTCAGATGTAGAAATATATAAGAAGAAACTTCAGCTGATAGAGCAGTATCTGTATCTGAAGATAAAGTGAATATATTTTCTTTCTTTTAATAAAGATAATTTGAATTGAACAGTTACAAGTATTATAAAAATAAAGAATAAAACTTTATACATATTTTCATTCAACAGAATTATAATACTGAATGTGATTAAAATATGAAAGTTCTGAACTCTAAAAGAAATGAAGATAAGTAGTATTCTTACTCAGTATTTAGATTTTAGTAAAAATAGTAGCTTTTCAATAATATATCTTAAATCTCTAATAAGAATTCTTAACTTTTTGATGAGATATATCAAGCTTCTGATGAGAAATCTTGAGCTGTCAGTGAAAATCTTGAGCTGACAGCAGAATATTTTAAATCTCTGATGAGTTATAATAAATCACTGATAAAAAATATCAACTTTTTAGCAGAGAATCTTAGAAAAATTTCTACTCTTTTAGTGAGATATCTCAGAGAAATCTAAACTTTTCTGATTAACTTAGCTAATTATATATTAATATAGAATCATATTCAATAGAAAAAGACAAAGAGCAGAGAAAGTTCAGTAGTAATTAAATTATATCACTGTTATAAAGAATTAATTATCTTTGAATACTTCTATAATTTATTTATCACTGAAAAGTTCTTTCTGATTTTTTACCGTGTAGAGAGTTATTAACTTTAATCAATTCTCTAAGTAAGAATAATAATATATGAAATATAAGTTGAATATTCATTAATTAAAGATATTGAATTGAAAACTTCAGATTGAAAAACTAGAAACTAATTCTGAAAAATAGAGATATATACAAATCTCACAATTCAGATTAAAATATTCAATAATACTGATATAAATGAAAATTCTGCTGCAGTTATATTATAATGATAAAATATTCTGATATTCTGAGATCTTATAAGTGATATTTCTGAATATCAGTAAATTGTTAGAGATAACTTTACTGAGATAATTCAGAATACTCTGACAGTGAAAAAGAAACATCTGATAAAAGATATATAGAAGAAGATACAGAAAAAGATTAAATTTTCAGAGATACTTTCAGTGAAAGATAGATTAGTATAAAGATTTTCAATACAATTTATTTCTATTCAATATGTTTAATTTTTCATGAGTTTCATATATAAATTAATTAATATATACTTTAATATATATAATTAGAATATACTTGTCTTGATATTCACTGAAGAAAGTTACTATATTCTCTATCTTTCAATTTATATAGTTATAACTGTGAAGAATTCACTGATTTCACTACACTGAGAAATCTTTTTATAAATCTTAAATTCTGTAGATATATTTCTGACAGTGTATTAAACACATGTTTCTAGTTAATAGAAATGATTTTATATTTAAAATAGCTGTAATTCATTTAGTAATAGTCTGTACAGAGAGTATTCATTCTGAAAATAAGATATAGATAAAATCTATCAGATGCATTAATTATATAAGAATAAAATATAAAAGTATTTACATTCATTATATAATAATCTACAAAGATGAATTAATAATATATATAGAGAGAATAACTTATTATCTTCTTTTTCTTTCTTTCTTTCTTTCTTCTTCTCATAATTATATTATACTGTAAAGATTATTCTCAGCTCACTTTACTCTTTCTTATCTTCAGTATAATTAGTATTCTGTCAGTTGTAATAGAAAGCTTTTAATAAGAAAAGTTCTAATTTCAAAGATATTGCAGCATACATCACCTGTAGTGTATGCCGATCACGTATTATACATGTAAAAAGATAAATCTTGTCTTATTCTCCAAGATGGAGATGGGCGGACGCCTCTATATATATATATATACATGCTTGTTTGTTTATTGTGATTGACTTTTACAGAAGGAAGAAGCGGAAGCCTCAGAAAGAAAGAGGCAGAAGCCTTAGAAAGAAAGAGATAAAAGTCTCAGAAAGAGATGAAAGCTCTGAGAAGTATCAGATAGAGGAATAAGAATAGAGTGAAAGAAGAAAGAAGTGAAAGTCTCAGAAAGAAAGAAGTGAAAGCTCTGAGAAGTAGTAAGAGTGAACATCACAGTCTCTCTGTCTGAAAAGAAGTGAATATCTGAAAATGAGATGACAGGAAAAAAAATGAAGTTGAAAGAAGGTGATAGAAATTACTAAATACCACAGACACTAAACCTAATAAGGAATGAGTTAGGCATTTTTCAGATGCGGATTAATATCCTTCTTGTGTGAGAGGCGGGTAAAGAAAGGAATTGAAACAATGAGATGATAATGATACAATGATAAAGAGTCTGAGACAACAAGGTGATAGATATCATAGAGAATCTTTGTCTTTCACAGATATTATATAAGTAAAGAAAGAGATTGAAATAATGAGATGATAATGAAATAATGACTATGAATAAGATAAAGAGTCTGAGACAATAAGATGATAGAAGTCATAAAAATGAATAAATAGATGAAAGATGAAGAACTGTAAAATTCAGAGTGAATGCAGGTGAAAGAGAACAAGAGAATTGAGAATGATAAAGAGATAGATCTTCTGTTGAAAGGCTGAAAATGATGTGAGTGAATAATCTGTAAGCATATAATGTGATCAGTTATCTCTCTCTTCTTATTTTTCTTTTCTTTTTCTTATTATCTTTTCATCATCATTCTTATTATCATGAAAAAATTTCATTGAAATCTAGAGAACTTATGACAATGAGTTCAAGAAAGGTATTCAGAACATCAGATGTGAAAGAAGCAATTAATCAGATTAATCACCTCAACAGAAATAGCACAAGAAAAGTGTTGAAAAGATTATTTCAGTCATTGAGTCAGAAAGAGTGTAATGCCCTTCTTGAGACTGCAGAGAAGACAAATGAAATCAAAGAGTTGAGATCTCATTCTTTAATGTCTAAGATAGTTTCAAGAAGTGATGAGGAAAAGTGTAAGAATAAGTACTCGCAGGCGATTATTCGGGTGTTTGCAGCTTGGCGTGATATGTACTGTTAACTACTAGAAGTATTCACAGTAGAAAGATAAAATATAGAGATCAAATGTATAATAGTATTCAAGCTGAGTTATGAATAGTATTCATGAACTTCAGTCTATATAGTTGTGTGTAGTCAAGAGTCACTAACTCTATTGATTACATGAGAGATAGAAATAGAGATAAAGAATTCACAAGAAGCAGAATTTCTTATATATCTCTTTCTCTCTAAGACTTCATCTGTGAAGCCTTTCACTGAGTGACTTCATAGAATCAGCTTAGTACTGCAGTGATACTCACTAAAAATTCTTCATATCTATAAAAAACCTCAGTGAGGAAAAATCTCTTATTACTATAAAGAGAAAAGAGTCTGTCACTCAGTTTCTTATTTCATAAGATTCTTTATAGTCTACAGATTCTTCTCTAACTATTATATAGATTCATCTCATATCTTTCATACAGAAGAGTTTCAGTTAACTCTCAATCATTTTCATGAGATTCTTATGTGATTATCACACAGATTCATCTCACAGATGAATCACTCTCTGTGAGATTATCTCTATCAAAGAGAAGTATTTATGAGTTGATCTTTTACTTATTCTTACAAATCATTGTTCTTTGACACTGTAGAATTATGAGAAATTTTCTATTCTTTTATTAACTCTATAGAATTGTAGAATCAAGATATCTGTGATCTGTAATCACTCTTTATAATCATATAGAAAGATTCAGATATGTGATTTATAATTACTCTTTATTTACTAGAGTGATCTGACTGTTCTGTGAGATTATTCACAGTGTAAGTAAATCTCTCTAGAGTAGTATAAATATCTCAGATCTGTTCACAGAGTCTTATCTTCTTTTCTCTTTTTTTATAACAGCTTTCATTCTCATAAACTGTGAGTATTCTCATTCATTTATGAAGTATTTTTATTCAGATAATAGAGAGAGAGTGTTTCTAACAATATCTGTATATTAATTCAAGAACTTCTCAAGAATAAAAATTTTTTTAATTTCAATATCTTTATAAATAATGTCTGACTGCTGTTAAGCTTCTTATAAGCATTCTCATAACTTCTCTAATCACTTTTTACTAGCTGATGAAGTAGAAGTATCACTGCTCATGACAGTGTCTTCATCTCTTTCAGTCTCATTATCATATCTGATCTTCAGATTAGAGATCAATCTCATACCTTCTTCAGATCAGTCTCTGACTTCAAGTAGTGTAGTCTCTTTCTTTACTGTAAGTCTTCTTATAAGTAATTTCTTACAGACTCTAGCTGACAGTTTTTATAAAGCTCTCAGTTTTGTCAGTGTCTTCTGCAGCTCTGCAGGCCTATGATCACCCTCTCTCTGCCTGCACAATTTCTGACCAGATATATGCAAATATACCTAGGTTCTCTATCAATGATTCTCACGCCGCGGCGCATTTTCACAATCTCATTATTAATGAGAGATGAGTCTTCAGATACTCATAAAATCTGAATAATCAAGACAATACAAATGTCATAAATTCATGATGAGAGTGAATCTGAGCAGATAAGCTCTCTCTTCATATCTCAATTATTTTCAGACTGAATACTTCAGTATAACTGAAGAAGCAGACACAGCTTCATAAGAGATATCTGATCACACATATAGATAGTCAGCTCTCAAGACACTGCTGCAACTGTATATACTCTGATATTCAGCTTCTCTGAAGTCTGTGCATTTCTGACAATCTTTATGTCAAATGTAATAATTATCTGTATCACAGATATGATACTCTCTACTTCTTTGAAAAGAGAAATTGATAGTTGTGAGAAGATTGAGTATCACAGATATTAAGAATATAAGTGTGAATTTTCTTTATTTTTTCTTTATTAATCTCTAAATTATATTCATAACTCTGTTTTTATTTTCTTATTTTTTAGCTTTAATGAGAGCATGATTTCTTCTTTTCTTATATACACTGCAGACTATTTATCTCAGTAGAAACTCATTATCTTATAGACTAGAACTTATAAATAACAGTGTTAATATTTTTATCATAATCAGATTCTTAGCAAAGATCACATTATTCTGACTTATTAGAATTTATAGTATGAAAGTCATGTCTCAGCTTCTGCAGATGTCTTATCTATTCAGATAATTCTTAAGTGAACTTATTCATCTTATCAGAATACTCTTATCACTGAATCTTGAATCAGAGCTTATAATCTCACTTCTCTGAGTTAATAATCTCTTTAATCTGATATTCTCTTTCACTCTCTAGTGCTTTGTAGACAGAGTGATGAGTCACAGAGTTCTCTTCTAAGAATTTCTTATATTCACAGAGTAAAGAGACATGAAAAACATTATATATCTATAACTCAGATGACAGTTTCAGTCTGTAGAACTATGAGCTAACTTTCTTCATAATCTTATAAGACTTTATTCATAAGAGATTCAGCTTCTTACTAGATCTCTGTATGATAATATTTTCTAAACTCAGTCAGACTCTATTATCTTTTTTAAAACTCTTTATAATATACTTAAAGTCATAGTATCTCTTCTGATACTCTTAAGTCTTTTTCAAGAATTTACAGACTTTCTTCTAAATCTTCTGAATTCTCTCAGCCTGTTCATAGGCATCATTATACTCTATAGTATACTCTCACAGATTTATCAAGATCATTCACAGATGAGTCTCAGTGAGCATCTCAAAGAGGGTTTTATCTGTACTGACATGCTTTGAGTTGTTGTATATAAACTTTATAAATGATAATTAATGCACTCAGTTATTCTGATTGTAATTGACAAAGTATCACAGATACTGTTTTAATATACTTATCAGATATTCTATCTAATCATCTATCTGTTAATGAAAAGCTGTACTTAGATCTCATAAGATCTTCAGTATAGTCATCAGATCAGATCAGAACTCTTCTATAAAGATTGATTCTCTATCTAAGATAATGTTCACAGACAATTCATACAACTGAATCATATCACAGATAAAGATATAAGTCAAATTTTTTAACTTTAAGTTCTTACAGATGAATATAAAGTATGTTATCTTGATAAAGTAATTCACTATCATCAGTATACTGTCAAAGCAGGCATTATATATATTCTTGCTTTCAGAGAGATTTACAAGAGTATTTATTTCTAGCTGTTTTCAAGATTTCTGCAGAATGAGTAGAGAAGTAAGTTCTTTATATAATTTAAACTGCACTATCTGTGAATTCTGATAAATAATACAAGAATTCACTATCTTCTTCATAAGTTCTCATATCTTCAGTCAGAAGTATTTTCTTACAAGTAACTTATGAGTTCTAGTATCTATAAAATAATCTGTTAGAGAAGAGTTATAATACCTTTTAATAAGTTCTATACATAGAAACTCATTCATAGACACATAAATTCAGCCCTCTCTTTATAAGAGATTATTTAAGTCTCTTCAATTCTTTGTTTCTACAGAGTTGATTTCTGTTATAAGTAGTTTTTAAATATGCTGAGTATATTCATTCTTCAGTTACAGTTCAAATAATCTGAATAGAAGATCTTGTGAAGACTTATACTCTGTTTTCTCTTATATCAGGTCTTTCACAGCACTTCTCAAAGCCTGCAAACTCTTCAGATTATAGATACTCTCTTCAAGAATTCTCACAGAGATTCTCAGAGTGTTAACTCTCAGTGTTATAGAGAGTAGTTATACAGACTTCTTCTCTATCTCTCTCTTCTTCTCTTATAGAGAATTAAGAGACTCTTCAGTCAATCTCTTTACAACACTCAGTCTGAGCATTCTGTGAAGCTTTTCTATCTTCTTTAATCTCTCTATATCTATCACTCTAATCTTCTTAACATAGTCTGATCTGTAAGAGAGTCTGTTCACTGAGTTCTTAGTTCTCTTAATATATTCTATCTTGAATCAGAACTCACTCAGTCTCTGAGCTCAGTGAATCTATCACTGTGAGAGTTTCTTGATTGAAGTAAACTGTTATAAGCTGTTATAATCAGTTCTAACAGTAATCACTGTTATAAGATTCTCAAAGTAGTAATATCAGTGACAGAAGAATTTCACTATTATAAGAAGCTTCTGATTATGAATATCATAGTTAATCTCTATAAGTTACATCTTTCATAAGAAAAAGATCACTGAAACTCAGTTCTTATTTAACTGTAGTTATAAGACTATTTCTGAAATCACAAAGAAGAAGATATCTGTCTTTAATCTGATTAAGAGTAAGAGATTAAAGTGAAACAGTATCA
Source organism: Blastomyces gilchristii SLH14081 (assembly GCF_000003855.2). Classification (NCBI taxonomy): domain Eukaryota; kingdom Fungi; phylum Ascomycota; class Eurotiomycetes; order Onygenales; family Ajellomycetaceae; genus Blastomyces; species Blastomyces gilchristii. Next base: position 6,212,262 of record NW_003101681.1, on the reverse strand, counting down.
CTGTATCTGTGAATATCTATTTTAATCTTATAAAGATCTCACAAGCTTCTGAGATAAGAAAGTTCTTATAGTTCTCTCTTCTCAATAATCTTTTCATTCTTTATTCATGAAATGACTTCTTCTTATTTTCACTCTTCAGCATGTCTGTAAGAGTCAAGAAGATTCTTATAAATATAAAGATAAATCATCTATAGAAATTCACAAAGCTCAGAAAGATCTGAATCTTATAAATACTAATTGACTTCAGTCATGATAGAATAGTCTTAATCTGTGAAGATTTTATCTGAATATCATCTGCAGTAATTACATATTCTAGGAAATTAATCTGACAGATACTGAAGTTGTACTTTATAAGCTTAATATACAGTTCTGTCTTATCTAAGATCTTCAACATACTTTGTACATACTCAGTGTATTCTTTCTTCTTTATAAAGTATATTATCACATCATTCAGATATATTATTATGAAGACATTCAGATATATAAGAAGTGTTTTATTAATAAAAGACTGAAATACTACAGAGATATTAGTCAGACTAAAAGATATCACTAGATATTCAAACAATTTCAGTACAGTTCTAAAGACAGTCTTTCATTTATTCTCAGACTGTATTCACAGCTGTGTATATATATTAATCACATTCAGTTATATGAATATAACAGCTCTCATAAGATGATTGATCACATTCTCAATCAGAGATAGAGAATAGTAACTCTTTATTATTTTAAAGTTCAGATCACAGTAGTCTATATACAATCTGAGATCTTCATTCTTCTTCTTCACAAATATCACAGAGACTCTCACAGAGGTCTGTAAAGATCAGATGAAGTCATTCTTCAGATTCTTCTTTACATAGATCTGTAAGACCTCTGTCTCATAATGAAAGAGCTTATAGATTGATTCTCAGAAGAGTTTCTATTCTTCTATTAAATCTATTACTAGATTCTTCTTATAGTAAGAAGAAAGCTCAGCTATCTTTACTAAGCTAAATATCTCTATAAGATCTCAGTATTTCTCTGATATCTGAAGCTCAGTTTTCATGATCACAAGATTCTCAGACATTTACAAAGTTATTATATAGATAAGCTTGTCTTCTCTAATTAACTCTGCAGTATTAACTGATTCTATCTCTGTAAGTAAGTCTATCAACACTGATCAGAAGTATAAACCTGACTCATGAACAGCTATGTATGAATTATGTCTTTGAAGTTATACAAGTCTCAAGTACATGTTATCTGTGATGTTCATGATAATCACAGTTTCTGTAAATCTTCTTCAGATTTCAGAGAGATCTTGTAATTCAAAGATAACTCTTATAAGTTTCTCAGCTCTCAGATCTGAGTTCTCACACTCTGCTTATTATAAGAGCAGATTCCCAGTTTTCATTATTTAGCTTATTCACTCTGTGAGCTTTAGAGACACTACAGTGATCTGAGATTCTGAGTTTATCAATGCTTTTTATACTTGCAGAGCAGCAGCACTGTGATGCAGTCTCTTCTTATAAGCAAGCATTTTCATCAGAGAAGTAACAGATTCAGATGTCAGCTTTAAGACTCTTAAGAAGACTGTTACTAACTCTATTCATAACTTCTTAAATTTCTATTTTAATTTATTCAGACAGTTTGTGCAAAGATATTCTGATTTAGAACAGATAAAGTAGAGTCTCTTTTTCTTAATCTCTCTATTATACACTCTATTCATAGAAGCTTATGAAGCTCTTTTTCTCTGCTCAGCAGTCAGATATAAATCTCTCTATATTTTATTATCTTTTTCTAATAAATCTGTTCTCTGTTATTCTGACTCTCACAGAGCTAATTAATGATTCACTCTTTACAGATCTGTGACTCTCACAGTGATCTGTAAGCAGTGAATGAGAGTTATCAGTTTCTTCAGAATTAAGAACTTAGAGTCTTACTCAATGAGCTTATTCTGCATATCTTTATTCAGCTTCTTTATAAATATCATTATTCAGGTCTTATTTCAGAGCTCTGTTTTCACAGACTTTAATTTATATCATAATTTTATGAAGTCTGTAAGTAGTCTTCATCAGATTTCTTACCTCTTTTTCTAATATTAATAATCACAGTTCAGGTGTTCTCTGTTCAGCTTATAGAGTTTCTTAACTTATTCTCTAGATAGGTCTTGAGAACAGATTAGTAGAATCTCTTATAATCATTCTCTAAATAATTCAGCCAGTTCTTGACTTCAGTGTAGTAGAGGTCTGTTATTATATAAATAGTAGCTTCTTCATCTTTTATATCACACAGTCAGGCTTGTAAGTCAATTTTAAATACAAACTCACAAAAGCTTTTATAGATTGTGATTTAATAAGTAATCTTAAGTAGTCATAGCTTAAGAAAGTTTCTTTTCAGTTCATAGATATCTCTGAAGATCATGTCTAGAGACTCAGTTCAAGAGTGTTTACAGACAGTAAGTATTTCTTATAGAAAAATAGCTTAATTCTGCAGAAGATGCTTAAGAATGTTCTTCATTAAAATTGATTTATTCATGAATTCAGAGAGTTTCTCTGTCACAGATGTAGAGAATAATGTTCTGTAAGTGATTAATAAGTTCTTTAAGACTTCTTTTATAAGAGTTATTCATGATTCAGATGACTGCTTCTGAGTGTCTGCAGTAGAATTCACAGAGATTAAAGTATACAAGTTTCTAGTTCTTTCAGTTATAACAGACAGTTGCTGACTGACTGAGCTTGAAATGTAAGAATAAGTACTCACAGACAATTATTCAGATGTTTACAGCTTGATATGATATATACTGTTAACTACTAGAAGTATTCACAGTAGAAAGATAAAATATAGAGATTAAATGTATAATAGTATTCAAGCTGAGTTATGAATAGTATTCACAAACTCCAGTCTATATAGTTGTGTGTAGCCAAGGGCCGCTAACCCTATTGATTACGCGAGAGATAGAAATAGAGGTAAAGGATCCGCGAGGAGCGGGATTTCTTACAAAAAGGCAGTTGTGTCTTATTATCAGTCAGCTAGATTACATGGCCAGAAAGCTGTGAATGAGTCAGTGAAGAAATCTGAGAGTAAAAGCTTAAAAGATTCAGATGTGACTGCAGAGAGGTTTAAATAAAAGTTTATTACATCATTCACTGAGCTGAAGAAGTCATAATCTTCAAATATGTATGAGTTCTCTGATGAAGATACAGATGCAGAGGCAGTGACTGAAGATAAGATAAAGTTAGTAGCTCAGATAGAAGTGAAAGTGAAGTCAGCAGTGAAAGGTATTTATGAGAAGAAAGATGAAGAGAAATCAGAGCTGACTGAAGTAGATAAACAGTGATAAAGAGATAGTTGAAAGTAATGTAATATGTTAGAGAATAACATACTGAGAAGAACAGAGTGAAAGAGAGTTATTGAAGATGATCAGATGCCTTGGCTGTGAGATGTGACTGGTATATACTGTCTGTATCATGATGACAAAACTAATCTATGCTTTTAGAAGAATAAGAAGCCAGCTCAGTCAAGTGTATTAATAATATGAAATCTGACTGTAGAAGAACTTGCAGATACTGTCTTAATTATCAAAAGACTTGTGAGATGCAGCAAGAAAATGTCATTCATGAATTGTGAATTTTTTATTCTACTCAGTTAGTAGTTAATCAAGCAGCTGAGATGAATGCCTGTGTAATGAAAGTTGCAGTGATAGATGATAAATGATGACTTAACTACTCTGAGAACAGTTGATTTCAAAGGTTCAGTCAATCAGAATGTCATTATTCTTCAAACTCATGAGAAAGTAGTCTTCACATCTTGTCAGTCTTGTACAGCAGATCACAGATAATTTGAAGAGTGTGTGATTACTTCTTCAGATGACAATTGAACTCAGCAGAGACATGATGCTTATATCAACTGTCAGTGAGATAATAAGAATGCTCACTGTTCTTTAAATTATTGTAGTCAGTACAGGTTTGGAAAAAATGCTGATAATCTGCTGTTTGAAGAAAGTGTGTCAGAGTTCAAGAAAACTGTGAATGTGAACAGAGATGACACTATCAAAGATAGTGATGTGAATAAAAATGATTTGATCTTTGTCTCTGCTGAGAAGACACTTACTCTCTTGAAATGAAAGACCTTGAGTTCAGTTGCTTTGAAACCTATTAAGTGTGTCTGAATTAGTGAGGGAAATGCTAGTTCAACTCCTGTCAGAGTGATTGAGAATATTAAGATAAGTAGCAGATAGCAGTTATCAATTTTATCTTTCAGAGATCAGACTATCAACTGTATGACACAGAATCTGAAGGTGTTGAGATGACTGTCTAATCTTGATAAATATAATCTGAACACTGTGCAGGCTGTGTGAAAGAAGTTAGACAAGATCAGGGAATTTACTAATGTGATCTCAGCTGTGAATGACATCATCAATGATAATTATTTCTTCAAGCTGTCTAGTGAGGCATGCTTCAGCAATCTTATGAATAATAATCTGTCAGTGAATGTTGCATTCTGAAATGCATGTCTTGCTAAACAGAAGATGAAGCTGTAACATGAGCTTGAGAATGATTGATAAGAGGCTTGAGATGAATGTGATAAGTGAAAGATCTCTGATTTTGTTTTTCTTTATTCTGTTTTCTTCTTTTTTCTTTCTCTTCTGCAGTTAATAGTTAAAAATAGTGATAATGAATTTTCTTTTCTTTTCTTCTTTCTCTCTTTTTTCTTATTACTTTTACTTATAATATTCTCTTTCTTGCCTGTCTCTCTTAGGCTTGACATGGTCGCCCGTGAGATCTCTTGACTATGAAGACCTTGACAAGATCTGAAGTATTCTCTGTGATCATATCAAGAAGTTCTCAGATCAGATCTTCATATTCTCTTCACTTGATCTGAAGATATGTTTTTTTCCTCTCTGTGCATTTGCTGATAATCTTTTCAATTTCAAATTGAGGCTGATTAGTCACAATGACTGACTCTGAAGATGAATGTTCAAGATCTGCAGAATATAGAAGTGTTTTTTTCAAATAAATGATAGAAATGACAGAGTGCATACATCACTTGAGAAGAAGTAGTAGATGAAAGATAATATCAGAGACTTTCATAACAATCTCAAATAAGTCAGTCTGCAGAGATGAGATCTTTGAAGATTCTTAAACAGTATATTCTTTCTCATTCTTGCGGGCCAGGTTAAGAAAGACAAAGTCACTTATCTTAATAACTGATTGAGTGTGAGAGCAGTTGAAGAATTTCATCATTTTAATCTTTGTAAGAGTGTATAAATCTAGAGTATTCTATCATACAGTGTCATGAACTGTGATGAATTCAGTCACATCTACTGAGACTTCTTTATCTCTCAGCAGCAGCCACCTCAGCTTGACTTCTGTAAGTAATTCAAATGAGAAGACTACTGCTGAGTGAGTAGCTACTGAGTTCAGAGCTCTTTTTATCTGATTGAGTAGAATTCTTCAAGATAATTTGTACTTGTCTATGAGAAGTGCTTGCAAGATGATTTCAATAGTGAGATTGATTCACTCACTCTGATCATTTGAATAAGAATTGTAGACAGTTGTCATTCAGCTCTTGATTCTCATCTGTTAAAGAATGCTCTTTCAGAATTATAATATGAATTTGAGATTTCTATCTGAGATAATAATCAGTGAGAGCTGTCAGTAGCAGACTACTTCTCTATAGAACTCTTTCACTCATCACAGAGTGTCTCATTTCTCTTACTCAGCAATTAGAATGATGACTTTTAAGAATTTATCTGTGACTGTCAGTATTATGTCACAGCTGTTACTTATCAGTAATTCAGTAATAAAATTAATTAACAGAACCTCAAATGATTCTTTCAGAGATAAGATGAGATGTGATTTCCCTCACTAAGAGTGATTTGATGACTTAGATAATTGACAATTAAGACAATATGAGATGTAATTGAGAATTCATTTACAAGTGTGAGATAAGAAGAAGAATCAGTATACAATGTCTTCTGTTTGATAAAGACTCAGGTGTTCAGCAGCATTGTGACATATGCAGATGAGGTCTTCTGCTAAGATCTGTGTAATACAGAGACAGTGATTGACAAAGAACAGAAGACTGTCTTGAAGTGTGAATGAATGATATTTTCTCTCTCACATCACTTTATAATAGATCTTTTTCAAGACTGAATCAGCTGATAGGTTCTTACACAATTGATCTTTGATATTATTTGAGAGAGTGATGCCTACATTGAATACAGCAGTGACAAACTCATTCTTGATTTCATCAGCTTGCTGAGTGAGTGCTTGATGTATCTTTTCTTAATTATCTTGAGAAATCTCTTCAGAAACATCTGTGAGAGTGTGTAATCAGAAGAGAGTATCAATATTATAATATAAAGTGTCTTTATAATAGCAGATTTGCATGCATGAAATATACATGCTAAGAGTCAGGGCTTAATTTATCAATCAATTGCTTCAATGACCTGTGACAGATAACTGAAGAGTGAATATAAGTACAATATAATCAGTCACAATAATGAATTTACTGTTGAGGTATTGAGAAAGCTTTTTCAGAGCTTATATCAATCTCAAGTGCTCTAATTCAGTCACTTAATACTGTCTCTCTGCCAGGTTCAATCATCATGATAGAAATAGAATGAGTCTCTCAATCTCATCAGTACTTATCTGATGCAGTGCAATCTCTATCTCACACTGTTTACTAGAATTTATGTACACAATGAATGATTGCTTAAAGTCAGAGTATACTCTTGTGAAAGTGTTCATTAAGGCCTGTTTAACAGTATTGAAGAAAAGTTAAGTCTCTGTAAGTAAAGCTTGAAATTGCAGAGATACTTTAAACTCAATTAATTTAATTCTTGCTGTATACAATGCTCTTTTCTGACCTGTTCAGAAGCTGTTGCATAGCATTCTGATTTTGAGTGTTTTCAGTGCTTCTATTTTATCTGTATAAAGCCAGTGTGGCTCAGTTGATAAGACTGGTAACCAAGGCCGCACACATTAGAGGTGCGTGGGTTCGAATCCCACCGCTGGCACCTGCCACTTCTTACCCATGAAAGCCCCCATGTAATAGGGGCTGAGCCTAATTAGTAAGGCTTGGTGCGGGGTAGAACTCTCTACTGCAAGCCAAGCCACTAGTTAAGTGAGATTCTGCAAACACTCATCAGGGCCGGCATGGGATGCCAATGTCCCACTATTCTACTGTGCACCTGTCAAGGTTCTAATGATATAGAGCCAAGCCTAATGTAGTGGTTATACACTACTTAAGTGAGTCCCTAACTAGGGCTGTCATCAGAGCCTAGCTCCCCCTCAAATACAGAGAATGATTTTGAAAACCACCTGACTAGCAGGCCTAGACGTGCATCTAGGCCCTAGGCAGAGCACTCTGATAGGCTAGAGCCTGCAAGCTCACTGCCAAGCCCTAATACTGGCAGAGAGAACTGCAGTCATCAAGTCTATGATTAGTTCCTAACACAGGGTGAGGCTATGACAGCTGATTGATAGGCCTATGAGCATCTAATAAGGCCGAGATCAGCAACTGGAAGCTTGGTGTGTATGTCACTAAGTGGGCGGTGGCAGTCACTAACTAACACCCCTGGAAATTAGTGACTGGCCTGAGAGGACAGATGCAGTGATCAGTTAATTATAGAGAATTAAATGTAATTAGCTTAAGATGCATCCTGCAGGTGACTAGCATCTGTAGTCAATTTTCTTCTTTAAATATTGAAAAAGTTGATCATGAGAAGTTATCACTCTGAAGAGAAAAGCTTGAATCTCTTATAAACTTATAAATAAGTGAACTATTAAAAGAGAAAGAATATAAACAGTATTTGAAGAGAATTTCTACAATTAATATAAAAGACTCTATTCTGATTTATTCAGATGACTCAAAAAATGAGAACTTGAATAGATTAGATGCAGACATTGCTTATACTGAAGATAATATTAATTTTATCTCAGATTTCTGAAATCTAGACTGTGAATGTGAAGTCTTTGATGCTGAACTATTTATAATAGTGAAAGCTTTCAAACTCATTGAAATAAAATCTTATAAAAGAGGAAATTGTTTGAAAGAGATATGAATATTCTCTGATAGTCAAGCTACTTTAAAAAGACTTAGAAATAGTCAGATTTATAATGATCAAATGAATCTTGAACTGATCTTAAACTCTGTTTTAAAAATTCAAAAGAGAAGAATATTAAAGCTGATAATTCATCTGCACTAAGTTTCTGCTTATATAAATATTCATGATAATGAATTGACTGATTCAGCTGTAAAAAAGAGTACAGAATTAAGCAGATCTATTCAAAAAATTATATTCTGATCTTTTATAAAGAGAAAAATAAAAGAATCTTGTTTAGATAAGTGAAATGAAAGCTGATACAAATAAAAGAAAAGTATACATTATTCAAGATTTAAAATAAAACCCAAGTGGAAATCTTGTTTAATTAAATATAAAAAGAAAATATTCTCATCTATAATACAGCTGAAACTAGAACATGACTATTTCAAATCTTATATACAAAGATTTGATAATAGATTTAACTCAATAAAATGCTCATTCTGTAATACAAATGAGAATTCTGAGTATATTATAATACACTGTGTATTATACAATAGTCTCAGAGCTAGATTGAAAGAGAAGTATGATTTAAATCAATTAAATATGAGATTCTTATTCTCAACTGAGACAGGAATTAAATACTTAATAGACTTTCTATCAGAAACTCAAGCAGCTATAAGAAAATGGCTAAATTCAGAATTATCTGAATATGAAGAGGAGGAAATTAATCAGATATAGTCTGTTAAAACAGCTATACACTCTCTTTTAATAATTTGTTTTGTTATAGTCTCTCTTTACTTTATCTTTTTCTTTTTCTTTTTCTTTCAATTTCTTTCTATACTATCTATTTAATGTGTCTATCTTTGAGACTGTGTTCTTTTTCTCTTTTCCTTTGTCATGATATTGTCAAATGATTTCAAAGTATCAAAAGATGTTAAAACACTGTAATTTATAAACAGTTTTTGTATTCTGAGCTGGAATTTTCTGATTTTGCATATCTGAAATTGATGAATGTATAATAGTTAACTTTACAGACATAGAAAAAACCCTGAGAACTAAAGGTTCTCAGGTAGATGTCATAGTCTCTGACTGCATACATCTATAATTGAAGAATAATAATAATAATAATTATCTGTATAGAAATTCACAAAGTTATAGTAGTAGTTAAAGAGACTGATGACTCTCTTCAGCTTTCTGAGAGTTATAGAGAAGATCAGGTTTATAATAGTAACTATCTTCTTCTTCTGAGTGAATATTCTCTATCAGTCAATGTAATGACTCAGCAAACACACAGAGAGATAGATGAAATAACATTTGAATAAAAATATTATCACTCTGAATGTCTCAAAGATAATGAATACTGTCTGCATGTGATAAAAATAATTATTTAGCAAATGTGAGAAGATGATGATGTTGTTAACATAGACTAAGATAAATTGTCACAAGAATTGTGTCAGTATCTCTTTCATATATTTGTGATTCAAAGATTGCTTAAGCCAGTGTACGATTACAGGCGTACGCCGGCTTCTTATATATTGTAATATCATATGCTAATTTAATTAGCGGCTGCTATGGCCCCTTTACACTCATACATGTACACTAGTAGTTCGGAAGCGGCTGTGTTATTATCCGACAGTCATACATTCTTCCAAACCACATCCTCCCTCACCAGATTCAGTCATGCCCACGTGACCATGTTGTACACCCTAGCTTCATGCAGATTAGCTTGCCACTAGTGTTTCATAATTGTGTGACCTATCTCTGATTTAGCTAGCATTCTGTGTATACTCTTACAAAGAAACTTCCACTATATTACATCACTCATTTACTAACTTTTCTCATTCTTCAACCATCTTCTTCATTTCATCATTATCAAACACTATCACTATTCAAGATTTCTACTCCTTCTTCTGTTCAACTCTTTCTATCTGTTCATCTATCACATTGTATGTGTTTCTGGCAATGGCCCTCTGTTCTCACAACAAGTGTCATCATAGTGCTCATACTGAGCAGTTTGTTAGCAGTAAGTGTAACATGTTGTGAAATATGATCAGGACTTGTTTATCTTCTAATGATCACCAGAATAATATATTATCATGAATGATGACACACCTTCTTCATCTTCTCATACATTCTTGACTGTTTCCTTCTCAGCGGGTTTCTGATTGTGTTTTCTGGCACAATTTTGCATGAACACAGATGCTGATATGTTTGTTTTTATTCATGTAGAATCTTCATATATTGACAGATCTGTGTCTGCTGATGATAGTGAACCTGATGTTGCATTCTTGATCAAGAACTTGAAGAACATGATAATGAAGGAATTGTCTGTGTCATGTATGACTGGGTCTTCTGCATCTCTTCTTGTCTCTTCTGCCACTTCTTTCTCTACTGCTTTCCTCTCTGTTCCTTTCTCTGCTGCTTCTCAATCTTCTATACTTATCCCTGTGTCTGGTTCTCCCGCTCCCGCTACCTCTGTTCCTGTGACCCTCACTTCTGCCACTTCTGGTTTTATCATCTCTGCTTTCATTACCAGCTCTCTCTGTTTTAAGGAGATATTGTGTAGACTTAATGAACCATCTCTCTCAGTATATACACTTCTGCTCTTCTTGCCAACTCTCAGAATAATTTATTATATAAAGACTGTGTATGACATGACTATCTGAAGCTCAGTCATGAACATCAATTATTATATTTGTTTTAAATATTCATGATAAGACAATCATTTATTCATATCAGAGAATCACCTCTCTTCTCAACAGTGTTGAGATTGTAAGTCTTTTTCTTTTTCATCTTCTCTTTCTAACACTGATTTTTCTGTTCTTAGAGAAAATTGTTATGAGTTTTACTGTGTATAAAGTTATGATATTCACAGATATCAAGAAGCTTTTCACAATTATAAAGTTCAATATTATGAGAACATTTATTCTGATGAATTCCTTCAGAATGATAGATCTGTATCAGTCTATTCTCTGATATCTGTCATTCAACTTCATGATGCAGGTGAAAGATATTCATGTTTTCAGAAATGAAAACACAGATGTCATACTCTTTTACACTCACAGATGTGAGGCTCATACACCTTGTCTGAAATGTCATTATGAGAATGAGTCATTCACACACTGCATTCTGCTTCCTGTATTCCCTCATGTTCTTCTCTCTCTTTCTGAGAAGCCTTGTGTGTGTTGTAATTGTATATACAATTCTAAGACTAGCAGATGTTCATTCAGTAATTGTTACCTCTGCTTTTACAGTTTTGTACACTAATAATAGTTCTTAGTTACTTCAGTGCCAGAGGCCATTTTAATCAAAGATGATAATACTGCTGAGACTACTCTCTCTCACTCTCAAGCTTCTCTTATCACTTTCTCTCCCTTCTCTGCAGAGAAGGTTGTGCACACACCAGATCATAAGTGTTCAGTCTCAGATGACTCTCACTGTTATTCATTCAGTTCTGTGTCTTCTTCTTCTTCTGTTTCTTTCATCTTCATCTCTCCTGCTCTGGCTTCTGATTCTGCAGGTCTCACACTCTTCTTCAATTTCTCTACATATATATGTACACATTTCTATATTAGCATTTCAGCCAATCTTGCAATAAATGACATTAATGTCATACACAGAGTGATAGAGGAATTGAAGATGTGTATGATGTTATTGCAAGAGCAGCTTGCAGCTCTTGAATCTCTTGCAAATCTTGAGTTTTGAGATTTTCTTTGTTTTTGATGTTTTTCAGGTGATGTGACATTGGAAATAAATTAAATGTATGATATATGAAAATGAATGAGATATATATGATAACATTTATCTTTTACAGCTGACTCTTACAGTTGATGATCAATTCATTATCTCTTTTCTTATGCTTTTTCTTTGTCTGCTAGTCACTACTCTTACATAATCTCTATATGATACAGTGTTCAGTGACTAGGTTCAGCAGCTTTCATCTTTTGTGATTCTGTCTCATATATTATACTGTCTCTCTTCACTCACTCAGATCACTACAGTAAACAGCTTATCAAAACTAACCTCATCTGATCTCTGAGTATCTTCAGAGGTCAAGATAGCTTGATCTCATGTATCTGCAGATGTTTCAGATAGTTCATTCTCTGTGATCTCTGTGATTGAACTGGTGTAAACAGTTAAATTCAACTCTGAATTTCTTTTTCTTCTGCAATCTGATTCACATGCAAGTCTGTCACTTTGAGACTGCTCTTTACCACATTGCACTTACTATCTGCAGTGTGTTATCATACAATCAGCTACAGTCTCATCACTTATTGAAGTATAATATTCATCTGATTTCTTCATTTCTTCTCATTCTTTCCTTGTAATTGTGAAAAGATCAGAATAAGTGAGGTCATCTGATTTGTAAGTGTCTATGATTTCTCTTACTTTGTAAGACTTTTCAATTATAAGTCTCTTCTTTTTCAATGCTGATGATAGTGCTGTGAATGACTATAATTCACTCAGGTCTTGCATCTTTGCTTTTATAAGTCATGAATCATTGATTAAGTTATGTAAGATTCATTCCTCTGATTCTTTCAATGCATATGTTCTCAGAGAATGTGATTTAAGTATCTTATATAACTCAAATCATCTAGATTGAAACTTCTCAGAACTCTCATTGTGTATGAGAACTTACATTTTTATCTTGAGACTCAATTTCTTAACAAGTGAGTCTTGTATTCTTTTTAATTGAATTGCTTGATTTAGAAGTAACTTGTTAGCTTTTGCATGTGCATGACTGATCTCTTTCAATCTTGATTTCATATTCATGACTACTGCATCTGCAACTGCTACTGCTGTGTCTGTAACTGCTGTTCCTGCTGCATCTGTAACTATTATGTCTGCAACTGCTGTTCCCTCTCTCACCTTTTTCAAAGCATTCTCCGGGATGCGCGGATGCAATCCATACAACAGATAGAATGATGAACACTTGAAGACTGCATACTGTCGAATCTGCATGGCTAATAGCGCCTGCCTGAGATATTCATCTCATAGTCTTGTAGACTTGCTCACTAGATATTTCATCAGCATATTGCTCAAGATTCTATTCAAGCATTTCATCTTTCTGTTTGTCTGTGAATGATATAGCATTGTTCTACAATGTCTTATCTATAACTGACTCATGAAATGCCTCATTACTTCTTCTATGAGATTCACATTATTATCAGTTAGAATCTCACGCAGTATTTCATAGTTGATATAGATCTTATTATATAGAAACTTCATCATCATCTTCTCTATTGTCTCTGAAACTGCTTTCACAACTGACCAGTCAGTAGTGTAATCAATAGCAGTGATTATTCATTAATTTTCATTTGATGTTCACAGCAATATGTCTATGAGATTCACTCTTCATTGTTTGAACAGTTGTATCATACACTTTATCTGATGTTGTGCTTTCTCATGTTCTAATCCTTTCTTAGATTCTTTCACAACCTGGCAATTCAGGCATCTATAAGTGTACACCTGGATGTTCTCAGTCATGCTTAGTCAGTATACTCTTGGTTTGAGTACACTCATGAGTTCAGGGCTTTCTAAGTGACTGAATTCCTTGTGTATGTGAGTCATCAAGTTGTGTCTAAATGAAGATTCTAGATAGAGAGCTTCTACATATTCTAGATTGTAGTAAAGCACAACATCATTTTTATTTCTCAATTTTCTCAGCTTGAAGTTCAGAAGCATCTCTTCTACTACTCTCACAAGACACTTGTTATTCAATATCTTGTCATTCTTCAAGTGAGAGATCATGATGTTCACTCATTCTGATTCCTTGTATTCTCTCAGTGTGTTTAACATGAATGTCTCTTGTGTCTGATTCACAGAACTCTCACTCATGAAATCAGATCTGCAACTGATTATGTCAGGTATTACAGTGTTCAATTTCTTTCAGTATTTAATATGAAGATTGTATGCTTAGAACTCTGAGATTCAATGTGCTAAGCATTTGAAAGGTTTTGTTATTAATTATAGATAGATAAGACTTTCATGATCTGTGATCACTGTTGTTGTATGCCTGTTGTCAATATATCTATTTTATAACATCAGCATGTGCTTAATCACTAGTAATTCCTTTTCATGCACTGAGTAATTGAGCTCAGTGCTTGATAGTTTTCTATCATTATATGCTATCAAGTGCAGCTTACTGTTCTTACTCATCTGTAGAAGAACACCTCTGATAGCTCATTCAGATGCATTTATCTTGATGTAGAAAGGTTTATCACAATCTGATTGAATAAGCACTGAGAATGTTATTACATGTTCTCTCAGTGTGAGAAAAGCCTCTTCACATGCAGCATTTCAGATGATTGAATAAAACTTCTTCTTTTACAGATTTGCATCTGTTTCTCTCAAGAGATCTGAGAGTGATGCAGATATTCATGTGAAATCCTTGATGAATCTGCAGTAGTATGAGATCAACTTAAGAAACTGTTATATATGATATACATTTCTCAGCTGCAGTTAATTTACTATGACATTCAATTTCTTCAGAATGAGATATATACAGTCATCACTCACTACATGTTCTACAAACTTCAACTCTTTCATTTCAAACATATACTTGATTGATTTGATGTAGAGCTTATACTCTGTCAAAGTTATAAGCACTTCATTGAGATGCTTCAGATATTCATTGTATGAGTTTGAAAAGACTAGAATGTCATTGAGATATATAAGATATGAGGTTTTATTCTGTTTATAAAGAATTGTATTCATCATTATTTGAAAGATGACAGATGCATTTATCAGATTGAATAACATTGCTAGGAATTCAAACTTCTCTCATTATGTATTAAACACAGTTCACAGAACTGATAGTTCATCTACACAGATCTGTCAGTATTCTAAGAGAAGATTGATCTTTGATAGATATCAGGTGTTTCTGACTGTATTCAACTGTTGTTGAATCTGTGACAGTGAATATTCATTCTTGATTGTAAGCTTGTTAAGTGCTTGATAATTGATACACATCTGTCACTTCTCACCCGCCTTTTTCATGAATAGAACTGGAAAGTCCCATGTGCTTGATGAGAATTGTATGAGATTATATTCTAGAAGATTGATAATCTGATGCTTCTGTTCTTTGAGATGTGTTTGTGACAGAGAGTATGCATTCTGATTGACTGGTTTTGTGTCCCCTGTGTCAATCTCATGTATGAATCCTTGTTTCAGCAGCAATTCTGATGAAAGATCTGTTCAGAAGATCTTCTTATACTTCTTCAGAAGCTTCTTTATACACTTATCCTTCTGTATATCTTTTATCTTAGTTTTCTCTGCTTCCAGGTCCTGTATGATATACAGAATGCTTTTAAATGAGGTCTTGTGAATCATTCTCTTTGCTTGTTAATGTGTAAGTAGATTTAATCCTTATATATCAGAAGTGTGAAATGTCCTTCTCATATCAGTTGATAGAATTGTATGAACTGTTTTCTTTCTATCAGTTAACTGCATATGATATGTACATCATTGAATCTGTGAATTGAACCTTTGAAATCAATTGAGTCTGAGAATAAGGTCATATTCCATGTTCTGCAGCTCTCGCGCTCAAATATAGCAAGATCATTCTCTGAAGTGTAAGAGAACTCTTACTTTTGCAGGTGATATCAAATATTAATTATCAGATAATCTTATGTGTTGAGAATTCTTCACTCAGTGAACTTCTTTCAATCTTCAAATTATATGATTATTAATATATTATGTAGAAGCTTCTGTGTCTGCTAACACTTTTATAGCCATCTCTTAATTCTTACTCAAGTGCTCTCTATATATTAATATTTCAGGTCTCAAGGCATTGAGATGAGTATTCACTTCATTCTCACCTGCATCTCATTTAAGAGCCTGCTTCTTCTTTGTATTCACAGGATTCAGAGAGTCATCTAATACAGATATCTCTTTCACTTTAAAGACTTTTCATAGAATATCAGTGAGTGTCTCTGAGCTCACTGATTCTGCTAGTTTTTTAACTCTCTTGCTTCTCTTGACTGCACATGCTGAGTGTAATCTTTTATATCATGATTTTAGTATCTGCAGTTGAAGCAAGCTCAATACTCACAATATCAAGGTTTTCACTCAGAGGATTTCTTTTTCAGAGAATTCAGCACTTTAGTGATAACATTCAGATCTAGATTCATTGTGTCTAAATATATAACTTATGTTATAGAAGTCTGATTATCTGTTCTCTGCTGAGATATATCTGATTGTAGTATTTTCTGTTATAATTGACTTACTTGTTTCTGTATAATAAGAATATTGTATGCTTTCTTCACTATATCTGACTGTGAGATTAAGCATTTTCATTCTGCTCTCAACTTAAGTGTAAGATCATAAATGAAGATCTGTAAATAGAAAGATATTGAGAGCTCTTCATTCAATACAAGATAGTGTAAGCTGAAGTATATGAAGTATGATATAAGATTACTCACTTATCTACACTCAGTGAAGTGTTCATAACACTTATCTCATATATTCACTTTCTCAAAGTTATACAAGATTCATTTGAAAAACTTATTTCATATTTGTGAGAATGAATATCACTCTGAGTCTGTAAGATTCATCTTTTCATCAGTTATTTATAATGACTTCACTTTTCTATGTAGAAACATAGCAGATCTTAAGACTTGTTGAAATTCTGTTAACTGTCTGTCTGTGAGTTCATATTTAATTCAATAATATGATCACATCTGACTTAGTCAGCTGATTGCAGCATCATTTTTTCAGTTGCTATTAAAGCTTAATAGCTTCAGCAGATCTTCTGACTTGATGTATTTCATACTCAGATTCTTATTCTGTACAGCAGTCTCTGATGATGTATACACTTCTGAAGAGATTGTGAATAATTGTGATGAGATCTTCAGGTTCAGTGTAGTCACCTGTCTGTGTAAATGTTCAATCTTCTGCTGCAGGCCTAAGATCTGGTTTTCTCTATTCTTATTAATGATGATGATTGTGTCAGTGAAGCTCTTCATAGTGAATGCTTGATCTGCAGTGAATGTCAATTATTGTTTAGCTTCTGTCTCAGCCTGTCACTGTGTATGCAAGACCTTAATCTCATTTAGAATTCTTATATATATACAGAGCTTCAATTTCAGTTCAGCAGTCTTGACTGCTTTTCTTACTACTTTGAGTAAACTCTCTGAGAGGTTCTGTATACCTTTCAGTTCAGATAGCAGAGAAGGATATTATTTGTATCAGCTAGAAGAGGTATTTATTTCAGTGATTTCTGATTGATTGTATGATGTCTATCATTATATCACTCTATTGCTATATTGTTATATGATTTCTGTTATCATCATATAACTCCGGTGATGATCATTCCCTCTTTTATTCTTCTTTTGAGTAGAGAGTGAACTTCTTTGAATCTGGTTCATCACTCTCATTTTCTTTCTCACATCTCATCTGTTTGCTTCTCATACATGGCATTCACCTGGGTGTGGAGTTTTCCCTCAATAAGTGAAGCAGTATCAATTAAATGCTCTTCTGCTCACTGCTCTTTGTACACTATCTTTTGAGATGTTCTAGAATCACACTGGCATGATAACTATGAATTGCTTTATAGATGGAATTATCACACTCTGAAGGAGCCTGTGCTTCTCACCGGTTTTTAGACATGCTATCAGATGTGATTCAAAGGTTGCTTAAGCCAGTATATGATTACAGGCATACACCGGCTTCTTATATATTGTAATATTGTATGCTAATTTAATTAGCAGCCGCTATGGCCCCTTTACACTTGTACGCGTACGCTAGTAGTTCGGAAGCGGCCGCGTTATTATCCGACGGTCGTACGTTCTTCCGAACCACATATTGCTGAAAGAATCTGAGTGAGATTGTCAATCTCATTATAGCAACTGTAAAGTGTTCAAGCTCTTAATACAGTGTGATGAAGATGATTTTGAAGTGATCAGAATCTTCTATAAGCTGTTGAAAGAAGCCTTGATGAATATTCATTGATAAGAATACTATGAAACTGCTTAATAACTGCAGAACATTCTGCTGTGTCAGTAAAGAATATACATTTGAAAACAATTGTAGATTGATCTTCTGCAAGTTCACAATTACACACAGTTTCTCTTTATATCAGATTATGAACACAGAGAAAGTGATAGAATTCTTGATCTCAAGAGAAACTCTCTCAATTCTTTCATTTTAAACAAGCAGATTCAAGATTTAATCAGCTGCTTCTCAATCTCTTCATAAGAGAGAGTATGATTACTGCTTCAGTCTGAAAAAATCATCTTTATTAATGAACTGTAGTGATATCTTTACATTGTCTGAAAATAATTTCAGATTGAAATTAAAAAGTTTGTGATGTCAGTTAATAATCTTCTGAATTGCTTTATAATTGCCTGCTACTCAGTGATCTGATATCTGTGCTTCAACTCACTCAGTGAGAGTGTTTACTGTGAGAATCTGAAGAAAATTATTATAATCTTCTGTATCTGTCAATAGATTGAACTGTAGACTGAATAATTTCATATATGAGATAGAAAACAGAGATAACTTCTCAATTGAATCATTATTAATAACATTGATATCTGTGAAGCAGATGATGATTCTTTTTTACTTTTATAATAAGAGAGAGTTTCTACCTGCATAGATAGTGTCTCTGATAATCTTGACATTTATAGCATATTTCTTATAAAATATAATACACTCATCATGAACATTGATGATGACTCTTACTAATGATAATATATCATTTACTATAATTATATTGCATCTGAGATATCACATCAGATGAAATTCACTCTTCAGATGAAAAAGAGTATCATCATCTGTCTTTAGAGTGAGAGCTGTTAATATGAATAGGTTCAATTCATTTGTATCTGAATCAACTTCTTGAATGTACACACATCAGTCATATGACAGAGCAGCTGACTGATATTGAGAAAAGAATATGCTTATTATTACTATATCAATAAGTGATATACCTGTGTCTGTATTAATGCAAACTGAGAGATTGTCTCAGAGAGTATCAATGAGAATAATAAGAAAGATGTAGAGTAAGTACTGCAGTTCACTAATATGTTCTTAATTACTTATAAGAACATCACACACTGTGATAGTGTATATATCAGTGTTAAACATACTCAGATAATTGTCTGAAAGAGTATTTATAAATGAGACAGATCTCTCAGTATCTGACTCATTGTCTATTTTTCTGACTTACTATCAGAATCTAGACTGAGATTTAGTTATAATAGATTATTATTCTCTTCTCTATCACTCTCTCATTCAACTTGATTCACTAGATGATTGCTGATCTTCTCTTTTCTGAGATAGCAGTTAATGTAATGAGAGTCTCTGCACACATAGCACTCTGCTGCAGATGCTGGTGATTTGCTCTCTGCATGTCTAATCAGCAGCCTGCTCACTGCAGAGATGCTTGCAGAGAAAGTCACTGTGAGATCTGCAGCAGACATAGATAACTTGATAGTTTTCATCTATTATCTGATCAAGAGAGTCTGATAAGAGTGATGATTATTATTTTAATCAAATTATCTGAAGCTTTGTATATATTCAGTGAATTGAGTTCTTCAATCAGTTTAAGCATGTCAGATGACTGACTCATTGTCTCTAATTCTTCTTTAAAAGTTATTCAGACACTTGATGAAAATAAGAGATGTAATCAGAGATAGATTTGACTTCAACTCTTCTCATAGAAGTCTCTTCATCATTATAAAGTCAGAGATTGAGACAGCTCACAGCAAGTTAATCTTCTGTGAGATATACAGTGTCAATGACAGCTCATCTGACTTCTCAAAGAAGAAATGCAGTTTTTGAGCTTTTATCCAGGCTTTCTCCTCAGATAGCTGAAATTCTCATCTCAGCTTGCTGATTATAGTGAGAAGAGAAGTACTCATATTCTTTCTCATTTCAGTAGACAGATCATTGTGTCATTCTAATGCCTGTTTCTTTAAATATAATGAAAAGACTCAGAGTACTGCATCTTCTCTCTTCTATATAATAATAAACTCTAGATGACTGATGAATATTATTACATCTGCTTCTGCTGAATCAAACAGTATAATATCACTCACTCTCAGTCATATTAAATGTTCTCATTCATCATCTTCAGTGTAGTTAATCATATTACTGATTCATCATGAGAATGAACAGAATCTATTATCTAGCAGAAAATCATTATAATTACAGATGAGACAGATCTTCTTCTTTAAGAGTACTGTGAATACTTACTCTCTACAGACTTGATTCCCTTCTATGTCATAGATGAAGTGTGAAATATCTGTCTCTCATGTGAAATTGAATCTATTTCTTATTATATTTAAGCAGCAGATTCTGTCTCTGAACACATCTCACCTGACATCATATAGCTCTCTTGAGATTGCAGGTGTTCACAGAGCTCTAGAGAGTGATTTGAAGCCTTTTTCAAATAAGACATTCAGTCACTGAGTGAATTCAGTGAGAGAATCATTATCTTTAACTTAAGTCAGTTATTTCTATTACTGTTGATTTTTGTGCTGCTGCTCTTATCTCTGAGTAGTGAGTGCTGCTTTCTCTGTGTAGAAGTTGCTTCATATCTCTGTCAGTCAGCTTCTTTCATCTATCAAATACTGAAGATTGTTCTGAAGCTTGCTGACATGCTTATTAATAAGAGTAATATACTTATTCAGCTGTTTCTGCTGCTGATTGAGCTGATGCTTATACTCATCTAGCTCACTTTCTTACTGAGTCAGCTGAGACTTCAGTTACTTCAACTCTTCAATTGTATCTAATACAGTGACTTCATTGAGAGAGATATGACTCTGACTATTAAACTTAACACAGCTTGAAGCTATTGATTCTCTTTCTTTCATATGCTTTGTAGCCTCTGTATCAACTATTAGCCAACCGCTCCACCACGAACTCGCTCGATTTTTCGAATAAGAACCCGCCGATAGATCCATCGAAAAGCCCTCGATCATACGAGCATTCTGACCCCATCGCCGACCGCATACCCTGTGTGGTGGTGGAGTTATCCAGCCAAACGTGAACCAGACGTTGTTCGAAACTCCTGTGTGGGATTATCCCCCGTTCTCCCCTACCACACCACAACCCCGGGCCAGAGTACCATACAAATTGTAAGGTGAAGTGACCTAGTCATATGCATCAATCTTCTCGATTTTGGAAGATCCCCGACCTGTAGTTGTGGAGATATCCGAGGAGCGACCTCCGCGAAAACCCTGTCCATCTTTGATGTTCCAAAACACCAACGCCAAGTCTCACCCTCGTACCGCCCTTCCCAATCTGGCCCATCCCCGGCAGAAAAATACAAAAAGATACCTCGGCGATAATATCAAGTACATAACCAACAGACTCTTCTGAAGTGCAACCTCCACAGTCTGTCGCCAGTGTATCTAGACTTCAACACCAAGTCTCACCCTTGTACTACCCCTCTCAATCTGGCCCATCCCTGGCAGAACGATACAAAAAGATACCTCGGCAACAGCATTCAATACATAATCAGTGGACAATGAGTCAACAGCACATCAATAACTATAAAATCAGTATACTTCAAGGTCTGACTGAGCCTTTGATCCCTGCACAGTGAGATATATTAAATCTGGTTTTAATATCTCAATATTCAATAGATTCTGCAAGAGATTGAGAACAGCAACACTAGGTTTCTATTGAATTTGAGAATTAACTCTATATTGATATAATCATTGACAAAGTCTTCTATTTTGAGATATAAATAATCAGTTCCTCTACATTCTGCTGACAATATTTATATTATTATATAGAAACAGACTTATATTCTCTATAATATCAAGACTCTGAAGAGGAAAAGTCTTGATAGAAGATATACAGTAGTACATATCTTAGCAGTTTCTATCTCATTCTTCTGCAGCAGTTAATGCAAAAAAAAGATCTTAGAAATAGTTTTTTACTTCTCTTGAAAAAGTAAGGTGTTTTTCTCTGGGTTTTATACAATATTCTTACAAAGAATTAAAAACAGAGTTATTATCTATCATAATTTCATATTCTTTTAAGTAAGAATTACTTTTTCAGTGACTGAAGAGCTTTCATTAATACTTAATTCTTTTTTACACTCTTTATTAACTGATTTAAGTTGCACACTTGTTGTGTGAGAAGAATTGAATGATTTAGAATAAAATTGAATAGTTTTAATCAATTTCTCTGTAAAAAATTGATTTATTTTTTGTCAGTTTTTCTCTCAAAAACTGTCATATTATCTGATTTATTATCAATTGATATCATACTTTTCCTCACTGTATCTCAAGAAAGAGATTGTAAAGATTTTATTAATTTATCTCAAAAATCAATTTTAGTTTATTAGATTCTCTTCAAAATCTAACCTAGTTACTGAACTAG